>NC_047673.1:66273998-66601776 GCF_011762505.2 Arvicanthis niloticus | reverse complement strand
AGTGTCAGAGTGAAATCCATATATTTGTATGTTAACTAAACAAAACAAAAACAGAACACAATGTTGATCTGAAGTAGCAAATTCAAGAATTGACATGCATAGAATCTGAAAATGTTAGCATAGCACATGGTAAACATTAACCATTCTTAGTTGTCAATGAAGAATTGTCAATAACTACAGGGTTTTTTTTTTGTTTGTTTGTTTGCTTGTTTGTTTGTTTGAAAAGTAGGTTCAGCTGGTAGGATATTTAGAAATGGAGATTAAACCTGTCAGACTCTCGTCTCTCTCCCCTGAGAGTCAACCCTCTTCTGCTCTGACATGAAAGAATTCTGTGCTCTCTTTCTCTGGAGCACCATGGCTTTAATTCTTTAGGTTGTGTTATAACCTCAGGTGTCTGAGGACCTGAAAAAGGTGTTTGTTCTGTGTCATCTACTGCTTCCTCTGGCTGCCAGTATGGAGGGGCATTGTACATGTGCTCTAGTTCCCTAACACCAAAAGGAGCCATATCTTGTCACATGACATGGCTCCCTTTGATATTCTTCAGTGTGGCTCCCCTAATCACTGCTGAGAGACACACACAGACCTTGGGCAGTCCTACTGGACATCACCTAGGTATATGAATCACCTTGAAAAATGGGCATTTTAAAACAGATGCCTCTTAAAGGTTCCTTAAAATTATGAGGAAGCTTCTTCATTGTTCACTGTAAAGCTTTTGGCCAGAAACCAGGTCGATGGACACGTTCCTGGATGTGTCTCAAATCTGGAGTGCCAAGCAGTATGAAATAGACACAGCCAAAAAAAAGACGGTCCTGCCTGCCTCCTGAGCTATCTCTAGAAGGAAGTCATGCTTTTCTTTTCTTTTTTTTTTCTCATCCCCTCCCCCCTTTTGTTTCTTTGGGAAAAGCAAAGCTTCCCATCAGGAAGCTTTCATGTGAATTGAAACCAGTGTCCACAGGTTGGCTTCACCAGGTTTACCCAGTGTGAATAGTGAGTAGGCAAGGTTTACTTTCTCACTAAGCAAGTCATCCTATGCTGAAGGAAAAGTGAAGCAGTGTGCATATCCACAGCCTCTTGATGGATGCCATAGTGATTGTCTCTAAGGAAATTTTCTAATCAGTTTAGTCCTTAAGATTACCAGTGGTCCCTCTTGATGTTAAATGCCAGAGAGTTTATTACACTGTTTTATTGCTCTGTTAGAATGGCATTATATAATCTTAGCCACATACATTCTCTTTATCCCTTCGACTCCCTTATTCTCCCGAGTAGAACATTTAGATTAGAAATAAATTAACTTAACTGGTAAACATGCTATCACTCCATTTCAAGCCTGAAGAGAATTGCTGTACTGACCTGTAATTTAATGTTAAGAGTGAGGTTATACAGAGAAGAAACAGGGGTTCAAAGTGACTTGTGCCTGGTAGTGTATTATTATCAGAACTTGTCTTAAGGTAAGTTGAGAGCTGATGATCCTGGCCTATGTCAGGGATGTAATTCTTCCCATAGATTGGGAAGAACTGATATTCATTCAAATAGGTTAAGTAGATGATGAAAATATTTAAGGCCAACTTAGTGTCAGAGAAAAAAGACTGAACCTCTCATAGAGAACACAGTGGGGTCTGATGATCAATGAATTACAGCTACATTTGTATTCTTCCAAGATCTCCTAGAACCCCATTCCCTCCTGGTCCATAGAATATCAAAAAATAAAGAGATCTTAGTCAATGGCATACAAAAAAATCAGCATTCATTTTGTGTGTTTATTTCTAAGAGTACTAAAGTCATTGACTTAAGGCTAAGGTATTTTGTTTGTTTGTTTGTTTGTTGTTCAATCACATAGTTAAAAGAGGCTTGTATACAACAACAGCAATGCTGCAAGGACATGGAAAGAAACTTAGACAGTTCTGTGGCAGAAGCAGTTAGAAAAATAAACTCTACTTCATATGCATATCAAGGACTGAAAAAAAAAAAAAAGCTAAGGTCCAAATAAGAGCTAGAGAAAATCTTTTCTGTTTTGCATCAAGGCATCTATGTCCTCACTGTGAGTACTCACTGACCTGGATAACAAGTGTCAAGCTGTGATGTAATATGCATCTACCCAATCCACCAATGGGAAGGTCTCAAAAGAGCTGCATCTTAGAGTTTTATCACCACATAGTACTGTTGTGATATCTTTAAGGAGCTGGAATGTCTTAGTGTTGCTGCTGCTGGCATGATGGTATGTAACCTGCCAGCCACTGGGTAAGGAGCAATGAGACCTGAAGCTTGGAACAGGATGAGAAACCAACCCATCGGGGTTATATATAACGCTTGGCTAAGTCCTGGGCTACAGCTATTAGTCTCAGGCCAGTGGTCCAGGCCTATTGGTCACTCTTCCCTGAGCTGGAAATGGATCCACAGATGCTGAACAACACTGAAAAAAATATCCAAGGAAAGCTGCTCAAGCTTTAACTGTCATTTACACTGTTTGTTATGTCCAGATACACAGGCCTTTTATTTTCCTGGTTGGCTCACACACAGCTCCAGAATGTGATTAGAGTGTGCTGAGGATTAATGCCCTTTGTAACAACACCAGTCAGACACATGAGGCCAAGAGATAATTTCTTTTAAAGTGTGCTGTCAATCTGTATGTGTTGTGTGGCCGGCTTTCCAGTTGGAGGCTAAGCCTCAGGGAAAGCTCTCTGCCCACCGCCCCAACTCCCTCACGGGGGATTCTGCCATTGAGTTTCGACCAAAGAACATCCAGAAGCCAAAGAATCACAAGGCTTCCTCTCAAGCTGTGAGACCTGATGCACAGAAACCTATACAGGCTGGACCAGTGTGGGACCAGTTATGTAAACTGCCTGCTACTCCATGCCAGCACCCGAGGCCCACCCTACATACAGTCAGTTCTTGCCGTCACTTGATGAAGTCATGGTTATCAAGGATAATTGAACCACTGAGCATATACATTTAAGGAATCAATTTTAAGTATTGATAAGTTTACTAGTAAATCTCAAACCAAAATTTTCTATCATTGAGAAAGAAGAGTCATATGAGAAGTTTTTTTTTTTTTAAATTGGAGACTAAGTCTTTAGTTTTGCTACAATGTCAAAAGCAGTAGTTCTCAAGTCTATCTAATACCTAAAAACACTTGGAGAGAATTTTCTTTTAAGCAGATTCTTTGTAATTCTTAGTTATTCCCAATTCATGGTTTGGGGCAGGTCCTGGGAATCTAAATTTTAGTAAACTTCATCTTATGATGTTCTGTTACACAGTTTTAAGACCTATTATCCCAAAGGTATTTGAAAACAGACAGTCGATGTTAGAGTTAAAATTAAATCTATTTAGTCATCATATACCTTTGACATCCTAGCTGGCATGAGGCAGTGGACATGCACTGTTTTGTTAACAAATGTAGCTACAGACTGTGATAAGTGTGTGACTTATCTGGAGACTAAGACTGGAGAGTGTGTGTATGAGATTCAATGAGGGAAAGCCATCAAGACGTAACTACAGACTGTCATAAACGTCATAGGGTTGAGTAGGTGTGCTATGCAATGTGGGAAAGCTAACAGGAATGTTCTATTTAAAACAAAAATGCAGAGAAAAGAGCTTGAAAAGTTGGCAATAAATTGAGAACTGATAGGTGAGTTGTCTGTGAGAGAGAAGGTGGGAGAATCTTCCACAGAAGGTAATGACAGTCATGGTTATCAAGGATAATTGAACCACTGAGCATATACATTTAAGGAATCAATTTTAAGTATTGATAAGTTTACTAGTAAATCTCAAACCAAAATTTTCTATCATTGGAGAAAATCTGCCATTTGGGCAGATCATAAAGTAATAGTCTCACATCTAAAATCCAGAAGGCAGTCAACATGGCTGAAGATGCAGTGTGAAGTTGAGTAAAGTGGAAAGGGGAGGGGAGGGGGGGAGGAGGAGGGGGGAGGGACAGGACAAGAGGATGAAGGACAAGAGACTTGACATCCTGAATTAGAAATCCCTTAACATGTCAAACTGAATAATGGAACTCAAGTGAGCTGTAGCCATGATGGAAGTAACTGAGATGGAGACAACTCTGAGTTTATCCTATGGTCATGTAAACTTCCTGGAGAAAAAAAAAAAAAAAAGCCCCTTGAGAAAGACTGTCTCCCTAAGGAGGAAACTCTGGGGGCCTTGGCTGGCAAATTCAAATTCACAAAGGATGCAGTAGGCTTTGGTTCTCAAGAAAAGGCATGAGACAAAGCTCCAGCAGTGGTCTAAGGCCCACAAGCATTGAAATGTACAGTTACCACCTGACACCAAGAGGGACCACCAGGCAGAACCTTGAGGAGTCTTCTCAAAATGACCCTGGACTCTGAAGCTTCAGAAGCCTTGAGGAGTCTCACTTTCTCTTCTGGGTACCAAAGTGTGAGATGGCATGTCACAGGATTTCTGACTCCCTAGAGTAGGCTCTTTTTGTTAACATTTTTTTTCAACTTCCTTATTGGGGCAAGGGGTTGTTGTGGGTTATGTCTATTACTGGTACATTAATAATAAAGCTTGCATTCATAGAAGAAAAAGAAATCCATTAACATTATGGGTTCCTCCTAAGAAGGAAGGTGCCTTCTGGTCTATCTATCCTCTCTCCGTCTCTCCCCTGCCTAGATCATGCCTGCTTTAAGCTCAGATTGGACAATCCTTTAAGCAGTCTTAATAGTTAGTCAACATATCCTTAGGTAGCTAATCCTGCATAACTTCTGTCTTCTCTTTCTTTTTATGTAGCCTTCTCTCATAGAAGAGAGGATTCTTAGCTGAAAACAGTACATTCATAACCATAGAAAACCAAACTTTGGTTTTGGTCACACTTTATTCCTACCTTTGGTAATTTCCTGACCTAACAGAATTTAATCAGGAGGTTTTTTTTTTTTTTTTTTTTTTTCTTACAACATGATATCTATGTCTTCACTCCCATCCTTGACCATAAGCTGCTGGGGCAGGATACAGGTTGTTCTGTACTCAGTACACCAGCCCAACCACAGAAGCTGGACTGAAGTCTCTTGGATTTTCTTCTTGCTTTTCCCACCTGCTTGGTTCATCTGCACTGTCTGCACAGAGTGTAGGCAAGTGCAGAAACTAACTAGTGTAAATCTGAAACAAGCACACAAAGCCACAGTGATGCAGCCTTTGTCTGAGCTGAGCTTTTTAGTGCCAGTGTTTTCTGCCTTATCAAAGCCACTGACTGGAGCGTGCGGTTTGAGTCTTGCTTTTGGTTTAAAAAGAAACAGATCAATTAAAGCAGCAGTCTGATACCTGGTTTAGAGCTCAGCAGAGACACTGAATCTTAATTGGACATTGTGACTATGCCACTGTGCCTTAAATGTGTCTTTAGTGTGTCTAGTAATAGTGATGGATTTAGTTTATGGCTTGCTTTGGTTCTCTCAAAACTAGACCTCTTCCAACAGAATTCTGTCTTCTTTCAGTTATCTACTGCATTTAACTCATTTTAAGGCAAAGGTTGTATCCTTTTAATATATACATATTAATATAATATATATACATATATATATATATGTAATTACAAAATATAATGACAACATCTCCCCCTTCACTTTATTCCCTCTTATATTCATCTCCCCATTTTCCTTCAAATTAATGACCTCAATTGTTATGCATGCATATATGTATATACATATATGTATACACATATATATTCATAACTCTAACCTGTTTAGTCCACATATTGGTATTTATCTGTGTGTTTTCTGGGCTGACCATTTGGCACTGGAAACCAGTTAATGTGCTTTTCCTTGGGAAAGGCCACCTCTCCTGCTCTCAGGTTCTCTCAGTTGCCAGCATTCTTTGACTCTTTGGGTAGGGTTGGAGCCTGTGGGATTTTTCCCTGTCCAGTTTGACATGTATGTCCATAAGAGTCATCCTTGTGTAGCACACATTGGAGCAGTCATGTTGGTGAGACTGAGTGTAGCTTCTGAAGTTGTGAAGAGACACAATCCCACAGTAAGTGTGCTGATCCTTTGCCTCTTCCAATATTTCTGTTCCCTCCTTCACTATATTTCCTGAGCCTTAGGTGTGAGTGTTTTGTAGATGCATCCACTGGGGCTGAGCTCAATAACTCTGCATTTTGACTGGTTGTGTGTGCCCTCCCCCAGCCTTGAGCAGGCCAGAAAGACCTTGTTTCCACAATAGACCTATTGTAATAGGACCTAAGTGAAGTCATCCACCTTGGCTGCATGTGCAACTTCCTACAGGAACTTAGAAGACTAGACTGCCCACTAAGCTTGCCTCGAGACATAATCCAGCTGAAACAAAGGATGGGTTCTGTGGGGGCTTTCCATATATACATATATATATATATATATATACATACATGTATATATATATATATACATGTATATATATATATATACATACATATACATATATACATATGTATATATATATGTATATATATATACACACATATATATATATACATACATATATACATATATATATATATATATATATATATATATATATATATATATATGTATGTAGGCTAGATACTAAACTTTGAGCCTTGATCAGAGAACATCTTGGCTTCATGTTTTTCTAGTCCCTCTGTCTCTTTTTCATTTCCAGCCCTCCTTTCAAGGTGAACCCAGTTTGTCTATGGCTGCTGGCAGCTACAGTTGTGGATTTTCTGTAGTGGTCTTCATTTGTTGCAAATAGAAGTTTATTTCATGAAAGGTGAAGATAACATTCATCTCCGGGGTTATCTATAGGGTATAGGAACAAATATTTATAGGTTGTTGTGAAGAATTGTGCTGGTTTAGTAAATTGGAGGTTTCAGATTCTCCTTCAATAACAATGACATTGCTAGCATTGAGCACTTAGCAAGGTTTCCAATACCAGGTATGATTTCTGTCTTGTTGAACAGGTCTTGAGTCCAATTAGAGAACTGTTGGTGGCCACCACCAAGGTATGCATGCCTCTACTGCACCTGTGTGATTCTGCTTTCTGTCTTACTATGGGGACTGTTAATGGCCTTCCTCATTAGAAGCTTGAATGGTGTTTTCTCATATCATGAAAGCTAATCCTCAGAGAGGGGCCATTAAGGTTGGTTATAGCTCAGGAGTCTCTAGACTCCTTTTGTGAAGTACACAGTGTCCTCAGCAATTGAGACTGACCTCCTACCTCTGGGGGGAACCAAGGATATCAGCAGTAGGCTATCTGTCTTGAGAGTCTCCTAGATAGTCTTGGCCAACAGCTCAAAAAGAACATCTTATGTCTGGCATTAGATTTCTTGTCAGGTTGTCTTTGGCTCTTGAGGGTGCACTGTCAAGTCAGATGAGAAAAGTTAAAACTATATATGTACATTTATATGCAAATTATGTATATAATAGTTTTTGTTTTGTAAGTAGTTAATAATATGATCTTTCCTGGCAAAGGATTTGTCTATCGTATGCAGTAAGGTAGTTCAACACTGAGCCCAGAGAAGGGATTGGGATTATGAATATTCTTAGGCTTTATTTTTAATGGTTTTTAATTTTTAAGATTTGGTTTTTTATTATTTTACATTCATGTGTCTGTCTGTGTACAGCTATGTGCATGAGTGCAGCACCTGCTGAGGCCAGGGCATCAGATCTTCCTGAGGCTGGACTTATAGGCAGTTGTGAGCATCTGTCTTGGGTGCTGGGAGTGAACTCAGATCTTCAGCTAAAGCCGTGGGTTTTTTAGCCACTGAGCATCTCTCCAGCATCTGTTTTGTTTCTTAGGACAGGGTCTCACTATGAAACCCAGTCTGGACTTGAATTTGTCATTTTTTGCCTCAGCCTGTTGAAGGATGGGCTTAGTTACAGGTGCTTACCACAAGGCTCAGCAATTATTCATTTCATTATGGGATGTGTGGTATTTTTTGTATATGTTATTATATGATAACAAGGTACATTGGTCACATTGTGTTGAAGCTTTACATGAAAACTGTTGATGATAATATTTAAAACTGAGGCACGCAATCTAGCTTGTTTTTAAGCAGCCGCCATGTGACACACTAGACAAGGCCTGAGGCCAAGAGCAGCGGCCTGCTTTCACTACTGCTCAGCTTTGACCTTTGTTAGGAGCCGCCGTGAGCGGTGACAACAATCTCCATTACAAGATGGCGCTGGCATCCGGTGCTCCCACAAGTAAACAACTAAACTGCACAGGTGCAAGAGGCGAAAGCGCGACAAGCCACTGCCCATCCCGGGGCGTAATATGGGGTGATAAGTGAACAGCCAATCAGAAGTGAACACACCACTCTAGGGTGCATATAAGCAGTGCCTTTTCCGGGCTTGGTGTCTTCTGCTTCAGCTGATACAAGAATAAAGCCTCGCTGTAGTAACTACCTGAACACTGCCTCCCGTGTCTCTCTTGCGGGCAAGGGGACTCAGAAGGGGCGTGGAACAGACCTTGGCTCAGATGGGCCAGAAGTACTGGCCCTGGCACCCATGAGACGCCATCATGGTGGCTAGATCAGCCAATTCACTACACTTTCTCTACAAAGCTTGGCTGAACCCCAGACAGTACCCACCATCCATGTGGTACCTGGTAGAAATGAGACTCTAAAGCTTAATTATTATCCAAAGTCTTTATGTATTTAGAAATGCTCAATTAATAATTTTCCCACACAATTAGAGCTGTTTCCCAATATCTAACCTTAAGATATAAATCATTACCCAGGACTATTCTGGACCCATGTGTGGTTCTCCATGGCTGCTACATTTCTCCTCCCTCTTTGGCCTCCTAGCTCCTCCTCTTTCTCTTCTCGTTCCTCCCACAATATTGCCTCCCAAATTACCGAGCTTTATGGTAAAATGTAGGGGGGGTGTGGGGGGGAATATTCTGCTGCAGAAAAGTCTAAGTTATGCCATCACAAACTCTTATCTGGATCCTCTAATATCATGAAGAATTAAAATTGAGAGCAGGTTCTCTCTTTTACACTTCCCTGGACACAGTTCTCCATCAAGTCTGGATCTTAGAGAATGGTCGTCTCTTCTGATTGTGATGGCTAATCTTGACTGCTAACTTGATTGGATCTGGAATCATCTAAGAACAGGCTTCTTGGCTCCTGTGAGAGCATTTTCAGGAAGGGTTACCTGGGAGAAAATGACCCTCCACCCTCATGATGCAGCCCAGATGTAGAGGAGTGAGGAGAATCAGCATCACCTGCTTGCCTGCCTATACTCCCTGCTGATGAGCCTATCTGTCTAGTGTTGTTGCTGCTGTTGCTGCTATCCTTCTACTGACATTGACACTCAATTTGGCCTTTCACTGAAGCCAGCAATTCTTCAGGAACCCTCCAGGTCTTCAGCACCACACTGGAAATTATGAGGTATCCAGTCTTGCGAATTGATGAGTTACCAGATTCTCCCTCCACTCACACAAGTGCCTCCTCACTCCAGGGAGCCCATAGTTCTCAGTACCTCTTCCAGACAGCAAAGACCAAGGAAGGACTCTCAAGAGACACATTTGTAAACACTAGCAGGGATTAGTTTGGATAATGTATGGGAGATTGAGACAGCAGTGGATAATAGCAGGTCATGATTGGGGGTAGTGCTTAAGAATCAGAGGAGAGAATGGAAGAAAAAGTAGAGAAGAGTGTGAATGTGTTGTGTTGCGTGTGGGGAACAGTCATTTTCATGTTAAATGATTAATGAGACCTATAGGAATCAGAATATTAAATTTGTACATGCCTTCATCCCATTTGTGTGTGTTGTGTGTGTGTGTTAAGAAGAACACAAACAAACTAAATATCTGCATTTCTGTTATCTCAACAATCATCCCAAATTAGAGGGTAGGAATGGATTTGCTTTTGTCACCCTATGTACCTACTAGTGCTGGGTACCTAGTAGGTCTTAGACAAATGCTTATAAATAGAAAGTTAGAATGATTTTCTATCAAACATTTTAAGATGAATTAATATCAAGTATTTATAAATGGCTTCAAAAACCAGAATGGCAAGAAACATTTCCAAACCCATTCTCTGAGGTCAGTATCTCTTATAATGCCAAACCAAAAACATCAAAAGAAAATAAAATCACAGGCAAGTATGAATATAGACATAAGAATTCTCAATACAATGCTAGAAAACCAGCCCACACAAAGTATTATGCACACAGTGAAAGGGCTTATCCTAGGGAGGTAGATTTGGTTTAACATTTGCAATCAACTTAGTGCAATTCACTACACCAATAGAAGGAAAAAAAAAAAAAAAAAACACCTTATCATCTCCATAGAGAAAGCATCTGACAAAACTCAGCATGTTTTCATGACTGAAAATAAAGCAATTAGAGGATTCGGAAAATTTTCTCAACTCAGTAAAGGGCAATTTTACAAAACCTCACCACTATGCTGGAGAGACACAGCAGCAGGAAACAAAATCAAAGGCCCCCAGAAGATGCAGGAGGAAGAGGTAAAACTGCCTCTATTCATGGATGAACCGATCACTCATGTGAAAACCTCTTAACCAATCCACTAAAACATTATTAGAACTTATCAATGAATTTAGCAAAATTTCAGAATCTAAGCCAGTATATAAAGATTAAATGTATTTTCAGATACAATAAACAATACAAAGATGAAATTAAGAAAATACATGCACAATGGCATCAAAGAGGATAACATATGTGGGACTAAATCTAATGAAAGAAGTGCAAAGTTTGTGCTCTAGAAACTACAACACACTATTGAAGTAAATTAAAGAACAGTAAACTGAAAGATATTCCATTTGTAGGGACTGGGATATTGCCAAATGGCAAGGTTCCTCAAACTGACCTCTTGTTAAATCAGCTTAACATGTTGCTGCTTGCCTTGTTTAAGGACTGGTGTGCTTAAAGAAATTATCCACTTGATTCTACACTCCATAATAGCATTACAAGGGGCATTGGAGCAACATTATTTACAGTAGCCAAAACAGGCAGAATCTGGAGACAAATCCAATGTCTATCAGTTGATGAATAAATAAACAAATGTGGTATACCCATAGAATGAACCAGTTGATCAAAAGCTACATAAAAGTTACTCACAAATTAAAGCATGGATGATCTTTGGAAATAGTTTGCTAATGGAGGAAAGTTTTTGAAGGAATACACATTATCATTCTATATAAATGTCCAGAACACATAAATCTAGGTCTAGACACAGAATGTAGTCTAATGGTTGCCTACAGATGAGAACTGTATGGGGAGATGTAGTCAGTTGCAGGGTGACAGCTAGAGTTTGGGTTTTCTTTTGGGGGTTATGAAAGTCTAAAATTGATTGTGGTGTGGTTGTACAACTTGGTAAATACATTGAAGACACTTTCGTCCCTTTAAGTGTGGACTTTACTTTAGATGGGCAAATGGTGTGATATGTGTACTGTTTCTTAATAAACTACTTCCCTAAACCAAACAAAAACAAAAAGATGTTAATGAGTCCACTTAAGGATTTTACTTATTTACTATAGATGCAAATATGTTTGACCGATGCCTTTCAAGTTCTAAAATAAATTTATAAAAGCTTTAGAAACAACACAAAATTTCATCTGCATTAGAAAATAATTCAAACAGGGTGTGATGGTATAAACCAGTAATCCAACATTCTGGTGGCTGAAACAGGAGAATCCTAAATTAAGTAGCTCCTATCAAAGTTGAGGCCAGGCATTTATAACAACTGGGTCAGATTTATTCTGAAACCTTGTCCACGTTCCACATTCTAGGGATGAAGCTTTCATAGGGAGCTTCTTATTGTCCTGTGTCGGGGCAGTAAACTAAACTAACATTGTATGTTTAAACATATTTCAACTGATAGTAGGATTTGGATGCAACTGTGGCAATCCCCTCAGTTCACACAAAGCTGAGTTCCCTGGTGGCTCCTGCTTAGCACATGTGACACCCTGACATTTAACAACAATATCTGAAAATCAATTTTCATGCTATGAATATTTTCCTGGATCATTCTTACTACGAACTGAGCTTATTAAAAATCTCCCATTTGCTTCTTTCTTGGCATCTCACACACACGATGGTTACCCTGGTTGCTCCCTCTGCTCTTGTCTACTCATTCTTCCTTCTGGTTCCAAACTTTGCCAGTCCTATGCTGATAGTTCTTGTCATTTCTATGCCACGCCATCCTCTATGTCTGCACTCTACTCACCAGTCCCAAATACTGTCATTGCCAGCAGAAACCAATTCAGCCCCACTTTTACTCTCCCGTCACTTTGAATTTTGTTTCTGCTCAACAAAGAAAAATTATAAGCACAGTGTTCACATTGACAGACAAAGGAAGCCAAGAAGCTGTGTGTTGTTGCTACTGGTCACAGGGTCCAACATCTTAAAAACTAGGAGTGACAAGTTAGGACTGGAGGTGGTACTGGGACTTGTGGAAGATTAAGTGGATCTCATGCTGTGCATTCTGGAAGCTTCTACCTACTGTGACAGCTGAATACCCTTGCTTATCAGTTTTTATCATCCACTGGGTTTGAAGCAGTCTCTGGTTCAGCCCTGAGTATATCAGCCTACCTGGCTTGAGAAGCCCAGGAATTTTGCTGCCTCAATTTCTAATCTCATATAGGCATGCTTGAGTGCTTTCATGAGGAATCTGAATGGCTGGTCCTCCTATTTATGAGGTAAGCACTTAATCTACTGCTTCAGCTCCTTATCCTCAGAACATCCTTGGAAAATTAGGTCCTTTGTATACTTGGTGACTGGCATTGTTTTAAACCTCAGAAGCCATGACTAAATTTGCACTGATGTATTGGCCCCTCAGATGTATTGACTTTCAAATCTCCAAGGTCCCTAGAATACAAAAACCTTTAAAGATCTAAAAGAATCCTAAATGAGCCCAGTCTTTAACACAAAAGCCTCAATAATGACTCTTTAAATGCCAGCCCCAAACCAGGCTGAAAGGGGTTAAGACATTGTCAATTCCACAGCATTCTGATTGCTTTTCAAGTTTTTGGCAATCAATAGTACTTATTGAGTGATTTTCTTCTGTGTATCAGGCACCAAATTAGCTTGCAAATTGCATATTCTGCAAAGAGAACTCTCTCTTACCCCTTGGCCATGGCAAGTACATCTTTCTCTGCAAATGAACTCCTTCTGGGAGTTGCATGGCTTTTTGGATGCTCCCGTGGGAGAGTTGAAGATGTTGGTACTCTTATCTCATATAAATAGAGAAGGCAGGCTGGGTTTAGTTGTCCTTGCCACCCACACACCCCTCCCCCATTCACTCTCCTCTAGGTTGAAAGTTGAAGTACAAGTTTAAAATGCACACTGGGAAAGCCTCGGCTGACTTTGTCAGTTTCTCTTGGTGGGAGATGACTTTCCAGTGTACCATCTTTTGATGTCTAAGGGTTGTCTTTCTACCTTGGCACACCTTGCTGAGAAAGGCTGACCCTAGGAGTCCTGCACAGATGTGTGGACATCTCTGTTGGAAATGTCAGTTGAGTTCTCTAAAGAGAAATGTCAGGTAAGGTCTCATTAACTACTGAATAAAAATCACTTGGCCCATACACTCATTGAGAAAATAACTTATTTTTTAAGAGGCAAAGAATTAATGCTTCTAATTTTTATCATTATTTTTATTTCTCCAAGAATTCTTTGGGCTATTTTTTGAATTTATTAGATCCAGTATTTTTTTTTTTTTAAGTTTCGAGAGAGAGGAAGAACAGAGAATCTTGCTTAGTCATATTGTAGGAACCAAATGTGAGATATTCAGGTCTCAGTTTGAATTTAGAATTCACTGACACATTCTGGAAGGAGTGCATTCCTTAGTCAGAGGACACTTGCAGGATTAACATTTAGAAGAGAAAGGGAGAGGCTGATTAACATTCCTCAGACTGAAGACCCCCCAAATTAGGGAGACCCTCACTCAAATCTCGGGAAATCTCGACCACCCAAGACCTCTTGCAAGACACTGTACTTGGGTGCAATCAGCAGAGGCTTTATTAGGGAAGTTGGCCAGCAGTCAAACCACAAGCTCTCTCTCAAGAGCAAGGTTTGGCCCGAATGGTGGGTTAAGGGGTCTTTTAAAGAGGAAAACCACAAACCAGGGGAGTGGGGAGGGGGTGAGAGGTTGTCAAGGATACATAACATAAGAATTGTGAAACATTCCAGAGAAACCCACCCTAAAAGGTTAATGGCCATGGAAATTACTCAGTACAATCATTCTTCTCAAAAATGTGGTTTCACCATGTCACTGTCCTACCCTGTCAACTATCTATTAACTATTTCTCACTAGCTCCAGCTGTAGAGCCACAGCCCTGTCATTGTGTTTTTACCACCTGAATGACTTTCATTCTTTACAGCCAGTTCCTGAAACTGGCCTGGCTTGCTTCAGAGAAAAGTTTCCATGTCCCTAAAAGAACTTAAAAAGCATCTATATATGTATATATTCTATAAAAATGATTTTTATAATTTTTCATTCTTCAAGACCACAGGAAAGGGAACCTACCTGGGGGTAGGGAAGGCCCAGAGCACAGAGACACATTCCAGGAGAGGGTCCAGGATGGGAGGTGGTCAGGAAACTGAGCCCTTAATGTAATAAACCTGGGCAAACAGAAGACACTCATTGTCATAAAAGTAATGTGCCAATCTGAGTCATCTATAGACCAGACCTGAGAAGGTCAGCCTTTGTGGTTGCCCTCATGAGCTCTGTATAAAAGCTGCCCCCAGCTTTGGCTCGGGGTTCCTCTTGTCTGCATATAGGGGAACCCCAGTATTCTGACTAACATCTTATCAGCAATAAACCTCATGTTATTGCAGCAAATCCCGTCTGTGAGTGTCTCTGGGGGAGCACTGGTTTTGGATCTTAGAGTCCAACAATATGAAGGTGAAATGCTCTGGGGAATGTTGACTCAAACCAAATGGCAGAGTTTCAAAAAGTTTAACTTCTATACTGTATTAAGATGGGTAATGAAAGCAGGGGCATATAACAAGATTGATTTTTTAAAAAAATATATGGATGTTTTGCTTGTATGTATTTAAGACCCCCAAACTCAGGAGACTCTTCCTCAAGTCTCAGGAAATCATGACCACCCAAAAATCACAAGAAAACCATATCTGGATGCAATTAGCAGAGGTTTATTAGGGAGAAAGTTGGCTAGCCAAGGTCAAAACTGCTCATCCACACAGGAGCAGAATTTTGACAAAAAGCCAGCAAGCTGAGGGTTGGTTTTTTTTTTTTTTTTTTTTTTTTTTTTTTTTTTTGCATGGGGTGGGGAAAGGAATTTTTGCACAGTTACACACTATTGGTTGCATTTTCGTGCTGTTACACATGATTGGTTGTTTTACAAATTTGAACACCAGCAGGCTGTAACACTGGGAAAACCTCAAGTGGGGCGGGGGTGGGGTGGGGTGGGTAACCAAGAACAGTGGAAAGTTAGCTACTTCTTGGAACCACCCAGATGACTTGCATCTTTCTCTGTGGTTAGGAATGTCTTCTTGCTTTGGGCCTTCCCCACCCTGAGGCTTGAGGAATGTTAATCCAGCAAGTGTCCTCTGATTCAGGGATAATGCCCTCTACCCAGAATGTGTCCCGGGGCAGTGAAAACCTGAAATCTTACGTTCAGTTCCGCCTTCTGTTACCTGCATTCTCTTGCTCAGGTTTAGGGTAAAGAAAAAGCCTATGTGTGTGTGTGTGTGTGTGTGTATATATATATATATATATATATATATATATATATATATATATACACATATATGTAAATGATCTTTATAATTTTTTACTCTACAGTATCTCTGTGCATCACATGGGTGCCTGGTGCCTTTGAAGGCCAAAAGAGGGCATCATAGTCCCTGGACTTGGAGATACAGATGACTATGAACTGCCACATGGGTGCTGGGGATCAAACCAGGGGGTCCTTTGCAAGAGCAGCAAGTGCTCTTAACATTTGAGCCACATTTCTGTCCCCTCATGCAGCAAGACTGAGAAATCTGGCTCCCCATTCCAATACTGCTTGGGGACCCATATGCAAACTGCCAGCTCTATTTCACCCCCACCCCCACCCCAGGGCTTTCCAGACCCCAAGATGTTCTGTTTATTCCTCTGTTCCTCACACTGTACTTGCCCAAGGCTGACTTTAGGCAGATGTATGTACTGACATTGAATTCTGAGCCCAAATGTCTCTTCCAGAACTCTTCTGTGAAAGTCCTCATCTTGTTTTCTTGTTGAAAGAGAAGGGAAAGTCTTATCTGCAAATAAAGGAAGACTGTTCTGTCAGATAGGGCTCACACTGTGGATAGGATATCAAGTTCAATTATTTCTTGGGACTTTTCCAGCTGTCTAAACAAGATCAGACTCTCCGTATGTGTAAGCTCTAAGCTCAGATATGTCCCAATTTTCTCTTTTTGAACATCACCATGCATTTTTTTGGGCATCGGCAAGAATGACACTGAATCTCCAGGTCTGAAAAGTGGTGCTGTAAAAGATACATAGCTGGGAAAACAGAAGAAACCTTCTTTGGGAAAACAGCAAATGGTGGCGCTCAGGGGCTCAAGCTTCTGAGAATTAGGCAGTGGTCTTAGTCAAAGACAAGGAGTAGACTCCCTCATCACTAGGCTGGGCTGTCTACATAGCAACATGAAGATCAAGTCCCCGGAGGAAATCTCCCTAGGTTCTCTTACGGAAATTAAGGAATCTGAGATTACTGACTTTCCACTCTGGGAGCATCCTTAGATAGTAAGGGTCTCAAGATCATGCCAGTACAAAAGCAGACTCGAGATGGCCAGCAGACCATGTTCAAGGCTTTTGATATTTTTGGAAACTACAATGGTCATGTGGTTTGTGTATTGAACACCAAAGGAGACAGCCATTGCTGTCTGAGAAGTCACTATCTCAGTCAAATTTTCCATTGTCCCAGATCAGAATAGTTCCTGTGGGAACAAGGAAGTCCCATCTGTTAGTTGTTAGAAAAAGTCCGACCGCAGTTCAGAACAGACCACTCCAGACCACGCGGTTCCAAGGGGAAGGAAGTTTATTCAGAAGATAGGGCAAAGGTGGGGAGAAGAAGGTGGAAGGATAAGAGAGAAGAGTAGAGGCCAGCCATGACCATGTGGAGAGAGAAGAAGGGGGGGGAGGGGACAGAGAGGCAAGAGAGTAAGAAAGAGGGTAAGAAAGTAAGAGATTAAGAGATTAAGAGAGTGAGGAGGGGGCAAGCAGCCCCTTTTATAGTGGGCCAGGCCTACCTGGCAGTTGCCAGTTAACTGTGGGGAGGAGTATACCTGGCTGTTGCCAGGTAACTGTGGAGGTGGAGTTTAGACAGAATACCAACACCATCCTTGTACCATGCAAGGTGACAGGCAATTGTGGCTTTGTGCTGATGAGCCATATCCCTGCCCACAGAGGCACTGGAATCATTTCTGCTCCTGTGACCAAGAAACTGCTGCTATTGACCAGTGTTGATGACTATAATCACAAAGTTAGGGGCTACACTGCCCCCCTGGACAACTTCATCAAGGGCTCCTCTGATGCCATTTCCAAGATTACTGCTAACTGTCCTCTTATCTCTGAAAGGAGAATGTGTTCACCAAGTATCCCTATCAGGAATTCAATGGCCATTTTGTGTGTGTGTGTGTGTGTGTGTGTGTGTGTGTGTGTGTGCAAACTCGTACCAGAGACTCCATGCAGAGGACTCAAACTTCAGATGTGGCTACTACATATAATTTTTATACCAGAAAAATTAAGGGAATTGAGTAAATAAAGTGAATTAAGGAAATAAAAGGAATGGCTGTCAGCAGTGTCTTTGGATATCATGAATATTCTTTAAGAAGACATTTCATTTTAAAAATACAAAATCCTCTTAGTTCTGGCAAGGAAACTAAGTGTGCTAAGAGTTGGAATCCATGTAGATCACATTAACCATTGGCCACAAGCAGCATGTTACCCACAGAGTGTATCATAGTCACTACCAATAACAAATGTAGCCAAGGCAGGGACTGTCCAGTTTGATTGCCTTGGGCTTGTGGAGGTATGGGGGAAGAGAAAATCGAAGAAGAGCAGTTCACATGTATGGAGGGGCTGCCTTGAGTATCCAGTACAGAGGATCAGACTCTCACTGTCCCAGGAACTACCCTAACACCCACCTTCCAATTCTATCATAGGAGCTCTTAGATACCCTAAAGCAATATTTAAGGAAAGGCACAGTTTCTGATAAATGTTTTTCATTTCCATTCTGTGGCTAGCCACAACTGCTAATACTGCTGCTTAATGGCTATCAGCTCTTGGTGAGATCGGATAAAGCTGATGATTCCAAATAGTGCTTCTTTCCAGACTTCCCTGGAGTTTATCATTTCTAGTTTTATTACAACTACTGCCTGAATTCACTGTGGCCATTGAGTATTAGTTACCGTTTAAGCATTTGCTGAGGCTATGATCATGAATAAAGCATAGTCTGTGCCCCCAGGAACCTGTGGTCTAGTGGGGAGGGAGAGAACTAGATGACTGAAAAGCTGAAGGATAAACACTGTGTGGGGTGTGGACAGACTACTCTGTAAAAGGTGCAGAGGAATAGGTTTCCTTATGGACTAGGGCCTCTTAAAATCCAACCATGTAGGAATGCTTGAGCATTCAGAAAACAATGTCCCCATATTAAGGAGCACAGTGTTTAACTGAACCTTCTCTACTCAGGGATACCACCGACACTCCCCAGGCCCCGAGATTTACTAAGTCACTAGTTATTTTAGTTATTCAGATACATGTATCTTAGATGCACTATCTATATGCAAGAAGTTCTTTTCCTATTCTGGAACATTCTATCCTCCACATTCTCAGACATCAGTGGCTAACATGTTAAATACTTGGTACATAACCTACCAGTGCCCTAGTAAATGAATTAGCTCTGCCAAACCAGGGAGCTGTGATCTTGAAGCCGGAGATGATGTTTTAATTCTTTCACCATAGCAACGCTAGTATAACAGAATGGTCATGCTTTGATTGATATCCACATAGTCTCAGCAATTGGGGTTTATAATTAGATGCAGCAAGCAAGGAACTGATGGCTAACACAGCAGTTGGGAAGTATTATGGGAAACATTATGCCCTATCAATCAGAAGCTTCCTAGAATTACCTTTATCGACCTGTCCTGGATCTTCATGGTGTTGATTTAGAGAAAGGCTATGAAGTAGTTCCAGCTCATGCTCTGTTTGCCTTGAGGCAGCACTTCCAATCACTGTAAACTTCTTGTATCAGGACAAGAACCCTTTAGAAACTTAAGGCTCAAGCTCTTCTTCCAGAGGCTCCTCTGCAATTCTGTGGACCATGTCCAGCTTGGGGTAACTGCTATGATCAGCAACAGCGCCTACCTAAATCAGGCTTGAGACCTATTCTCCACATGATAAAGGTGCCAAAAGCAGAAGTTGTACCTCCAGAAGACTTGCCTTGGCCTTCAGGATGTGCAGAGAGGCTTAAAAGTGGGTTTAGTAGCTGGGCCTTGTAGAAGCATTTTGCCTCTGGTTATAATTGTGGAGTATGAGGATGTTCCCCCTCTAACCCCCAAGCACACCTGAGCATGTTTACCCCTGTTAAGGCTCAAATAACCTATTTACCCATCCATCCATCCATCCATCCATCCATCCATCCATCCACCCATCCATCCACCCACCCACCCATTCACCTATCCATCCATCCATCCATCCATCCATCCATCCATCCATCCATCCATCTACCCATCCATCCACCCATCCATCCACTCACCCACCCATTTATCCATCCATCCATCCATCCATCTACCCATCCATCTACCCATCCATCCACTCACCCACCCATTTATCCATCCATCCATCCATCCATCCATCCATCCATCCACCCATCCATCCATCCATCCATCCACCCACCCATTCATCCATCCATCCATCCATCCATCCATCCATCCATCCATCCATCTAACAAATATTACTCAACAGTATCAATAGATATGACTATTCTTTTTCCCATCTTTATGTCTCCCACTTTGGTTCTAGAATGTTTTTCTCTCCTGCACATATGTTGACCCCATCATTCTTTTGGTTTCCTGTCAAGCCTCATCTTCCAACTAGAACTTGATTTCACTTCTTGCTTCGAAGAGTTTAGCATTTCCTGGTGGCCAGTATGAATCACAGGACATCGTTTCAACTGGATCTACCTTGCATTTTAGCAGAGAAATGGGTATAAATCACAGGGGCTATCGCTGCTAGCCTTTGGGACAGTGTTTCTATGTGATCAGAAGAAGTATGAAACATAAAGCTGGCTTAGTTGGAATCTATATGTTTGTCATGGTATAACTCATACATGAGCTGAAGGCAGTTTAACCTCGTGGTTAGGATTTGAATATGAAGTGTCTCCCACAGCCACTTGTGTTTCAACCCTTGGTCCCTAGCTGATGGTGCTGTTTTGGGGAGGCCGTGGAACCCTTAGGAGGTGAGTCCTAGCTAGAAAAAAGGGATTCCTTTTAAAATTTAACCTAATTTATTTTTTTTTACTTATTCATTTTACATCCTGCTCACTGCCCCCTGTCAGTCACCCTTCCTGCTCCACAGTTCTTCCCCCAGCTCCCTTCCTCTCCCCTCCCCTCCAAGTGGTAGAGACAGAGACCTGGGATAAAGGCAGTACCCAAGAATCAACGGGGGCCACCTTAGCAGTGACTCACTACATTGGGGATATGGAACCTGAAGAGACCACTTCCTGTAGCCAGGCAGAAACACCAAGTAGAGTGATAGAGATACCAACCCACCCACAAAACTTTCATCCCAAAATTTATCCTGTCTGCAGGAGATGCAGGCACAGGGGAGGAAACAGAGACTGGGGGAATAGCCAACCAATAACCAACCTAAGTTGAGATCTATCCCTTGGGCAAGCTCCAATCCTTGACACTATTAATGTTACTCTGTTATGCTGGATGACAGGAGCATGTTGTCCTCTGAGAGGTTCCACCCCGCAGTTGACTCAGACAGATACAGACACCCATAGCAAAACAGTGGATGGAGCTTGGGGCCTCATATGAAAGGAAAAATAGAAGGAAGGATTGCGGGCCTGAAGGGGATAGAAACTCTATAGGAAGACCAACAGAGTCAACTAACCTTGACCCCTGGAGCTCTCAGAGATTGAACCACCAACCAAAGAGCATATATGAGCTGGACCTAGGCCTCCATGCACATGTTTTTCATAAGTGCAGCTTGGTCTTCATGTGGGTCCTGAAAAACTAGAATGGGGGATATCCCAAAAGAAAAGAATTTCTAGGGGGCAGATTTTAGAGGTATACTCATGTTTCTAGCTTTTTCTCTCTTGGATCCCTAGTCTGTAAGCTCTGGGGCTGTTGTGTTTTATAAAAAGAAAGAAAGATCCAGGATATGTTTGGTAGAATCAAGGTATGGTGTAGGGGAGGGGGTGCCTCGGCAGGCCCATAGACATAGAAGGCCATAAGACAGATATAGTATGTAATAGAGTTTATTTAAGGCATGAGAAGAGGAGTTGAGGAGAGAGTGGAGATAGAGAAAGGCAGAGAGAGAGAGAGAGAGAGAGAGAGAGAGAGAGAGAGAGAGAGAGAGAGAGAGACAGACAGACAGACAGACAGACAGACAGACAGACAGAGAAGAGGCAGGTCAGGAACACTTGGAGAGAGAGCTGGGAGGGGAATGTGGAGAGAAGGGACAGAGGGAAGAGAGTGGGTGTGAGGAAAGAGGGTAAGAGAGTAAGAGAGTGAGGAGGGGGCAAGCAGCCCCTTTTATACTGAGTCAGGAGCACTAGGCTGTTGCCAGGTAACTGTGGCACAGAGCCTAGAAAGAATGCTAACACCTGCCACTCTGCTTTTCCTGATGTGAAGCTGTGAGTCAAAATTAATCTCCCTTCCCTTAAGTTGCCCCCCATTATGTGTTTGATTGCAGAGAGGAGAAAAGTAATTAATAATCTTTATGGGATCTTCATTCACCTAGTAGAACTAGACAACTATGATATAAAGGGGGAAACGGCTAAGTAATGCAATCCAACCCAGGAACTTCACATAAGAAGTATTTCACTATGTTTTTTACAAAACAGCTTCTATAAGGACAGATCTTTAAGAATCAATGTTTATCTCAGGGGAGAAAGATAACCATCATGTTGGACCCAGACAGATGGCATTGCTCTCATGAAAACCGAGAGCTGACCATCAGAGAGAAAACTTTTTTTTAAAGTTTCTTCTTATTGGGCAGTTTGCAAATATCCCCACAAATTGGTATTTAAACCGAACAGCTACAAAATGAAAGGTGCTAGAGGGACGGAGGCTTGAGCATGTTTCAGTCTGACTCCACCGATAGTATCCCTCATGGGCAGCATCCTTGCAGTCCATTGACACTAATCTGTGTGGGTTCGAATTTACTGGTTCTAATATGATGTTTACTTACAATGTTCTCTTCTCCCACAATTCTTCTGTAAGATGTGTTTACTTCACAAAGTAGGCAGATTGTCTCCCAGTTACAAGATCTCAAAGTGGCCTTTTGGGAAGCTCACTGGCATCCTGCAGCAATAGGGGGATGTGGGAAAGGAGTAGCTACTGCCTCCATGGGCATGATGGGTGCTGGGAACTGCTGGGAGAAGTGCCATGAGGAAAGCAGTTCCTGACCAAATGGGCACCAGGGGAAATTACCAGAGTAAGAGTGATGAATTCCAACAGGGGAGCTTGCCACCTCTTTTTTGTGTATTTAAATGAGGCAGTGTGCTAGTTATCTGTAGAAACGAGCCAATGTGTAACTCTCTCCTGTGATGTGACATATCTGTCTTCTGAGGAAAAACATCTTGAGATTGGCCAACTCCAAGACTGTGCCTGAGGGATGGAGCCAGAGGGAGCTAGAGCTGCTGCTGCTGCCTGTGGTACTTTCTCTCCTGGTTGTGACCATGAGTGGGCTACTTCTCTCAGCTGAAGAGCCTCCATATGTGCAGAACTCCCTCTTCCTCCAGTGTTCTCCACATGTCTGTTAGGTCTTGTGTTGGGATAGGAGATCGCCTCTGCTTTAGTGGGGACTTCTCCCTTGATGACTTTCTTTCCTTGCAAAGTCCCTGGATTTAACTTGGACAGTATTGGGGACCCCTTTCCCCTTAATCTTATTTTCCAATCTCTCTTCTCAGCTTACTCTATCCACATAGAGACCCAGGCCTCTCTGCTGGGTGACTCCAGCCTTCATGGCTGTGTTTCTAGCTACAAGACTGGGGACATATGGACTTTTACTCTCTGTAAACTGTAGCACTGGAGCTGATGGTCAGAGGCACCAGGAGTCACAGACTTTCTGGTTCTTTAAGTCAGATGCTCTTTCAACTTAGACATGAGGAAGGGGTGGGTGTGCAAGTGTAAAAAAGGAACTAGAATGCCAGTCTTCTACATGTAAAATGGGTAGAGTGGAAGCATGTGTCTCACAGAGCCAGGCACAGATCAGTCCTTCAATAGCTTTTGAGTCTAATGGCATCATAGCTAGTCCTTAGGCCTAGCCATTAAGGACTCAAGTCACAGAGAGCTGAGATAGCTCAGTGGTAACTCTTCTTGATTGTTTCTTGTAATTCTCTTCAGCCATTTTAAAGTTGCTTTGTTTAGGCAATAGCTATCCCTGGTGTAAGAATTGCATCCACTAAACTCCATTGTTTGCTCATTTGCATATAATATTTTATGTGTATAAATGTTCCGTGAGCCTCCCGAGTCCCCTTCGCCTGCGAAAAAGGACACGTGAGGCAGTGTTCGGGTAATACTAAAGCGAGGCTTTACTCTTGTACAAGCAGAAGCGGAAAAGACCGAAAGACTGGAAGAGGCACAGCTTAAATACACCCTAGAGTGATGTATTCACTTCTGATTGGCTGTTCACTCATTACCCATAGTACGCCCCGGGATGGGCAGTGACTTTTGGTGGGCTTTTTGCCTCTTGCACCTGCACAGTCAGTTGTTTACTTGTGGGAGGATGGGATGCCCGTGCCATCTTGGAATGGTGAATGTATCACCGCTAACTGCGGCTTCCTACATATAAATAACCAGACTCTGGTGAAAACTATTCAGAGGAATCTCCTTAAGGAGCATTGAGGTCTCCTGTAGATTCCAAACAGCAGAACCCTGACGACTGAGAGCCTTTGTGCTCCCAAGACTTAAGCAGACATGGCTTTGTGCATCTTTCTCCAAAGGACTTTCTTTAATATGACTTGAACTCCTACTCTCTGTGTCTCAGTTTCCACATTTACTAAATAAGAGTAATAGTTATAATAAATGGCACACAGCACATAGATTGGTTGTGAAGATGTAAACAAGTTAGTCTTTATAAGTGTTTACAATTGTGTCTGGCACTCAGTATACCCTGTGGTTGCTGCATCACCCTCACCCTCACCCTCACCCTCACCCTCACCCTCACCCTCACCCTCACCCTCACCATCACCATCACCATCACCCTCACCCTCACCATCACCATCATCACCACAGCTTGTGTTGGGCTAAATGTCTCCTTAGGATGCATCAGTTGTAGCAGATATAGGAATGTTCTGGTTAGTGTTTTAACTCGACAGAATCTAGAAACAGATTAGTTTCTGGACATGCCTACAGGGTGTTATATTTGCCCACAGTGGGTGGCACCATTCCCTGGCTGGCATCCTGGACGATATTAATGGAGAAAGGAATCTTGAGCAGCAACAGGCATTTATTGCACTGTTTCTGGCTATGTGTGTGGTATGCATAGCTGTTTCAGTTTTCAGCTGCCTTGACTTCCCAGGCCTGATGGACTTGTACCAGAAACTGTGAGCTGAGGAAAATGCCTTATTTCTTAAGTTGCTTCTGTCAGAGTGTTTTATCATACCAACAGGACAAAAAAACTAAGGCAGACATGGTTCATGGGTGCAGTTGTGACCTGTGGGGAGCTGTACCCGTTTTATAAAAGAGACAGTCCTGAAGGAAGTGGCTATTGCAGCCTCTGCTTCTATTTTCAGATGAGACAAGGAAGAATCAACTATGCAGACTACCTGCTGTGTTCCAGGTCACATTGCATCATCAGGGAAATGGAGAATTTAGATTGAAATGTAAGATCAAGCCCATGGCCATCAGTTAAGCTCCCTGGTATCCTTCCGAGCCATTTTAAATAGGTATTTTCAACCTAAATTCATGATGTGGCCAGTTCCTCTTCCTGAAAGAAACTATAGATGATAAATGATAGTTACGAGACAATGAGATGCTAATATGCCCACCTCACAGTAGCTGTGAAGTAAGCTGAACAGAGAGAACCTGAAGTTTGCTTTCCCACTTGCAATTAGGTTACACAGGCCATTAAACCAAGCAATAGAAAATTTCTGGAGCTTTTGAACAGAGTGTACAGTAGCCAGATCTTATTGTTATGCAAAGAAAAACTGAACATTCAAGGTTAAAGGCCCAGAGTCCAACTG
This sequence comes from Arvicanthis niloticus, assembly GCF_011762505.2. NCBI lineage: Eukaryota > Metazoa > Chordata > Mammalia > Rodentia > Muridae > Arvicanthis > Arvicanthis niloticus. The sequence continues at coordinate 66,576,446 of NC_047673.1, read as the reverse complement.
AAAACCAACCTCATCTCTAACACTACCGTGTAGAAGATAATGAAAAATGCTTTTAGACATTTTAGACATTTGTCTTGGCTTTTTTATAAATCACATACTTATCTTACATATGCTGTTTGTAATGGAACTATCTAATTGATTTCTTAAAAAAAACATCATCAGTAGTAAGGTTGTCTTGGCTTTGGAAGATGTGCTGGTGATGGGCTATTTTAATTATAAAAACTATTATCTTGGTGTAACTTTGTTCCTTTATTTTAATTATGTGACTACACCCTGTTCAGCCTGATGACAAGGAGTTGAATAGATTTCAGGAGGCTATGTGCTGAATCCTGAAACTTTTGCAGTCCATGGATTCTTTTTTGTTGTTGTTGTTGCTTTAATAATATTTTTTTATTGAATGTTTTATTTACATTTGAGATGTTATCCCCTTTCCCTATCTCTCCCCACCCAGGAACCCCCTATCCCATCCCCCCTCCTCCTGCTTCTATGAGGATGTGCCCCCTCCCTCCAACCCACTCCCACCTCCCCACCCTCATATTCTCCCACACTGGGGCATCCAGCCTTCACAGGACTAAGGACCTCTTCTCCTACCTGTGCCCTATAAGGCCATCCTCCACTACATATACAGCTGGAGCCATGAGGCCCTCCCTTTGTGCTCCCAGGCTGGTGGTTTAGACCCTGGGAGCTCTGGTTGGTTGGTATTGTTGCTCTCCCATTGAGGGCCACAAACCCATTCAGCTCCTTCAGTCTTCTCTCTAACTCCTCCATTGGGAACCCCATGATCAGTTCAATGGTTAGCTGTGAGCATTCACCTCTGTATATGTCAGAATCTGGCAGACCTCTAAGGAGACAGCTATATCAGGCTCCTGTCAGCATGCACTTCCTGGCATCCACATCAGTGTTTACCTTTGGTGACTGCACATGGGATGGATACCCAGGTGGAGCAGTCTGTGGATAGACTCTCCTTCAGATTCTGTCCCACACTTTGTTTCCATATTTGCTCCCATGAGTATTTTCTTACTCCTTCTAAGAAGGGCAGAGGCACCCACACTTTGGTCTTTCTTCTTCATGAGATTCATGTGGTCTGTGGATTGTATCTCGGATATTGTGAGCTTTTGGGCTAATATCCAACTATCAGTGAGTACCTACCATGTGTGTTCTTTTGTGATTGGATTACCTCATTCAGGATGATATTTTCTAGGACAAAATGGCAACCAATAGATTGGGAAAGGATCTTTACCAATCCTACATCTGATAGAGGGCTGATATCCAATATATACAAAGAACTCAAGAAATTAGACTGCAGACAACCAAATAACCCTATTTAAAAATGGATTAAGAAACTCCTGAGGAAACTCAAATGGCTGAAAAGCACCTAAAGAAATACTTAGTTCAACATCCTTAGTCATCAGGGAAATGCAAATCAAAACAACCCTGTGATTCCACCTCACACCAGTCAGAATGGCTAAGATCAAAAACTCAGGTGATAGCAGATGCTGGTGAGGATGTGGAGAAAGAGGAATACTCCTCCATTGTTGGTGGAATTGCAAGCTAGTACAACCACTCTGGAAATCAGTCTGGTGGTTCCTGAGAAAATTGGACATAATATTACTTGAGGACCCAGCTATACCACTCTTGGGCATATACCCAGAAGATGCTCCAACATATAACAAGGACATATGCTCCACTATGTTCACAGCAGCCTTATTTATAATAGTCAGAAGCTAGAAAGAACCCAGATGTCCTTCAACAGAGGAATAAATACAGAAAATGTGGTACATTTACACTATGAAGTATTACTCAGCTGTTAAAAACAATGAATTCGTGAAATTCTTAGGCAAATGGATGGACCTAGAAAATATCATCCATGGGTTAACTTTCTAGATGAGCATGGAACAGTACAGGTACATTCCTCACAAATAGGGAGGTCCTTCCCTGTCTTGCTCTATACTGTTGCCCCGGTTTCCAGTAGAGGTTCTGTTCTTAGCCAGTTTCTTTGGATAAATTGGATCCCACAAATCCTGGCTTCTGTTGCCTCTATAATCTCCAGTACATAAATAAGGAGCTGTGTGGGCCGGGAACAGTTTTAATGAGGCAGGATGTAAAGGAAAATGGAAGGCAAAGAAGCTCTTACCCAGGAGTCTAGTTGGAGTCTCTCACCAGTAGAGAACTAAGCACCAAGGAAAATTACCACCTGCTTATGTAATTTTACCCTCATGTTACACACACACACACACACACACACACACACACACACAGGAGTATAATTCACACATTAAAAAAATGAAATCATGAAACTTAGAGGTAAATTGATAAAACTAAAAAGTATCATTCTGAGTGAAGTAACCTAGGCCAAGGAAGACAAATATTTTGTGCATTCTCTTACATGTAAATATTAGCTGTTAAGTGAAAAATAACCAAGCTGCATTTCATATAACCACAGAGGTTAGTATAAAGTAAGGGACTAGAGAGAACAGAAATATTTCTCTAGGAAAGGGAAATAGAGTAGTCATAATGGGCTGGAACTGGGAGACTGGAACATGAGGATCAAGTGGAAAGAAGGAGGGAAGAAAAAACCAAGGAAGGAATATGGAGAAAGACAGCTAAAAATAAGGACCATTTGAGGGATAGTATGGAAACTTGGAATAGTAAAAACTCCATATATATATATATATATATATATATATATATATATATATATATGATCTAGATGAAATTGCCAAATAATGGGGGAAAGAGATTCTCAACTGGACATCTTTTATCACCAAAGGAAGCTTTTAATACCAGGATTGGGTTACAACAAAACAAATTATTGGCCCAAGGGCTCCATGAGAATCCACAAACAACCCAGGCTGTTACTCTCAACAAGTCAACAGTAAGGTATCACCGCTGAAGACAATGCATACTCAACTCATTGGACATGGAAACAGTGCCTACACAGAGCCTTCATTTGTAAAGGCTAGCATTTTTGGTATAGGAAGGTACTCTGCATGTTACCAAAGGGGAAATATAAACAGCAACCCAGCCACAACTCCCTTAATCTTCAATGGTGTCCCACCTGGAAAATATGCAAAGCTTGTGGGAGTAACCAAGCAGCATCCAATTTGAATTAAGGCCCACTTCAGGAGATGAAAACCATACCTGACACTGCTTGAGTGACCAAGTGCCTGAGACTAGAAAGCTCAGGGTCCTGGGGAAAAACAACGACTACTGTTCTAAAAGAATGTAGCAATAAAATGACTCTTAATGACATTCTGCTATGTGCACAGATCAGAGCCTTACTCAGCCATCATCAGTGGAGCTTCCTCCTGCAACAGATGGGGACAAACACAGAGACCTTCAGCCAGACATTATATGAAGAGTAAAAAGCATCTGAACACTCAGCCCTAAGAGGGAAATCTCCATAAAACCCAGTCCTTCTCTCAGGGTTCAGGTAACCCCATGGAGAAGAGACAACAAGTGTAAGAGCTGGGGTGGAAGAGATGGAGGACACCAAGTGTCCTGTCCAGCAGAACATTAAACAGGGGTCTGGGGAGGTCACCTGAAAGAGAAGATGGGGGGCAGGTGAATGCAATGAAGACGGCTTGTCTATAGGCTGATCAAACCATAATTTTTACTTTTTCACACACAGGTTATATATACAAAAAGGCAGGATGTGGGGAAAGGGGTGACGCAGGAGTGTAGGTGTTTAGGGGGAGTACATATATCTTCCAGAACAGTGTGTCAGCTGGGTGAAGGTTCAGGGGACAGGACATTATGACTCTGTCTATGATTCACTTGTCCTAATCTAAGTTGGTACTATCTACCAAGGTCACCTATCTACAAGGTCTATGACTAGAGCCTGGCAACTATCTACCAAAGCTGTTGGTTTACAATAGCTTCTAGCCATCTGTTCTAGTGTTTTTCCACAGAGGCCCAAAACTTTGTGCTAGCAGGCATGCATGTTAGGTCTTCGGGCCTATGGCTGATTCCAGGCCTTCAGTGTATAGACAGAGATGCCCCTGACAACCAAGGAAACAATGCCTGTGCTTGCTATGGGCAGTCTTTCCTCCTCACTTGGTCTCTGGTTCTGCCTTGTGACATTAGAGGTTATAGATGCACTGCTTTCTTTTAGCCCCTGATACCTGAAGGTACTGGTGGGAAAATTTGGGAAGGATTACTGTCTTTAGTCATTTCAGTCCTCATAGCAATGTTTCAGCATGGAAATGTTGAACGTTTACTAGCAAATTAAAGAGTATTTGGCATTGATACATATCTTTTTCTCCCCTCAAACCAAGCCAACATTTTCTAAATTCAGAGAAATGGTGATCATTATTATTTTATGTTTTGTCTTTATAATAAGAAGTCATTATACTCATATTGTGTTTATGACTTCACAATGATCAATAAATAAGCAAGCACACAGTTCTCTAATCATTTTGTCTACTGCCAAGTTCAGAACTCAAGATGAATGTACCCAAACCCGATGTAATCATATTGTTTAATATAAACCCTTTGCCTCTTATCTTTAAGCCCCAGCTCTATGAAGTTTTGCTTTCCTCCTTCTGCACAGAAGATGTTTCCAATTTTCTTTACATCCTAATGCTGTTTCCTTCCCTAGTTCCTCTAAATCTGGATTATAGTTATGAGCACTGAAGAAGGAGTTAGTTGTGTATTTGATAGAGTAGCTCATATTACTCTGTTAGAGTCTGTTGTTAAAATTCTGCATGCTGATTATTTATTAAACACAGGGTTTTATCTAGGTTGAAATGTAAATAAAATATCCAATTAAAATAAATAAAAAAAACACAGGGTTTTGAAAATTAAAATTGTTTATACTGTGAACTAAATAGCATTTTTAAAAAAGTAATAAATATTTCTTACTCCGTTTGCTGTACTTTATTACTGTCTGTATCCTTGGGTTATTGGTCTGTTGTAATTCTGGTGGACTCATTTGCTCTCTCTTTCCCCTACTCCGTATGCAGTGATGTCCTACTGATGGTTTGAAACTGGTCTTGTGGGATGTATTCTGGGTACAAACTGAGATTTTCCTTGTGGAGTACAGTCAGCCATTGAAGAATTGCAGGCTATTTTTAACTTTTTACTTCAATTTAGTTCTACCTTACCTCTCAGAATTGTGGAGCCAATACAAATACTGAAGGAGGTTTTCATTTTTAGTCAATAACTGGGGAAGTGGAGGACAGACTCTGAAATCAGCTTCTCTACATGGTAAAGGTCAGGAGGGCACAGATTCAAGATGGAAGAAGGTCAAGCTGCTTAGGCTAATCAAGAGGATGGAGTATTTCATCCTTTCTGGGAACTGACAGAGATTCTTCAGGAATTCAGTTTCTACTTCTCCTTGTTGCTCTTTGGTTTTTTCTAGTCCTGCCACAACAATTGTCAATTGTTGCAGCATGGGGGTGGGGCGGTCATTTGTCATGAAGATGGAACTATAGTGGAGGTACAGGTTGTTCTGGGGACTGCTGTGGCAGCCTGTTTTTCTCTAACAAGGGCCATTTCTGTGTCTGTGTAATGATCCTGTTTTCTCAGGAGAAGCACTTCATCTTTCTTAACTTCCACCTCCTTTGATGTAAGGTGTGTATGTTGTGAAGTCATTGACCTGCTTTGACTAAAACAAGCCTAGTTGTGAATAAAGGAAATCACGTTTCAGAGGCTAATTAGAGTTACAATCTGGGAAGATACATATTCAACCAATGTTAAAAAATGTGCTGAGGTTTCACAAAAACAGTGGCTATACTTATAGCTCTAAACCAAAAGAAGGTCTAACCCAGGAACTGTGGCAGTTGCTGGCACCACAAGTTAAGCTGTTTTGTTAAAGAGTGACTAGGTGAAGTCTCAAACTCTGGGTATTTCAGAAAAGGATTCCCTTGTTCGAACAGAATAATGATGCTCCAAAGGTCAGTTTATGTCTGGAGTTTGGTGTGTCTGTGGGTTCCTCTGCCCACATGTCTGAGATCCACTTAACACTGGCCTATAGACTCCATTTTCAGGACCTCCAGCAATGTTACTCCATTTTAATTTTTTTCCTGGGATGCAAAGAGATCATCTTATAGGATATGCTTTAGAAAATGATGGCTCTTATAATCAACAATATTACCTTTCTTTACTTTTTCTGTGTAGCAGGGTTGTCCACAAGTGGTAGCTGTTGCCTTTGTCATTTGCAAAAATAGTAAGCCCTGTTCCATGCTGGTGTTTTACTGTCAAAGAATATGTCTTGATGGGGCTTTAGGGATCTTAATGGACAGGAAAACACCCCACATGCCAGACTTCCTTGTTTTAACTAATTATAAAACCTGATCAAATCCATCTACACAGTAAATGAACAAGAATTTTGAGATTCATTAGCTCAAGGAAGAAGAGTAGACAATAATGCAGAAACAAGCAGAGAATTGTAGAGTTCTAAGTGTGTCTGCAACTGGACAAGGGACAGCCATTATATCTATGAGTGAAATCTGTCCAGGGAGACATTTTCCATAGTAAGGTTGCAGTGGGATGCAAACACACATTGTTCCCAGTTTTTGTTTTGTTTGCTCATCACTGCCACATGTAGTAAAAATGTGGGATATGGTCTTGGTGAGTTGCTGAATCAAAATGAGCCAATTAAGAGAGTCATAGAAAAATCTAGTGAAAGGAGAGGAGTAAGGCACCAAGATATACCGTGTAGACCTCATCCCTTGGAAATTCACAGACATTTAGAGGAGGGAGCCAGCATTGGTTAAAACCAATTGCCACCAAGCCCAGTGACCTGAGTCCAATAGCCAGAACTCACATGGTGGGAGAGGAGAAGGAACTCTCACAAGTTGCTCTCTGACTTCCACATGCCTTCCATGATGCCGTTCCATGTATACAGAAAAGCTCAGCACTGGGGTTTCTGTAGATATGCGATGGAAACAATGAACTTTCTAAAACCATCAAAGCCAGAAAGCCAAAAGGCGTTTTGGCAGTAGAATGCTGGGCTATGGGTGGCAGTCCCATCCGAGTTCCGTAGATATTTATTCACTTACTGCATGCATTGTGCTTCATGCAGATTCATCTTTATCTTTCTCAAACTACTCTAGCAATCCAGCTGCCTGACCGCTGCTTCTCTCCATCTTCCTCTCCCACTTCCTCCCCTCAAGTTCCTTTCTAGAATGGGCAGATCTTCTTACCCATACCTCTGAAGACCCCCTCTCAGGGGAGATCCTCACTCAAGTCTCAGGAAGTCATGGCCACCCAAAAACTCGAAAGACACCGAATCTGGATGCAATCAGCAGAGGCTTTATTCGGGAGAGTTAGCTGGCTAACCATCAATTCGCTTTCTCATGCAGGAGCTGAATTGACAAAGACCAGCTGGCTGAGGGGCTTTTTAAAGGGGAAAACCACAAACCAGGGGAGTGAGGAGGGGGTGAGGTGTTGCTAAGGAAATATAACATAAAAATAGTGGAGAATTCCAGAGGAACCCAACCTAAGTGAGTCAGGGTCATGTGGAAAACACTCTGTATAATCATTCTTCTAAAAAATGTGGTCTTGCCATGTCACTGTGGCCTTGCCCTGTCATTGTGGCCTTGCCCTGTCACTTGCTCAACTATTTCTCAGTTGCTTGGACACAGCCCTGCCCTGTCATCATGGTTACTAGTTTCTCAGCACCACCTAAATGACTTGCATTCCTCTTTTCTGGTTCCTGAAACTGGCCAGTCTACATTTTTAGCTTGCTTCAGAGAAAATTTTCCATGCCCTTTAAAGTGAGGCTTAGAGAAAAGCCTATATATATTTTATAAAATGATTTTTATAATTTTTCACTCTATACCTCAAAGGTAGTGAATGAAAACTGGGCATTAGTAACCCTCCCTCATAAGCATACTTTTCTGGGTTGTTCATTTTTGTATCATTTCTCCCTTTAGTGTTTGTAGAGAGAAAAACTACAGATGTTCCTTGACTCGTGGTGGGGACCACATCCTGACGAACTGACCTATCATCACATATTAACACAATGCTCTTAGAGACTCCTTTGTTCATCCTCAAGATCTCACAGTTGACTGGGTGGTTGTGGGGCTGTTAGCTCCTGCATGGGTGGGTGTGGGTCCTGTTGGGCAGAGTTGTGGATCCCACAGCTCTGGGGAGTAGAAGTGTGGGAATTTGATAAGTTCATTCCATGTGATGCTGGGCATATGTTGCGGGGCTCTGCCTGGACATGGGGAGACCTCAGTCTGAGGTCCCGTGGGTGTAGGGCTTCTGAGAGAAGGTCTCTGAGCTGACAGCTGACCTGGAGGAGGCTGGTGGTCTCCATCTTTGGGCTTCCAGATGCCACTGGAAGCCACGGAAGAACAGAGACGTGAGGTATACAGGCTGAAACAGCCCACAGCCTAGAGGAACGAGGGGGGAGGGAAGCTCTGATAGCGCCCTATGGGTTGAGACTCTTGGTATGGCACTCGCTTGGCTGGATCATTGGGTCGGTTAGCTTGCTTGAGTGGGCAGGGCTCTGTGGCTGGAACATAGAGAAGTCCTCAGGCAGCAGTGGCAGCTCATTAAAGGCCTTCTCCATGGTTCCCCATGGCAGGGCCCCAAAGACACGAGAAGTCCATGGTTTTAAAGAATATATTGTCGCTGGGCATGGTGGCACATGCCTTTAATCCCAGCACTTGGGAGGCAGAGACAGATGGATTTCTAAGTTCGAGGCCAGCTTGGTCTACAGAGTGAGTTCCAGGACAGCCAGGGCTACACAGAGAAACCCTGTCTCAAAAAACCAAAAAAAAAAACCAAAAAAAAAAAAAAAAAAAAAAAAAAAAAAAAAAAGAAAAAAAAAAAAGAATTTTATTGTCATGGCAGAAAGTGGATGAATCTGGCTGTACCCTTGCACTCCTAGGGCTGGCCTTTGGTTAAATACTGTTTGTAAGGAGGAGGGTCTGGGAAGGAATACTTCATTGGCTATGTCCTCTGGCATCTCATTAATATGGAAATCTCTTGAGTCTGAAGCCTGTAGTACCATGCCCTCTGCCTGTGGAGGGGCTGGTAAGGGAGTTGCCCTATGTGACTGAAAGGCGCTGATCAATGGAGGTCTTGGTCAAGTGTCAGGAGCCTGGAGTCTGAGGGCATGGCCGAATACCTACCCTCATCCCATTAGGGTCTGGGGTTCGAGGCCTGTGCTCAACCAGGAACCAAGTTACCCTTACACGGTCCTACAGGTGGTAGCAGGATGCTATTGTTGAGTATCACCTCAAATCTCAACTCAAAGCCTCACAGCTGAAGGAGTGGTTTCCTGAAAGGGCAGGACCTGGGTTGATTGATCCTCAAGTGAAGATTTAGAGTAGACACTTGGAGCCTCGAGTCTGGCATCAGAACCAGAAGGCAAGAATGACCAGTGTCTGCTGCATATCTATTCATTGGTGCTGGTCCCTCTACCTGCTCTGTCTTCCCACATGCTAGATATTTATGTCCCTTTCAGATGGTACCACCATTTCTGAGAAGTCTTCTCTGATTTACTCACGTCCAGTAAGTCTCTTCCATTGTGTTCCTATGCCATCTCATAATATATCTTTCTTTCACAAGTGTTGTATTATTGTGGTCATTTCATCTAATGAATGGGATTCTGGTGGATAAATATAACTTATTCTCATGGAAATGAAAGACCCCAAAAGGGGACCCTCACCCAAGTCCGGACCCGCATGAACCCAAGGACATACGAGAAACCATCTTGATGCAATTGCAGAGGAGGTTTAATGACAAGAGCCCTCGGGCCGGAACATATCTCATGCAGGAGATAGAGATTCCGACCCTGGACCCAGGAAACTTGGGATATTTATCAGTAGGGGTTGGGGAGAGCGGGAAAATTTGGCTCGGTTAACATATGATTGGTTGCACTTTTGAGTGGCTACACATGATTGGATATTTCAAACATCAGCAACTTGCAGAACTGGCAGAACTTGTAGAACCTCAGACCTCCCAGAAAGAAAGCTAGCCCATTACTCACTTGGGCTTGTTTGGACTTGTCTGGGCACGCCCTTACATGTCTTTATTTTTGGTCACCCTGCCCCTGCAGGGACTTAATATTTTATTATGACTAAATTTAACAAATTGTTGGTGGTTTTGCTGACCATGAATTTTTTGTTATTGTTTCAACGCTGCTTTCAAATTTTATTTTCACAGTACAAGGACTTTCCAGTGTCTCCCACATCAGAAATGCCCATAGCAGGGCTGTTTGAATGGCTGGGTGAATGAATGAGGGGTCAGGTAAGCTGAATGTGTAGGAAGACCTAGAGAAGCAGTATCCAAACAGCTAATGTAGAGTGAAAAATTATAAAGGCCATTTTATGAAATATGTGTAGATTTTTTGCCTTACAGAACTCGGAACTGAAAATAAGATTTCAGGCCTTCACATTCCAGGTGAAGGACACTTGCTGGATTACATTCCCCAAGCCTTGCCCAAGGCAGGAAGGCATTCCTGACTACAGATAAAGATGCTACCACCTAGGTGGGGCCATAGCCCTATAGCCAGAAAAAGTAAAGATAGTAATCTGAAATGGCAGGATAGGACACAATAGCATGGTGAAAACCACATTTTTGAGAAGAATGAGTGTGCAGAGTGATCTCACATGACTCTAGATCATTTGGGCTAGATTCTCTGAAATGTTCCACTGTTCTTGGTTACCCCTCCCTTGGTCTTCCCAGTGCTATGTTCAAAATTTGTAAAACAACCAATCATGTTTAAGCGCTCGAAAATGCCTTCCTCCCCTCACCCCATGCTACAAAAGACCCTTTAACCCACCACACGGGGCCAAAAACCCTGCTCTTGGAGCTAAAGAGCTTGTCGTTTTTGACCGCTGGCTCCTCCCCTAATAAACCTCTGCTGATTGCATCCAGGTATGGTTTCTTGTGATTTTTGGGTGGTTTTGATTTCCGGAGGCTTGAGGAAGGGTCTCCCGAGTATGGGGGTCTTCATTAACAGTGTACTTTTTGAGTTAAAACTTTATCTTGGAAACTATTGGTTTTGAATTGAGAGGAGATAGCAATGTACAGTTCAAAGGGTCCTTAGAAATCAATCTTAGAGTCATTAAATGTCAGGGCTTTGTGTGAATTGGCAGACGTGACACTACAATGCTGCAGTAGACTGAGAGAGGAGAAAGCAATAGCAACCATTCTATGCATTTTTCTAGAAATATTTTCTATAAAAGTGATCTAAGACTCACTGTTGTCACACAGGTATCTTGGGTGAGGTAAATAATGGCATTTTTCTCAAGAGATAGATCCATGCTGGAGAGATGCGTTTATGGTGAAGAGTACAGGATGCTCTTCCAGAGGGTTGGAGTTTGGTTCCTAACACTCAGATGGCTCAATAACACCTGGAACTCCACCTCCCATGGACTTCAGAGGTACACACACACACACACACACACACATACACACACACACATGTATATATGTGGATGTGTATATATGAGCATATGTGTATATATATGTAATGTGCATGTATGTATATATACACACATATACACACACATACACATTAGTAATAAAAGCAAAGAAAAAGCAATCTAGCCAGGCAGTGTTGGTACACACCTTTAATTCCAGCACTTGGGAGGCAGAGGCAGGAGAATTTCTGAGTTCGAGGCCAGCCTGATCTACACAGTGAGTTCCAGGACAGCCAGAGCTATACAGAGAAACCCTGTCTCGAAAAACCAAAAAACCAACCAAACAAAAACAGAACAAGCAATCTATTAAAAGAAAAACCCAAGAGAGTTACATCCTCTTAAACAACCTGGGTAAGGAACAGAGAAAGTCAGCCCCCAGACCAACATATTACTGCAAAATAGTGTTTCTGTAGATCTCTTGAACTATTTTCACTCTATCATCATTTTAGGTCTAGGCTGAAAGGTGGTCGGAAACAAGAATTTAGCATGGTAACTTAGAAGATGGTTTTAATCTAACATCTGAAGAGATAGATCATTCTGACAGGCCCAGGTGACAAAAGCCTATATCCAAGACACAGTGGCTTAAAAGAACATCTGTGCTTGATCAGGGACTAGAAAAAGAAAATGAGATGGCTTTATGTTTCTCTTTTCTTTGGAGACACTTGATTCCAGTCTGAGATTGGAGAAGAACAGATCGAGAGTCTTACATTTGTTGAGACATATAGAGGGACCCAACTCTTCCCATGACACCTGGACAGGGGTTCAGCACTCTTCAGGCTGTTTAATGCTATTGAGCATGATAAAGAAAATAGAGAGAGTTGGCTTTTCATTAAGATTTCTATATCTTCACTGTGAGGATTCTTAAATGTTTTTCTCCATGAAGAAGGAACAATCACAGGAAACAGGCCCTTCAGGACACTGAATGGCAGTGGGTAGACTCTTCCATATGTCTAAAAGCTATTCTCTGGCAACAGGTCAGATGACCCTCGTGGCAAGCTGACTCGTTTTGGACTCTTTAGAACTGCTTTGAGAATACTCTAGCAGACACAGAGACAACTATACTCATTCTTGCTACCAGGTATATGCCTCCCACTCCATTCCCAATAGCTTTAGAGTAGCTGAACTGGCCTTGGAAAATAGTACTCTAGGCAAGAAAAGCCTCAGGAAATTTCAGATGGCCTTGAAGCAATTCAGCAATTTAGCAGCTCAGTAAGTGCTTGGTGATTGGTGAAATGTGGAACCTATAATTGGTCCTTATATGGAGCCTATGATTGGTGCAAATACAAACCTTTATTTGCATTTCCATACCCATGTCATACACTATTCCTTCCAGGCTGTAGAATCAGATGGTTTAGTTTTCTTAAAGTCAGGCTGAGATGCTCTGAGGCACTGCCCCTGGATTGGCAGCATTATGGCCAATAAAACTTTTCCTAAATGGTCTTTTCTTGCCTCATCTGATGTTTATTATGGGTAGGATAGGCTGAGTGGCTGTTAATGGTTGTAGTAGCTGCAGAGGAAGAGATGATGTAGACAGCAGAGAGTCAAGGCATCAAAAATAACAGAAGATTGTGGATGTGTAGAGAATATGGAAGGTTCAAGAGCCTCTAGTTCTCAGAACCCAGCACTATCAGTTTCTGGTTACTGGCCTGTAGATTAGTAGGCCAAAGCTCACCTCTGATGCTGCAGGCATGTCCTTCACTCTATACCTGGGCTTCTATGATGTAGGTCAGTTCGTGGTCCTGATGCTAGATACTGAGATTACCAAGGGAGGTCTTACTGAGACTTCCTGCTCAAAGCTGTAACAAACCACAGATGTCTCTGTAGGTAAAATGGCTGGAGCCAGGTCAGTCCTGAGTTAAATAGGGAGGGAAAGAGGGGGAGTGGCTGGGGAGGAATGCTTATTTGGCTCCACCCTCTGGCCTTCAGGTACCTCATTAGTATGTAAATCTCTCTAGGGCCTGAGGCCTGTTTATCACACCCTCTGTGCCCTACTGAAGGGTGAAGGTTGAATGGAGATTAACCTTGTCAGGAGCCAGGGTTCTGGGGGTGTGGGTGACCCTACAACCCAAGAACCAGGATACCCTTCCACTGCCCGGAAGTGCCTCTATTTGAAAGCACTTTTAACCCTTTTCTGTAAACAAGTTAAATATAACGGGTCCTGCTCAGGGGAGAAATGAGGCAAGAGCAGCAGGCTGCAGACGTTGAACTTTGCCTTACTTTGTCTCAGTCTGGTTTCACCAGGACAAGCTAGGAGGTTCTTTCTTGTGGCCAGATTGCTTCTTTATACAAGTGCATTTGGACTGGATCGCTCCCTCAGGATTCATGCAGAAGTTGAAGGTTTTGAGAACAAGGGTGTCAGTGGGGCTGTGGCTCAGGCTGGGAGAGTCTTTCACCTTTAAGAGAGCCTCATTCATAGCCACTCATCAGTCAAATCCTACAGGGTTACTTTGCTCACTTATCATGCCTGATTACTTGGAGGTGAGATTGCAGGGAATGTAAATTCAGTTTTTAAAAGCTGTCAAGCAAGGGTGTGATTCATTTTCAGATTTTTACACTTAACTCTGCATGGTGGAGAAGATGTATACAATAGTATTCTTCAAAGGCTGACTCATTCATCCTTGCTTCCCACTGGTCTGGATTTTTTTCTTTGGTTTGAAATTTGCCATGTCATATGCTCATGCACCTGATTTTTCTTTTTTTCTTTTTCTTCATAGGTAGTCAGTCATTGGTCTTGAGCTTGATTTAAAAAAAAAAAAGTCTAAGTTTTCAGGTCAGGAAGCCCAAGAATCCACCTGTCTCTACCTTCCCTGTACTGGGATTGCATAGGCATGTACTATGCTTAGCTTAATAATGTGGGGTTTAGGGGATCAAACTCAGGTCTTGGGATTATAAAGCAAAAGCTACACTGACTGAGCTGTAATCACCTCCCCAATTCACCTGAATTCCTAATTAAAATCTTTACTTTTCTGGCTAGGAAGCTTCTCCATGCAGTGTGCATGATATGAGGGCGTGTTCTCTCTCTGTGTATATGTACATGTCTCTGTTGCTGTGTCTATGTGCACCCTTGTGTGTATGTATGTGTGTGGCATGTGTATGTGTGTGTGTGCATGTGTATGCATCCTCCTTGTGTGTGTCTGCATATGTATATGTGTGTATGTCTTGTGTATGTGTGTCTATGTCCAGTGTGTGTGGGTAATGATGTTTTTTTGTCCTCCAGTTCCCCTATGGAGAACAAATCACCTCAAAGCTGAGCTTCTTCACTGAGACATATACCCAGCAAAATGAAAACCAGGACTGTATTTTATGATTATGTGTGTTAGGAGAATACTATATATTATAAACTACATTTTCCATATGGTATATTATGGAAGCTCCAAATGAATTAATAGATGAAGGATCTAAAAGGAGACAGGATAAGTAGTATAGAGTGAAAAATTATAAAGACCATTTTGTGAAAAATATGCAGGCTTTTTCTTTGCCCTTAGACCTGAGCAGAAAGAGTGTAAGTTCCAGAAATCGGAACTGAATGTAAGATTTTCACTGCCACAGGACACATTCTGGGTGGAGGTCATTATCCCTGAATCAGAGGACACTTGCTAAATTAACATTCCTCAAGCCTCAGGGAAGAAAAATAGTTAATCTGAAATAGTTGGTAAATGACAGGGTGGGGCACAGTGATGTGGTAAAGCTACATTCTTGAGAGGAATGAGTGTGCAGAGTGATTTTCACATGACTCTTGATGATTTGGGCTGGATTCCTCTGGAATGTTCCACTGTTCTTGGTTACCCCTCCCTCCCTTGGTCTTCCCAGTGTTATGTTCAAAATTTGTAAAACAACCAATCATGTGTAACCGCTCGAAAATGCAACCACTCATATGTAACCGCACAAAAATTCCTTCCTTTCCCCACCCCATGCTATAAACCCTTCCTCAGCTTGCTGGCCCTTTGTCAAAATTCTGTTCCTACGTGGACGAGCAGTTTTGACCGTTGACTAGCCAACTCTCCCCAATAAACCTCTGCTGATTGCATCCAGGTATGGTTTCTTGTGATTTTTGGGTGGTTGTGATCTCCTGAGACTTGAGGAAGGGTCTCCCGAGTATGGGGGTCTTCAGTAGTAGGACCAGATGTGATGTTTCATGCTCACTTCTCATGTCTAGAAATGCGTAGTTTGTGGTATAATTTAGATGTACAAAATGCTTTGCTTTCACTGCCACCTCACTCATGTGATTTCATTTGATCCTATTCTCTTACTGATAGGTTAATTCTCTTACTGATAGGTTAATTTTTATACCCATTCTGTAGGCTATCAGGTGATAAGTGGATTGGGCAAGTTTTGTAGAGAGCCAGGATGAAAAGCCAGGCTGCACTGCTTGAGTATTCTTTATCCACTGATCTCCCAGTTCTCCCCACTCTCCTGCCCTTTGCCCATGTTCAGTTTGGTCTCCATTCAGAAGTCAAAGTGGCACTTTAAAGATTATAAAGAATTTCATAAATTCTTCCACCTCCTCATCCAACTCCCCCCTGCCCCCATGAAGATTCTTTTGGCCCTATTGTAGTATAAATCAAAATCAATCAATCCCAAGAACCTACAGGTGCCTGGATGCTCCCATCTCTGGTTGATTCTGCCCCCTCACCTTCTATTTTCCTTCTTGCTCATTATTCTCCAGCCTTTTTGGCCTTTCATTTCCTAGCATAGCAAACTCTTTCATACCTTGGGGCTTTTGATTGCACTTTCCCTTTTCTGGGATTCATGTGTGCCAAGCTCTGACTTATCACTTACTTGAATCTCAGCTCAACTCAGAAAGCTGTTCTTTGGTTTTCCTAAGAGAGCACCCCTTACCCGAGTAGTCATCCATTGCACTTTAAAGCTTGGATCAAACCACACTCCTCAGTAAACAAGTCTGTTGCTATTGGCTTTAAAGGTTTTGCCACAGTGAACACAGCCTGAGGGGAAGGCCAAGGGCAGGCAGTCCTTTAGCTATGTACAGCTTGTTATTTCCCTCTAGTGCTCCAATAGATCATGTCTTCTTATGTATATTATCAGGCGAACATGTTTAGCATTCGAAGCTAGCAGCAACTTGTTTTATTTTTCCTGTAGGTTTTATGACTTTCAAATTCACCAATTTGTTTATTGCATCTCCCTCCACTGTATGCAGCCAACTTTATTTTGCTCACCCTTGTATCTCCGGCATTGGTTAAAGCACCTGGTACACAGAAGGGGGTTGGGAAATGTTTGTTAAGATAATGAAGCTTCTCTTGTCAAGAACACAGTAGTTGGAATTGGGTAAGGATTCCAGATAAAATCAAAGCATCAGTAAGATGAAACAATCTCTGAAACAATCTCACCATTGTTGATAGGCACCTTAGGTGTTAACTCTTTTAGGTCTTTAAACTGCTGCTACCAGCACCCAAATAAAATAAGTGTAATAATGTACCGTCATTTTCTCAAAGATCAAAGCCATAGCAAACCCAACAGATTTAAATGTTGGGGAGACCTGTGGAAATTCCAGCCAAAGTTGGTAAATTGATACTACTTATTTAATATTTAACAGCAAGACCAAACAGCAGACGTTTCTGAGCTAATAGCCCCCATCTTTTCAGGAATGTAGTTTAACCGAGCCACCAGGATAGATAGTCCCTGTGAGTTTCTGCTTCCTATAAACTTCAGCTCTTGTTCAGTCGTTAGCTGACTGAAGATCAAATCTCCTGGCAGTCACCACCCCACCACCACAGCTCTTATCCATACAGCAGACCAAGGTTTGCCCAGAAAAAATCACAGAATTTACACGGGAATCAATGCCAACTTGACTGGCTCTGGAATTAATTCAGAGACAAGCTGCTGGGCAGACCTGTGAGGAATCTTCTTGATTACATTAAAGGAAATAGCAGAGTGCACCCTAACTATGGGCAGCAGCATCTTGAATACTGAAAGGAAGTGCTTTTGTTTTTTGCCTACTTCTCTTTGTACCTTGCTGCTGAGTTCATCTACTCTGCTTACCAGATCATCTGTCATAAAATCAATGCCACCACCTTCCATTGACACTGCTATGCTCACAGCTATACCACCAACACACACCTGGGATGAACCCACCATCTTTAACTGAAGACTGATGGATGGTTTTCTAGGAATTCTCTAGGTTCATGAGGCCAGATTAGTCTTGGATCAGAGGTAGAAGCCATCAGTTTTGAGTACCTCTAGTATGAAGCCATCCATAGTTGGATTATCAAGACTGTATCATGTAAATCAACCCAATAAATCTCTTTTAAAAGTATATTTGTGTTCTATCAATGTTGGAATCTGCACTGAAAAAAGCCTTGGGGGCTAAGTTGTTAGAGCCCGCACTGCCCCAGGCTGCCGGTCCAAGGGTCGGGGTTCAGCAAGAGAGAGAGAGAGAGAGAGAGAGAGAGAGAGAGAGAGAGAGAGAGAGAGAGAGGATGGACTCAAGGAATGGAGACCAGACAGTGTGATTCAATTCTGTTTATTCTTCAGTCTCTCTTCCTAGTCCGAGTCCCAAGTCTTGAGTTCCTAGTCCCTAGTTCCTAGTGCTTCCAAGTTCCAAGTTTCCAGTTCCAAGTTCTAGTGCCTAATACCTAATAATCATTTCTTCTGTCTGCCTCTACCCTTTTATGTCTCATTTCTAAGCCATGCCTTTAAGTCATGCCCTTAGGTCTTGTCTTTAAATCTGATCTCTAAGTCATGACCTTAAGTCATACACCTTTAAGTCTCACACACCCAAGGGAAAATCCTGGGTATCTAAAACAAGATGTTATCAGACTGTGCTCAGCTGTTGTAGGCTATTGTAATCAAGTCTCTTGTCAGGGTATATGGCTCAAGATGGCTGCAAGGATGATAGCTGCTTTCTGTTGGCTCCCCACATATTTGTTTTACTGATTCTGTGATTCTAGAGAACCCAGACTAACACATATGCTAATAAGATCATATTGCATTCCACCTGGTGAATTTTTCTTTGTGAGTGTTAGCTTCATTAACACACACACACACACACACACACACACACACACACACACACACACACTCACTTGCCAAGGGAATCTCTTTTCCCTATATCTGAAATTTTCTCAATGAGTCACCCACCTACCCAGTACTTGATTCATCCACAACATACTGGAGCAGACAGCACAGCCTCTTTAGATGCCACCTCTTTTGCCAAACTGGCCAAAAGCGTTCATACAGAACTGTCTGAATTGCAACTTCAGTTATATCTGTCATGCTGGGAAACTGGGAGGCCATGAGCTTCTCAAAGCCATGGTCTAGTAAGCAGCCCATCTTCTCATTGTTCTGGAGCCTAGTGAAGGGGATGCAGTTGACTTCAACATGGTGTGGTCCTTTTTATTTTTTGTATTGATTTTTTAGAAATAGCTTCCAGTGTATTGAAGGTGGCCCCAGTAGAGCAGGGACATCAGGAAAAATGATACAACCCTAACTGCATCTTCATGCTGCAGTTCTCTACAATTGGCTTCCAAGTAAAACATGAAGTCACCAGCCTTTACTTTTAGATAGGTAACTAAACAGTGTAAGTTACTGACTTTCCTCCACTGAGGAATTTCAAATTACCAGAACCAACTCCTGGTTAAAGAAAAGTGCTTTCTACCTAGCTCAAAAATTCGGGGGAGTGGTGGGAAGGAAAAGAAACAGAGCAATTAGATTGTGTTGGAGGTTCAGCCACAAGATGCCTCTTGAGTTTTGTTTTGTTTTGATTTAAAGTCACAATCCAGGGCTGGGGAGATGGCTTAGTGTGTAAAGTGTTTGTAGTATAAGCATGAGGACCCAAATTTGGATTCTTCAACACCCACATAAACATTGGGTGTGATGGTGTGTGGTTGTTACCCCAGTACTGGGAGGCAGAGATAGGCAGATCCATGGGCTTGCTGGCCAGCCTGTTTAGCTAAATCAGCAAGCTTCTGGTTCAGTGAGACCTTGTCTCAAAAATAGTTCAGAGGTCTATGAAAGACTTCTTATGACAATCTGTAGCCTCTATACATGTACATAAGTACACATACTCATATACACACTTGTGAGAGATGCATTTGCATGTTACACACAAATGCACATACATGCCACAATCATAATACTTTCAGGCTCTACTAATGCCGGAAGCACTTTTATTTATGTATTTAAAAATTTAAATTATATTTATTTTATTATATCTAGCTATCTATTTATCTATTTTGTATGTGTGTGTATGTGTGTTGCTAGGGCACACATATGAAGGTCAGAAGAGAACAACTTGTGGTTGTGTTCCGCGCCCCTTTTTGAGTCCCCTTCGCCCTTGAAAGAGACATGTGAGGCAGAGAAATCTATCCACACTCGTGGAACATTCCCTGTCGAGTACCCACTCACAAACACCTCTAAATATTCAGGTACCACAGTTATTCAGGCAAGGGCTGGCTAGACTTAGACCTCTCATTGACCCAGTGCAATGGGCTGAACCCTTGGGGTGCATCGACTGAGGGTCTCAGTCATCAGTTACTTTCTTAGCCTAGATAGCCAAATTTCAGGGGAAGATCCTTGCTCCAGGCTACGAGTGCTTGGGCGATAGCGACCTTGTCACGTTTTTGTTGGGCTCTGAGCTTGCAGACCAACCATAACATGAACACTAATCCACAACATAGGGCTGCACCAAACAGACCTATCCCCACCCTTTAAGAAAGAAAGAAAAGGCAGAGGTAAGCCAAGAAGTAAAATCGCCAGGGGTAACAGGGTCCACCTGTGTTTCATCAAGGCTCAAGATCCGGATCTGCAATTGCTGCTGCATCTGGTCCAGCTCCCCAGTCCAATTCCCTTGTAAATAAGCAGAAAGATTATGGCTTTGAATAAATGTATCTTTCATAAATCTCAGAGGTATAATACATAGATGTGGGGTTGCTGACATGCAGCTCATTTGAACCACATCTGTGAGTTGTTCTACATGGTCTTAGAGCAAATCAACTCTCTGATTGACCAGCAGAATGTCTGATGCCAAGTGTGCATCCACTTTCTGTAGAGTGGTCAAAGCCTCAGAAGTCTTTTCTGAAATTTGATTAACAACAGTAGCTGTTGTAACTTGGTTAGCCAAGGCTATGCTGGCTGTCACAGCTGCAGCTGCAGAGATGGTAATAGCAGTGATAATGGCTGTAGTTATATCAAAGTCTCTTTTATGTCTTATTAATGATGTAATAGGGAAAGTTTCAGGATCGGCTTCTGCTGGGATGGGCACAAAGGTAGGCACGTGTGCAACCAAGGCTAGGTCTAATGATCCATTCCAGCATTGTGCTAAAAAGGCATGTAACATTCTTACAATCCAAGATATCAGAATTATTTTGAAAGTTGGATAACATAAAGAAAAATGGGGGGTCCACACACACCGACACTGGTTGTGCAGATGCATTCCTAAACACCTTATTAATTTTAATGTTATTCAAATGGCTAGAGATATTAGATACTTCATGAAATATATCATTCAACAAGGCAAAGGTAGATACACTGGCACTAGCTCCAGCCTCATTACCCAACACCCAATGATAAAAGGGCCAAATATTTTCTATGCCAGTGCTCTTATCTGTATTATTCATTATAGCCAAATTGAGAGGAGAGGATAAATTAAATCCTCTGGCAATTTGTTTCTTGGGTTTAATCTTAGACTGGCAAGGTGAAAACACCACTGGAAAGGACAAATCTGGATAGTACCACGGTATCATCTGTTGTAAAGTGGCATTATTGGTATGCCAATTGGACCTCTTAATTATAGTAACATTACTTCCAATCATGGTGGTGGTAATGTTTATAGGTGCTGATGAATTCATACCGATATTTCCTGATCCTTCCATCTGTCCTGAACTAACCTGATTCAAGACAGCCCCTAGCACTCCTGTCTCCACCTTACTGTAAGTCAAAGGATCCACCCAATTAGCAAGAGTAGCTTTCTTAAGAATCATACAAGGTGTATGTAGTTTACTTGTCTATTATCCTTGCTTGCTGCCACAAAACAAAGTGTAAAGTTTAATGGAAAACTTGTAGCATTATATAACTCAGGCTACTGGTGGGTGCGCCGAGAGCACGGGGCATCCATGTAACAGTCAGTAGCTGTAAACAATGGCAGCACTGCAGAATTTGAATGTACTGGCATGGGAACAGGCCAAGATCTAACTATGGCCCATAGTGGTATACTTATCCCCAAATCGAACATCAGCATCAGGAGAATCAGAGCCATTGTCTTGCAATCTAGCTTCATTCTTCACGACCTACACCAGCCGCATGGGGACCCAAATTGGATTGTCTTTCACCCTGTGGAAAAGCACAGACAGCTCCCCTCCCCGGCCATGGCAGGGGGTCTATCGAGTCCCTGACCTTGGAGAAGGACAGCAGCCATCTCTAAATTTGCTGCCGCAAGTCCTGCATTAGTGAGGGGACCTCCCAAGCCGCGACAGACTCTTAACCAGTCTTGCAACCCTCTGTTCCTATGAGGGGCAATGACTGTGCAGCATTCCGCTGTAGCATTTTCAAAGACCATTTGTTCTATCAATGGCATTGCCTGCTCTGGTTCCCCAAAGATTCTGCCAGCGGCCTCAGTCATGCGGGCCACAAAGTCAGAGAAGGACTCACTGGTCCCCTGAGTTATTTTGGACAAATAAAGATTACTGCCTTCCTTCCTAGGGAGAGACTTCCATGCCTTTATTGCAGCTGATGCTATCTGTGCGTAGACCTGCCTCGGATTAGTGGTCTGGTCGTTCGCGTGTATGCCAACTCCAGCCAGAATGTCAAAAGTCCATAATTGCTGTCCCTCAGTGTTTGCATTAATCCTGGCTTGTGCTTGCAGTGCCTCGTGCCACAAGGCCTTCCACTCTAGGTATTGGCCCATATTGTTAAGTAGCGCCTTCACCGTGTCCTGCCAGTCTCCTGGCATCATAGCAGCTGTACTTAATCTCTCTACTTGGGATACAGTAAAATTAGCCCCAATTCCATATGCATGTACTACCTCAGCTAATTCTTTGACCTGCCTATACTCTACTGGGGCATGAACACGGATGCCTTCTGCCCCTTCAAAGACCGGAAATGCCAGCTGTAGCTGTCTCCGATCTCCTGGGCTGAGAAATGAATTAGAGACACTGCCCGGGGCATATGCCGGAGGCAAGGGCGGGGCCGAGGGGCTCAAGTTCTTTCTTAGTCTTATCTCAGAACGGTTATTTTTTGCATAGGTGGCTGCTTCTTCCTCTAGGCTTTCTTCTTCGGAGCTGCTAAGGTCTATGGAGGCAGGCTCCTTAATGGGGTATAGGGGGGTCCTTTTGACCTCTACTCTCTCTTCACCAGCCGGTGAAGGGTCCTTAACCTTAATAGGCCCTGCAGTGGCCCCTGTTTCTTTTGAGTACTCTTTTCTTTCACCTGGCTCCTTGGCCTGTCTCTGTTGCCCAGGCTTTTTTGCCTACTTCTCCTTTCCAGGCTCCTTGGCCTGATCTTTTTCCCCAGGCTCCTTGGCCTGATGCCGGCTAACACGCTCTGTTTCTGATACCCTGGAGTGGACCTCTCTTGAAACCTCTTGACTTGCCCTAATAGCTGTGCTGCGAGCTGGATCCTCACAAGACAAATAAGCTAAAAGTGAAAGCAATGCAAGCAAGAGGCCAACTAGTGCAGCGGTGGCAATGAGTGAAAATCCTCTCGCAACCAAGGCTTCCACCCCAAACATATCTCTCAGAGATGTACCTCGATCCTGTAGTCTTTTAACCCACCCCGAATCTCGGGGGGGGGTCTCTGCGGCGCCTTGAAATTCCCGGGTTTCGGCACCAGATTGTCCCCCGCCCCTTTTTGAGTCCCCTTCGCCTTCGAAAGAGACATGTGAGGCAGTGTTCGGGTAGTTACTACAATGAGGCTTTATTCTTGTATCAGCAGAAGCGGAAGACCCTAAGCCCGGGAAAGGCACTGCTATATGTACCCTAGAGTGGCGTGTTCACTTCTGATTGGCTGTTCACTCATCACCCCATATTACGCCCCGGGATGGGCAGTGACTTTGGCGTGCTTTTGCCTTTTGCACCTGCGCAGTTAGTTGTTTACTTGTGGGAGCACAGGATGCCCTCGCCATCTTGTAATGGCGAATGTTGTCATGCTCACCACGGCTCCTAACATGGTTGGTTCTTTCTTCTTACCATATTGATATTGGATCAAGGTCATCAGGCTTGATGGCAAGCCTCTATCTACTGAGCCATCCTGCTATCCTCCGAAGCACAAGTTGACATGTTTTTTGTGACCTTAATTTGAAGTTATTCCTTCCCTTGGCGCTCCTTGATATTTTTGTATTTAAAGCATTCCTCAAAGGTCTGTATGTGAAAGGTGTGGTCCCTAGCTTGGCACTATCAGGAGATGGTAGAACCTTTGAGGTAAGACATCAGTGGGAGGTTTTGGATCATTGGGATATGCCTGTGCTTCTTTTTTTCTTTGTAATTTCTATTTGCCATGAGGTGAACAGCTTGCTGCACCATGTATTTCCCACCCGGATGGGATAGGCTTCCTCACCACAGGCTCAAAAGCAATGAGCCAGTTGACCAGGTATTGAAAGCACTAATATTGCAGCTGATATAAATTGATTGTCTCAGATATTGCAGCACAGGACAGCCAGTGAGCACACTCTTCTGGGGGCATCCTCTTAGTTTTCTTCTTGTTACTGTGACAAAATCCTTCACAGGCAACTTCAGAAAGGAAGTATTGAGGACATGGGAGATGGCTCAGTATAGGGAAGGTACTTGCCACATAAGCATGAGGACTGGAGTGAGGGTCCCTAGTACCCATGTAAAATGCCATGTGGGCATGGTAACCTGCTGATAATACCAGCAGTTGGGAGGCAGAAACAGGGGGTCTCAAGAACAAGCTGGCAAGTTAGACTAACTGAAGTGAGCACTGGCTACAGAAAGAGACCCTGCTTGGGAAATAAGCAATTGGAGAAGATACTCTGCCTCAACCTCTGCCCCCCTCATAACATGCATGCCCCATACTCGTATGCACCTATACACATATACACATACAAGAAATGGTTTATTTTAGGTCATGGTGTGAGTGGACCTCTTGTCACACTACAAGAGGCATACAAGGTTGCTGCCTTTTATTCAGTCTCTTTTTGTATCACCCACATTCAGGATAAGATATACATTTTGGGAAATTTTCTCAAAGATACTTCAGAGGTGTGACTTGTAGGCGATTCTAAATCCAGGCAAGGATGATGAACCCTTAAGATAAATGTGGGTAAAGGCCAATGACTAAAGGCCCACGCTTTCTGCTTGAGTCAACATTCACTTCTAACATAGAAAGGAGACGACATTTTAGGAGGTATGTATGATATCACATACTATCCTTTATGGAGATTATTTCCCTATATTAGCCAATCACACTGAAAAATGTGATGGAAAGGAAAAGAACTGTAGGACAATGTATCCTCCCTTTCCTTTTGAGTTGAAGGTAGACTGTGCTTGTGATCAGGAGGTACAGGGAGGTGTTGAGTTGACTGTGTGCAGTGTTGTCACTATCCAGGGAAGAAAGATCACCGAAGCAATGAAGACCTCTGTGTCAGGAATTGCCTCATTTCTGATGTGGCCTTAGTTAAAAGCCCTTGCATTTAAATTTAAAGCTTGAATTTTAAAGATGAACAGTTTGTAGTGAGAGGATTGGGGAAGAGAAGACTGTGTTTGTTTAGCTTTGCTTTGCCATGTGACATTTCTTCCAAAGATGAGCAGTAAAATCCTTTTCTCTTAAGATCTTTTCTAAGAACAACATAACTCTCAAGGAATAAGACCATGCACTTTGTGGGAGGAGGAGGGAGGGCTCAGTGGGGTCTATCCCCCGCTTTTCTTTAGGAAATCTCTTGCCCAGTGCCCTTTTTCTCTGCAATGATCCTTGTCTAAAGGCCTCCTTCTATTGCACGGTACTCTCTCTCCTGGCCCTCAACTCTCTCTGACTACTGTGGCCAAGATTCTGATCAAGTTCTTTTCCTGTCTTCTTTCTTTAGTTCCCTAGCTTCCTGATTTTTCTGCTTCCTCTCTTTTTTCTCTTCCTCAGTCCCTCTACTATAGAACACCCTTTCAGCTACCTGCACCAAATCTTCCAAAGACTTGTCCTGTAATCCATTTAACATCTGTAGCTTCTTAATATTACTGGCAGATTTGTCAATGAAGGCTATTGCCACTGTTGCTTTATGCTCAGCAGACATAGGGTCATAGGGTATGAACTGGGGGAAAGCCTCCATCAGCCATTCTAGGGAGGCTGATGGGGATTTGGTAGGCCCTTTGACTGTAGTGGGGCACCATGTAGCTCCCTGGAGACCTGCCATTAGAGCCTGGCAATAGACCTTCAGATGCTCCCTACTGTCAGGTGTGTTGAGATGGGGGAGTAGGGGGAATGGGGGAGAGAGGACCAGGTCTTACCAGACAGTTATATAGGGAATCTGGTCAAGAAGTCCACCAGGACCCTTCTGAAAATTCTCACTTTAATCTGTCTAACTTTCTCTAGAAAAAAGGATCCCTCCAGTGGCCATCCCATCTGGAATGATGGCCATTCTGAGTATACAATCTCAACCATCTCTGTTTCTTCACTCCTACTGACAGATTATGAGCTCTAGCCTTAACTTCAGTCCAATGGTCAAGACTCAAAGATAATGGGGTGGAAAGTGTCTGTCCCATGGTCAAAATAGATCATCAGTCCAACATCACAAACAACAAACAACACAAACAGAATTAGACACGGGTGAACTGCCACGAGAGTGCAACAAATGCCGCCCCAGGCAGCGGTGGCTGAAGACCACCTTCAGACGGAGGAGGGTTGTTCCTGACCCTATCTCCCAGACAATCGAACTCTTTAGCGTCCTCCAGAGGCCTGTGGCCTGTGGCGTGCCAATATGTCTATTCCGCTGCTTCCACTACCCACGAATTCCCTCTTGGAACTTGAAACCTGGCCCTATCCCAGGGTCCAAAACACTACCCACGAATTCCCTCTTGGAACTTGAAACCTGGCCCTATCCCAGGGTCCAAAACAGACTGCTCTCTGTGGCTTGCCAAATACACAGACAATCTCCCTTGCCACGGGTGTAGACACTTCACAGTCACAAAACACAAAACAGAAAACACTGCCTGAGTGAACCTCCGATCCCTGAGCTGCGGGGTCTGAGAGAGTGTATCTTGGTAGGATTTCAGAATGTTGGACCCTAAGATCCAAATTGGGGGGGTGGGGTGGCATGCTCCCACAGAAACACTCACGGTCAGCGGATTCAATGCAATAACAAGAGGTTTATTGATATTGATAACCAGTGCACTGGGGTTCCCTACCGTGCAGGCAAGAGGAACCCAGAGTTAAAGCTAAGGGCAGCTTTTATACCATAGGGCTCATAAGGACAGTTTTACTACCATCTCTTAAACAATAACTACAAAGGCTGATCTCAAACAGCCATTCCCAGGCCAGGTTGCCAGGCAACTCGGTTTTGCATTTTATCTTTATAAGAATGAGGGTTAGCTGAGTAGCTTCTGTTTACCCAGGTGTATTATGTTAAGGGCCCAGCTTCCTGATTACCTTTTAACTCCCTTGTCTTGGGCCTTCCCTGGAATGTGTGTAAGTCTTTGGAATGTGCTCCTTCCAGGATGTGTTCTGAGGCAGTTAATTTTCGAGTTTAAATGGAAACCGGAGATTCTTTTAATCTTAAATTTAAACTGAGACCTAGAATTCCTACAGTAGAAGGTAGAATAAAGTTTTCTTTTTTGACACTCTTTAACAGAATGTTTGTTTTGGATTTTGGACAAGTAGCCTATGTATTCATTTTCACAAGGTCCTCAAATTATGTTGCTGGCCCTGATCCCAACTCTGGCAGTGTCTACATTCTTAGCTTCCAACACAGTGCCAGTTGACCCTCAGGGCACAGTTAAGGGCAGGATCCTGAGAAGGAAAGCAGAGGCATTAGCAGCCCTCAGGCATAACAATGTTACTGTGGCTTCTAAAAAAAAAAAACAAACCTCCAGCAGCAGTTTTACCTTGGTCTCCATGGAAACTGGTAATGGATTAACAATGAAAAGTTGAAATATCTTTCTAGGGATCTGCTTCTAAGAGGGAATCTCCTAAAACTATTCAGTAAATTATGTTAGTAGATGCAACCTGCTACTCTCCTGGTAGACATAATGGGGCATAGATCTGTCCTGTGCTTCAAAAGACAGATGCAGGACCCAGCGCAAAATGAAGCAGTTTTCTTCTCTTTGAGTTTTTCCATTCAGGAACTAAGATAAGAGAAAACCAGATCCAACTCACTGCATTCTAGTATCTGCCTGCTCAAGGCTTTTTGATAGACTCATGAAATGGAGCTTTCCTGTTCCTAGATTTCTGTTAGATTGTACTTTCTTATTTAGCTTTGATCTGAAAGTAAAGACCTTTTGGAAGTTTTATTTATTATTTAGTCTAATAGAGAAGATCTCTCTCTCTCTCTCTCTCTCTCTCTCTCTCTCTCTCTCTCTCTCTTATCTGCATATATGGTAAACAAGATGAAAACGTTCAATCCTATTAGAGCCTAAGGCTGTTCTCATCTATGATCTAGGAAGGAGCAGCCCAGGGTGAGCAATCTGCAGGAGCCTTTGCTGGAGCATTCTGAGCTAGCTCTACTTCTCTGGCTATGGCCAGGAAGCCACAAGCCATTCAACAGGAGGTAGAAACTTCATTCTTCTGATGAGCCAGGCCCTAGACCAATCTCTTTCTTGTCCTTGGCTAGGAACTAGAAATGTCTTTAGTTTTGTTTTGGCCAGAGGCAAGAAATGCCAGGAGGTAATTCACCTTTCTTATATCTCTACAGGAACATCTTTGCCTGGATGCTATACATGAAAGTGTGACTGATGTACCAAAGTAGACACCAGTCCCATCTGGTGAACTACTTTGGAATTGGATATATGAATTTTTCTGGTAAAATTGTGTTGTATCTAGTCCCCAATTTTAACTCATCTTCTATGTAATGATAGGCTCTTAACTCTGAGGGGAGAATGTTACTGGGACCAGTAGCCTTGGAGGCCATTGAACATAGACCCTACTTCCTGTTTCCCTGGTAACACTAGAAAGGTAAACAGTAGCTTTGCTACTCTTTGGTCCTATTGATCTAAAGAGTGGAATACCTCTGGGTTTGGATGGAAACAGGATATACAGGCAGACAGATTAGAATACTAAATACAGTGGTTAATCTAGCCAAGCCTGTTAAACACCTGGTTAGGAGTTCACCCCACAGGAAGTCTGATCTATCTGAAGACATTCTAAAGGTAGGAGAATACTAATTATCCCTTAATGAAATAAGGTACTTATCTTTCTTGGATGTCCTTTCTCTAGGCCAATGGTTCTCAATGTTCCTAATGCTTGGACCCTTTCATGCAGTTCTTCATGTTGTGGTGACCTCCAACCAAAAAATTATTTCATTGCTACTTCTCTAACTATAATTTTGCTATTGTTATGAAGTGTAATGTAAACATATGTGTTTTCCAATGTTTTATGTGACCCCTGTGAAAGGTCTCACTACCCCTCAATGGGGTCACAACCCACAGGTTGAGCATGAGGCAAACATATGGAGCTTCTGTCATGCAGCCTGCCTGCTTTTCCTAAGAAAAGCAGAACTTCTTTTTCCTTCTCTCTTTTTCTTAAGGAGCTAGCCCAAATCATCAGCATGTTTTCTCTGACACTTGGATTTCTCCATTTTTTTTCTCTTCTTTATAAATGTTACCATCTCTCCCTTTGTGCCATGTGGTCACTGGGCAATCTAACTTCACTGGATCCTAACTTAAAAGGCATAGCTTTCTCCTCCATCTCCCTTCTAGAGCTGTCAAGATTCACAACTCACCTACCCTGTTATTCTTTCTCAGACTCTAATATTGTCTTGAACTTCCTTCCCAGTGCAGTTTAAAATTCTTTCATGAATGAGACTAAGAAACCACCCCCCCCCAAAGAAAAGGGAATCCCAGTCTACCTGGTGACGTTGTAGGGAATGATAAATTAGCTCCCAATGAAATGCATAAAAAACCTCTCCTCAAGAATATGGGGTAACTGGCCTCAGTTGTTCTGTAAGGCCCCCATGAAGGGAGGACTTCACCCAAGCCTCAGGAATTCACAGCTACCCAATAACTCACAAGACACTAAACTCAATGCAATCAGCAAGAGGTATATTTTGATCAGCATGCTGAGGTCAAGACCCATGACCCACGAAGGGGCAGTGGGGTCTTACCCTGGGCTTTGGAGGCAGAGTAAATTTAAAGGCAAAAACCACAACCCGGGGGGAGTGAAAGAAGGTTATTGGAGAGTATCTGTGGAAAGTCCCAGCCCATTATTCAGTTTATGACAGGGTCCAAGGCACAGTCATGAGGAACATTTTGTATAGGCTATTTTCAAGAGCCTATTTGTACTCAACCATCTGTTTTGTGGTCAGCCAAGTTCCTGAAACACAGAGCTCACGACCAAGCTGACCTGCACTTTTGGTTCTGCTCACCCTGTTAGGAGTTCTTGAAAATTTTTAACCCTTCCAGTTCAAGAATGATGATGTCAAGGGGCTGTCAAAGTCATTCCTTTTCCTGAGACCTGGACATCTTTATTCTTCAGTCACCCCAAATTCCCTTCTGGGTGTAGTTGTGGAAATGTAGCAGTCAGGTAGATCTTCTCATAATACTTGTCTTATTCTGTGACACAAGCAATAGTGTGCTATCAACCAAAGCAAAAACAAAAGAATGATCTCTCCTTGAGCTTTCCAAAGGGTGACACACTAGAGTTTAGCTGTGTATCTGAGAGCCTGCCCTACAGCAGCACTGGTCAGAAGGTCTCTACATGCTCACCTGTGCAGCTTCCTTGATGGGAAAAGAAAAAAGGCACACTAACGGTGTATCTCTGTGGGGAGGAGATAAGTATCCTCATTAGGAAGGCTTCAAAAATGAGGGATTGGGACATCATTTGTTCTGATTTGGGGAGCACTATGCTCTAAAGCCTGCAAGTATTAAACCAAGGTGAATTAGAGCAAAATCGCAGGCCAGGGAGGAGGAAATGGAAAAAGCCTGTTGAAGACAAATCCTTAATGAGTTTTCTATTGAGGAAGCCAATAAACAGCTTGTTAGAAACAGGTCAGGGGAAAATATATATTTATATATTCATTCTCCATCTATCTTTTGTGTCTGGCTTGCAGTCCAGAAAGCCTTAATTCTGTGGTCTATTATCATCAGAGCACAAACATGAATAACAATGAAGCCCTCAGTTAATGGCTTTCAACATGACAGAGTTGTCTGGAAGTGTATGCTGGGAAGTCAGGCTGATTTCTTTACATTGTCCTTCAAATTCCTGCTGAAAAAAAAAAAAAAAGCTACATATCCGGGAAAGATTCTAGGCTTTTTATGTCACCCCTCCGCCCATGGCTACTCCCATGCCTCTTATATACCTTACCTAGCAAGCTGGAAGCTCTGAGTTCAGTGGCCAACTCTGCATAAACTAGGCATAGTGATGCTTGGATGCAGGAGAATCAAAAGTTCAAGGTCATCCTTGGTTATATGGCAAGTTTGAGGTCAGTCTCAGCTATATGACCCTATCTAAAAAGAGGACTCTTAGAAAATGTCTACCTTTTGTTTTGGTTCTGTTACTAATTTATGTATCACACAGTAGAGGAAGTTTGGGGACACTGAGTTAGACAGTTCCTTTGTTATTGGGGCAAGCTATGACTCAGATTCTCCATCTCTAATGCAGAGGTAATGGTAATGAGCAGCTGGAACTGTCTGTTATGTTTTTAAATAAGGTTTAAATAGAGTAATATATGTAAAATGTAGACTTTGCATTATCTTAGAGTAAATTCTAAACTAATTATTCAAGGAAATCACTTGCGCTGTTATCGTAATTTTCATTCCCTCACACTTTCCAATTTGTTACCTTACAGAGTAAAATATACTTGGCAGGTGTGATTGAGATGGGGAATTATCCTGGATTATTTTGGGGGGCTCAGTGTAATCACATGGATCCTTTAAAGTGGGAGAGCTCAGTTGGCTGTGTGCTTGCTTAGTGTTCCCAATGTCCCAGGTTGGGTCCTCAGCACTGAGTAGGCATTGTGGCACACTCCTGTATTCCCAGCACTCAGGAGGTGTAGATAGGAGAATCAGGAGTTCATAGTCCAACTTGGATACATAATTCAAGGCCAACCTGGACTATATGGGACCTTATCTTGGGAAAATGGTTGGGAGGGGAGACAGGGAGAGGGAGAAGAAGAGAAGGAGGAGAGGAGGAGGAGGAGGAGAGAGGAGAGATAGAAGAAAAGGCCAGAATGATGACCAGAGAGGTCTAACCCATCTCCCTGCCTCTCTCTTGGAGGGCAGTGGTTCTCCTAATGCTGAGACCCTTTAATACAGTTCCTCATGTAATGAGCACAAGCATTAAATTATTTTATTGCTACTTCATAATTGTAATTTTACTAGTGTTATGAAATGTAATGTGAATATCTGATAAGCAGGATATCTGATATCCAACCTGTAAAGGGATCACAACCCACAGGTTGAGATCTACTGCTGTAGAGGGAGAAATGAATGCCCAAAGCCAGAAAAGACAAGGAACAGATTCCCCATTGAAGTACTGAGGAAGCAAGGCAGCCCTGATTGATTATACCCCAACCTTAGCCCAGTGAGACTCATGTCAAAAATTTAATTTACAGACAGCAGAGTGGTAGATGGCATGCTTAATATGAATGAGGCTGTATGTGTGTGTGTGTGTCTGTGTGTGTGTCTGTGTGTCTGTGTGTATATGCTGTGACTCATGAGGTTTGTGGTGATTTGTTATGGCAGTAATAACAAATGAAGTACATTCCTTTTAAGCATTACTCTCTATCCTACGCCCAAAATGGACTTTATAAAATCATTGAGAATTCATGCCATTTCTTTGTGCCATTTTCCCCTCTGACAATGTTAGTCTCACTCAGAAGTCTCTAAAATCTGACAGTGGCTCTCCAGGGCAGCCGGGGAGCCTTCTCAGTACCACTTTTAACCAATGCTCTATACACTTCCTGTAATGCGCCCATGGCTACCTCTCAGATAAGTCAGGCTCCACACATGTCATGGTCAATCTCTACTGCAAGGCCTTCGGGCCTTTGCCTCCACTCAGGTCTTCTCCACCTGAAATGACTCTCTCTCAGAGAGCTGTCAGGGCAGGTGAGTGAGCATGCAGACACAGCCAGCTTGCTCAGGTGCATACCTTGCTTCTGCCACTTGCTAGATAGGCATTCCAGACAAGTCCCTGAGTGTCTGGGTGCTCTATTTCCCTCACCTGTGAAATAAGAATAACCACAGCACCCACACAGAAAGAATTACTCTATGGAAACAATTCGAGACTGTAAGGTGTTCTGCAAGATCAGTGATTGCTGTGAAAAGCAGCTTAGCCTATTTTTGATTTGTGCTTTTAACCTTAGTTCAAGCACAGTACAAGGCACCCAGCATTTGAGAATGGCTCTACTCCCAACAGGCATATTAAAGAGGAGATATCCTTAGTGAATCTGGGATTGAACTGAGATCTCCAGGTTTACTTCTTTTTCTAAGCTTGAATGTTCACAAAATCAATAAGAGTTAGAACCACCATTGGAATGCTGGTTATATATTTGATGTCTCAAAGTTTGTCATAGGTAATTTCCCAAGTCCCTTTTAGCTGATGTCTCTCCCAGCAGGGATCTCCAGCAAGGCTTCTTGGTCCCTCTTTTTTTCCTGCTGAAAGGAACATATTTTATTTGCCTGATTGATCATGATGATGATGATGAGGAGGACACAAATAATGTTACTCAGTCAAATATCTCCAGGAAGCATGGGCCTAGGATTAATAGAGTTTAAAATGCATGTTTCTTCAGAATACCTATCAAGACTCGAAGGGTTAACCATGAATCAAGAGAGGGGGGAAAGTCAGCCCATAGAAGATTCCTCAAATCACACAATATAAATATTGGCATTTGTAGCTCTTACAGTTAGGCTGTGATTTATAGAAATTGCTGGAATGTAGATTGTGGCTTAAATCTAAGTACATTGGTACAGGTCATTGATGGTTATCATATATTATCTTATTTGAAGATATTTGTCCTTGGATTTGGTTGGCATTTTGATGCCACATGCAGACTATTGACTATTCAAATACCACTCAACTTAAATTATAGATTTAAAAACATGGTTATGGATGGCATTTCATTTAATCACATTGCAAAAGTCAAGTGGGGGCTGGGGAAATGGTTAAGAGCATGCACTGCTCTTGTAGAACTTAGTTTCCAGAACTCACACAATGGCTCACAGCCAGCTGGAACCTCAGTTTCAGGGGATCCAATGTCCTTCTATGACCTCTGAGAGTACATGAATATATATGGTGCACATACATTCACTCTAGCACACACATAAAAAATAATTATATTTAAAAAAAACTCCATTCACTTGCTATGTATCAGTCAGGATATTAATGCAGACAATAAACACTCTCCTGTTTTTACAATTTTTTCTTTCTCTTGTTGTAAAATACATACAAAAATTTCCATGTTAACAACTGTTAGAGATTTGCTGCTTTTTATCCACACCCACCCCTTTCCATTTGCTCTGTCCAGATCTTCAAATACTGTATGGAATATAGGAGACAAATCATGTGTCATTGATTTTTTTATCTGAAGGGATAAGGTTTTGATTGACAGCTTCTGGTGGGTTAGCCATGCTTCAGTGGATGTCCCCACTTCCAAGATTATAGGGTGGCACCAACTGTACTTAGTGGGTTTACAAAAGGAAGTGAATACCAACTTGGGTAGGTAGGGAAAGGAGGTTAGGCCTGGGAGGTGTGGAAGGAAAGGGGAGATATGATAAAAAATACACTGTATACAATTCTCAGAGAACTAATGAAAATATGGAAAAGATTTCAATTTCTCAACACTGAATGTGATGCAACCTGTGAGTTTTTATATACAACCTTTGTTGTATTGGGGGTTAGTTCCCATCTGCTGGAGATCATTAGGTGAAATTTATTACTTTTATCTTGAAGGGGTATTGAGTTTTGTCAAATGCTTTTTCTGCATGGAGATGATTATTTGTTTTTCTCCCCTTTTTTGCCTCAATATTCACTGGTGATATTGATCTGTAATTTTCTTTGTTTGTAGTGTTTTCTCTGGTTTTGATAGCAGAATAATGCTAGGCTAATAATGTCTAAGTTAGGAACTGTCCTTACTCTTCAGACAGTGTCCCCCTTTGGAAGATTTTGAGGAAGAATGTTTATTCTTTAAATGGCTGGCAGAAGTCAAAATGAAGCTGTTGAATTCAAGGTTTTTCTTTGCAGGATAGCTTGTAACTATTGACTCAATTTCTTTGCTAGTTATATATCTGGTTATATTTTTTATTTCCTGGTGATTCAGCTCTAGTAAGCTATGTACTTCTAATAATGTGACTACTTTATAAAGGTCACTTAATTTGTTGGTGTACAGTCATTCACAATATTCTCTCATAATTCTTTTTATTTCTGTAAGGTTGGTAGTAATACCCCACTGCTACTCCTTACTTCGGCAATCTAGGGTTTGGTATTGTTGGAAGAACTAGGAATAGAACATAGGACCTTGCACACTCTAGGCCCTTGCTTCTTCAGCTCAGAGCTCTAGCTCACAGCTCAGAGTATATTTTTTTTACTAGTCTATGTAACTAGAAGTTAAACAACTTTTAAAATCTTTTCAAAGGAACATTTTTATGAACATTTCCCTACTTTCCACTTCACTTTTTATTAATTATTTCTTTCTTCATGTTTGTATAAAGTTCACTTTTTAATTAGTCACATTATAAAGTTACATATAGAGAGTGAGACCTGAGATCTTTTTGTCTACTGTAATATATGGACATGCTGCTGTTTCATTTCTCCCAGCCTTCAGTAAAGTCTAAACTCTGACCATGACTCAGAAATATCCAGCCCATAGCTCTTGATCACGTATGGCCTAGAAGAGCTATGAAGACAATCCAACACAAATCATAAATTTACAATATTATGAAATATTTTTGTGATTTTTTTTTTAAATTCAACTGTGTAATTCCCAAGTGTGAACTCTGTAAACAGCAACATTTTGTTGCGATGCTGTCAGGAGCCATAATGGGACAAGCTAATGATTAGCAGGTGATCATCCTGAAATGGCTTGCCTTGGATTATTATATAATCTGTGACAAGTGAGCCCTTATCAGCAAGGCTGTAAGGGACTTATTTTAGGAAAGATTCCAGCTATTAATATAATTTTCCTATTATTTATTATTATTATTAAACAAATATAATTATCACTAAGCAATAGCACACCCCTTTGGAGCAGATATCTGCAGGTTCATGAAGATGTACTGTCTTATAGTGATGCTATATAGACAGATAGATGACTTCTTAAGTCTTAATGATGATCCTATAAGAATTCTTAAACTTTTATCAATGACTATTAAGCTCTTTTATAATGGGACTGCTATTAGGTCCTTTTTTTCTGATAGTCAAAACTGCAGTGAGACCTCTGCCAGTCTCCCAAGTGTCATCAGTTAATTGCTCTTAGTAACCAGACTTTCTTTTACTCAGAGCACATTCCAAGAGGTTGTAAAACAATTAACCAAAGGTCACTAAAAGAGAACTAATGATTTATTATAGGTGCTAGGACAAAAGATAAAATATTGCCTGGGTTTATCTATACAAAACTTCACTAATTTCTTAGTTATAGTTTTAAACCTTCAGTCAACCTATGGAGCTAGACAGGTAATGGATGTTTAGCCAGATAATTACTCCTAATGGATATTCATGTAAACATTCTCTGTTGTAAACTTCTATTTCAACTTATGATTTGATTTTTGATGTGAACTTGTGATGAACTTTGTAACATGTGACCATGTACTCTGAAAGATGCATAAGTACTGAAGACAAGGACAAAGAGAGTGGCAGTAGCCGTAGTAGTTTGTTAGGAGCCATTTGTCCCTTCCCTTCCTTTCCCCCTGCCTAGAATTCTTTCCCTTAGAATTTTTTTCCTTTTCCCCACTTAGGATCTTTCTACTTTTCCCCTTAAATAGCTTTCATAGGAAACTTTTTAAACTTAGTAATAAACTCTATAATAACTTCTCTAAGTGTTTTTTCTTCCTGTGACCTTAGACTAGCAGGCATAAGTTAGGGCCCAGCAGTTCCTGCTGAGATAGTACAAAGGCTATTTACTTAATCCTTTGCTGTTTTGGGGCTGAGGTGCTAAGTGCCAGAAACTGCAGTTTCTCGCCAGAGGATCACAGAAGGCAGGTCAACTACAGCAGCATAGTAACATAGATAAGTAAACTTTTATATTTACATATAAATAATAAACTTTTATTATTATACAGCAAACCTAAATATTTCGTAAGACCAAGTCTTACCCCCCAGTGAAGCTCTTCCCCCTTGGCTGCCTCAAGAAAAACCTATAAGAAGAAGAAGAAAGAAAACTTCACCCACCAAGCTGGGGCTGGCCTCTGGCAGGATGCCAAAAGGTTGGACATACCTGAAAGGTTTGTCACACATGGCCTCTAGCCTTGCCAGCTTGGTCTCTTTCTATATAGTTTCATCAAGCTTAATTAACCACTTGTGTTTCCACAAAAGTGTATGTGCCTCATTTATAACCTTTGCTTGAAAACATCTTCCTTTTCTTCTCCCTTGGTTAAGTTGTTCTCACTACTTGACACTGGCCCAGGATACGATCATCTGCAATTCTCACACCATTTTCTCTCTGTTCTGGGTTAAATAATATTCATGCTGTTAGCACCTTTTATATACAATTATCATGACACTGAGCTCATATTATACTATAATCTTTTGTTTACATAAGACTGTGTTCACTGTACAACAGGGAAAGGAAACTCTGGTTACTATGTTTTAATGCCTACAAGAATTAGGCATTGAGTCTTCATAGAATGAATATATAGATAAATGTTATAACATCTCATCTTATCCTACTAGATTAAATAAAAAGCTATGTTATTATTAATAATTTAGAAATGACCTGGGATGGCCTTGGTAGGGGTAAAATGACATGGTTCCTGCTCCTGGGACAGGGACAACAGGCATGGGCCTCCACAGGCTTGATGGCTTCTGTGGGAATAAGGTTTGTTTGTATAATTATATACATATTTTAAAAAACATTTAAAAAACATTTTTATTGAATATTTTATTTACATTTCAGATGTTATCCTCTTTCCCCATTTCCCCCACCCAGAAACCCCCTATCCCATCCCCCCTCCTCCTGCTTCTATGAGGATATACCCCCATTTACCCACACAGTCCCACCTCTCCACTCTCGAATTCCCCCACACTGGAGCATCAAGCCTTCAAGGGACTAAGGACCTCTTCTCCCACCTGTGCCCTACAATGCCATCCTCCACTACATATACAGCTGGAGCCATAGGACCCTCCCTTTGTGCTCCCAGGCTGGTGGTTTAGACCCTGGGAGCTCTGGTTGGTTGGTATTGTTGCTCTCCCCATGGGGCCGAAAACCCTTTCAGCTCCTTCAGTCTTCTCTCTATCCTCTATTGGGAACACACACATACTATGAACGCATACTATGCATACTATGTGTGTTCTTTTGTGATTGGGTTACCTCATTCAGGATGATATTTTCTAGTGTTGGACTATAAAATCCAAAACCGGGGACACACTCCCCGAGAAACTCACAGGGATGGGATTCACTGTTACAACATGAGGTTTAATGATACTGGTACACCAGGCTTCCTTGCATTGTAAATAAGAGAACCCCTGGTTTTAGGTTAAGAGCAGTTTTTATACAGTTTAAGGAGTGTACTACAGAAACAATGACTAGGCACAATATGATTGGCAGAACAGTATGACTTTTAAACTTTTAAACTGATTGGTCTTTGGGGAATGAGGTAGCAAGGACCTCCCTTGTCTGTAAGTGTCAAGGGTTATTCTGTCCTGTGGAATGTGTCTATGTGGGCAATCCCTACATGCAGGTGGGTTCTCTTCCCTGTGGTCTAAGGAATCCCTTCTTCCTCTGAATGTTATTCCAGCAGGGTAATCCAGTAGGTGTCCTTGGACTAAGGAATGTGCTTCTCCCAGAATGTGTCCTGGGGCAGATAATTTTTAAGTTTTGCCAAATTCTTAACACTAGTTCCATCCATTTGCATAAAAATTTCATGAATTCATTGTTTTTAATAGCTGAGTAGTACTCCATTGTGTAAATGTACCACATTTTCTGTATCCATTCCTCTGTTGAAGGACATCTGGATTCTTTCTAGCTTCTGGCTATTATAAATAAGGATGCTATGAATATAGTGGAGCCTGTGTCCTTGTTATATGTTGGAGCATCTTCTGGGTATATGCCCAGGAGTGGTATAGCTGCATCCTCAGGTAGTGCTGTGTCCAATTATATATATTTTCACGTTCCTCCTTTGAAGACTGTCCTCCATATTAAAGTTAAAGACTCCACGATAATCAGAGATAGGATGAGTCTGAGAGGCTAGGGTGTGGCTGATGTCTCAGCAAAATGGTAAACACTGGAACCTTCAGGACACTCTAAATACATGAGTTCAAAAATATATAATTTCTCAACTATGCAAAACGTAAGAATGCAATATGAGTTATGAGGAACTTCATGAACCTAAAAGAACAAAAGCAGCTGCTTTGTGAACCAACTTGTCAGAAAGACACTACAGAAGGCAATAAAGAGATTTAGGGAGTGGCAATTGCAGGAGATCCCACCAGCTAAGTTTTTTGTTTGTGTTTACAAAGGCAGGCAGATTACTGAATTCAGGCTTGGGCTGGGACAGAGCAAGTTTAGGCCCAGGCATGGTAGAGATGGTGAGGGCTGGGTCCCACTCAGCTACCTTATCATTTGTGCTTAACAGAGGCAGGCAGATCTCAGAATTCTTTTGCAATGTTAAAAAATGTGCTTGCTACCTGCTAAAAAATCAAAGGGCTGGGTCATGGGATGCTGATTCATAGATTGGCAAATAAAATAAAAGACTGGGCTTATGATCTGCAAGAGATGAGCTATCTAGAGAATTTTTAGAATACCAAAACAGAACTGCTTGGAGAAGTGTCTAGAGCAAGAGAGGGGGTGAGAGGGTGGGAAGGGAGAAGGGAGGGAGGGAGAGAGAAGAGGAGAGGAGAGAGCAGGGAAGAGAGAGAGAGAGAGAGAGAGAGAGAGAGAGAGAGAGAGAGAGAGAGAGAGAGAAAGCTGTCTCGAGATCTCCAGAGAAAGTAGAACACAGAGAAAGCAATCTGCAAAGCAGGACATAGCTGCCAGCTTGGACCCAGGATTTGACTTCCAGTTGTGTGTTTTTGCCACTCCCAGACACTTCTTTAGAACAACTCTCCAAGCCAAGGCTGGTCCTTGGCATAGAGACACTGAATATATGAACATGTAGAAAGGATTTGTTGGATTTCTATACATTTTTAAGAAAAAAGATAAAATGTATACAATACATGTGGCTTTTTCTTAAACATTTATTGATATAAAATTATTTTTTCTCCCATTTTTATAAAACACAAACTGTATTTTCCTCTCATTCAATTAGATGTTATAGATCTGTGGCCCAGTCACATTTTTCACTTGAAACCATCCTACCATTCTCCAAACGGCCACTTTTATTATTTTCCATTCCCACATCTTCCTCCCAGCCCCATGAACAACTGTACCCTGAGGCAGTAGTTATTTTTCTTTTACTGAGGGAAGCTTCACAGCTGATGCAGGACCAGCAGTTTTCCCAGCATGCAATTTGCTATGACTTTAGATAACATTTTACTCTTGTCTTTGTGGAATATTTTCAGGAATGACTTGAACTGTAGTTCTTCCTTACAAGTGGGCTGTCTTTTGATTTTGGTTGCAGTAACAGTCAGTACTATACTGTATTGCATCGCATATTGTATTGTATTACATATTACATTGCCTCCTTCCTGTAAAGGGTCAATTTAGTCCATCGGAGTTGGAAAATAACCAGGGAAGAGTGAGGCCAAGTCCACTGAGAGGCAGAGAGTTTGTACAGCACCTCTACAAAGTGACCAGTCATTCCTACAGTGGTTATTTTGTTTAGAAAGGAGAAACAGAACTTGACCTTAGAAAAGTGGCATTGTCTGGAAAAGTAATTTCAAATTTCTTTGGGACCAACCGCCAAATGCTTCCCTTAAAAGACATTAAAAGAAAAATGTGCTCCTGCAAAATTTATGTCAAACCCATTCTCCTATCAAATCCTCATCCTATAGCTAGCTTGGGCTATCTCATTCTTTTCCAACTATTTTCATTTTAATTAACTAAACACATTTTTGTGCTTTTCAAATGTGCAGCATTTTGTTGTTGTTGTGAACATCCAATAGCACTGAGTTTCTCTGAATTATGTCTCCTCTAAAATGTAGCTTGCTTCAATGAACTTGTGCTTTCCTATGAAACCACATCTCCTTTCCTCTACAAGCCCAAAGAGCTTCCTTCAATTTCCGATTCATTATTTACTTTACTGTAAGACCCCTCCCCCCATGAAAGGAGGCCCTCCTTCAAGCCTCAGAAATTCATGGCCACCCCAATAACTCACAAGACACCATTCTTGATGCAACAGCAAGAGGTATATTTCAGGATCAGTCGACTGAGGCCAAGACTCGTGACCCACGCAGGGGCAGAGGAGTGTTGACCTAGTTAGCTGGGAGTGGAGGGCTTATAAAGGGCAGAACCACAAACCATGGGGGGTGAGGGGGTTACCAAGGAAACATAACATAAAAACAGTAGAAAGTACACTTATCAGAGAGAACTGGGAATTGTAAGGATGTAACCTTGCCCAACCATTCATCTTGTGGTCAGCCAGTTCCTGGGACCACCCAGATGACTTGCATCTTTCTTTGTAGTCAGGAATGTGTCTTCCTGATTTGGGCCTACCCCACCCACAGGTGGGTTCTCTTCCCTGAGGTTTGAGGAATGTTAATCCAGCAAGTGTCCTCTGACTCAGGAATAATGAACTTTTTCCAGAATGTATCCCGGGGCAGTGAAGGCCTGAAATCTTACATTCAGTTCCGCTTTCTTGGAACTAGTGAACCTGCATTCTTTTGCTCAGGTCTAGGGATCATAAAAACTTTCTATATTTTTCACATCCTTTAAAGAAAAGTCCTGTATATATTTTATAAAAACCTGTATATATTTTATAAAATGATCTTTATAATTTTTCACTCTACATTACGTTGCAATGACTTGCTTTGGTATGTTTTGCACTGTTAAA
Source organism: Arvicanthis niloticus (assembly GCF_011762505.2). NCBI lineage: Eukaryota > Metazoa > Chordata > Mammalia > Rodentia > Muridae > Arvicanthis > Arvicanthis niloticus. The sequence continues at coordinate 66,534,877 of NC_047673.1, read as the reverse complement.
ATATTTGTGTTGGTGCTTAGCATAGTGTCTTGAGTCTGGTTCAACCAGTCATGGTAGATTGTACCTTTTGAGACACTTGTTCTAGAGCAGTCCTAATTCTACGACTCACTAACATAGTTCCTTGCCCTGGCCTGCGGGGATTCGACGAGACCTTAGGGAAAGGGGTGAAAGAATGAAAGGACAAGAGACACAAAGAATGAGAGAAAGTCTGGGGTTCTGATCAAGCTCTGAAACTTTAATTCTGGGGGCAGGTTATAAAGACACAGCAAAACAGGAAGTTTGGGCAAGGGTCATTGCTTAGGGCTATCCCACTATTGAATCCTTATTGTCTAAGACCAGTCCACTGTCATATCCTTATTGCCCTAGACCATCCCACTCCAACCAGCTCCAAGGAAATGCCAGACATTCTTTAAGTTCCTGGGACCTGAGACCTTCGAACATCCTTTCTTAACCTTGTAATGACTAGTCTTTCTAGAACAGCAGGTAATTTCCTGAGGTTCTCTTAGAACAGCAGGTAATTTCCTGGGTTTGGCTCCCCGCAGTTCCTCATGTTGTGATGACCACCTCAACCACAAAATTACTCTTATAGCTACTTCTTTTTTTTTTTTAATTAATTTATTTATTTTGTGTAAGTACACTGTATCTGTCTTCAGACACCCATATGAGGGCATCAGATCTCATTATGGATGGTTGTGAGCCACCATGTGGTTGCTGGGATTTGAACTCATGACCTCTGGAAGAGCAGTCAGTGCTCTTAACCACTGAGCCATCTCACCAGTCCTTATAGCTACTTCTTAATTGTAATTTTGCTACTTTTATGAATCAACGCTTGTCTAGAAAATACAGAGAGAACTGGGAATTGAGAAAGCCATAGAGACATAAGGGATGTCAATGCTGAAGAGACACTTCCACCATGGTGGCTTGGAATGGAAGGTGCTAACTCAAGTAAGAAGCTGCGTTAGAAAATTTCAGAATAGGTATGTTTTCATGCCATCAGGGAGGGAGTGAAGGTTGTAAAAGACAGAAGAGATCCAGATGTTCTGCTTGGTGGTGCCTTATTCTGGATCAGATATTCTGGGAAGACAAAGAATGTGACTCTCAAGTCTCAAGGAGGGTGAAGATGCTCTCAGCAGGATAAAAGTTTTATGCTGGAAAAAAAACCAGACCTCAGCTTTTTGTATAAAGAGCATTTAACTTATTTTGGCAACCCCAGGGAGACACTGGTATTTGGAGAGGGAGTTCAAATAAAAAATAATGTCAGCCATTTGCACTGAGTTCTTTCAGTGGGCTCAAGGTCTGGGTAATACTTGCTATTTATGATGGAGGTTTGATTTACAAAGTCTACCTCTGCAGTGCTTCAGACTCAGATCCTGGGGGCTGAGGGCTGTTTGTCACATCTGAAAAATCCTGAAAGTGCACATTTACCCACAACAGGCTCCTCAGGCTGACTAGCATGACAAGCAATTCATACTAGAATTAAATTCTATCCATGTAGGGACACTCTTATGTTAATCTGAAGTTGATTGGTAAAGCATGAAGTAATTAAAAATGCAACATCTTGGGTAGATAAGCACTTAGAAACACGGGTTTTCTACATTATGAGAACAAAGACTTCAGAGTACTCTCTCCCGTTTGTGTTTGTTTGGTGATGAGATGCAGGGATATTTTAATTCTTCAGCTCTAGAGTAGTCTGCATCCCTGTGTGGTGTTACTATTTGCACAGGTTTGACTTTCTCTATCTCTTTCTCTCTTTCTACCTCTCCCTCTCCTTCCCTCCTCCCCTCCCTCCCTCCCTCTCTCACTCTATGTCTCTCCCTCCCTTTTTCTTTCTCCGTCCCTTTCTCCCTCTCTTTCTCTTTTTTCCTCCCTCTCTCCCTCCCTCTCTTCCTCTCTCTCTCTGCCTCTCTCCCTTCCTCCCATCCCCCTCTCTTTCTTTCTCCACTTACCTTCACCTGTTTAATAGCTAATTAGCATCAGATAACTTCTTCTAGGTGCAAGTTTGCCAACAATTGTGTGCTTTCAGAATCCACTGATAATCAATCACCTAGATGGATGATTCCCTGCTTTCTTCTAAGAATTGAAAACATGCCTGAATACAACAAGGTATGCAAGGTGCATACAAGCTTTCAGTTTACTGTCTTCATTTTGTGGTTTGTCAGGAGACCATTTTGTTGTGTCTGCTGATTCTCCTCACTCAGTTGATTGTTCATGCAGAACGATCTTAAGAGAAAATAATAGCACATGATCTGAGGATACTAGCAAAATATTCTCCTGTTGTGTCTTATCCTCTGGTGCTTGTCTACATGTCTGAGAGTCTTAAAGTAGTTTTCTTTTACTGTTGAGATCAATGTATGCATGTTTTCTTATTCATTTAACTAAAACCACATAGTATCAAAATAATACTTTATTCCCAGTTGATAGGTCGAGGAATCAAGAGTTTAACAACAAAAAATTGTATACTGAGAACAGGGGAGAGAATAAAAAGTGGAAAAGCAAGGGGGAGGAAGGAACCCCATAAATTAATGCTATGTTAATTAAGCTATACATATTTATTTAAGTAACACTGTAAGACACCCCCCCCCCAAGGAAGGACCTCCCCCAAGCCTCAGGAATTTACGGCCACCCAAAAACTCACAAGACACCATTCTTAATGCAACAGCAAGAGGTATATTTCGGGATCAGTCTACTGAGGCCGAGACTCATGACCCACATAGGGGCAGAGGAGTGTCGACCTCATGGGCTGGGAGTGGAGGGCTTATATAGGCCAAATCACAAACCAAGGGGGTGAGGGAGTTACCAAGGAAACATAACATAAAAATAGAGAAAAATTCCAGAGGAACTCAACCTAAGTGAGTCAGGGTCATGTGGAAAACACTCTGTATACTCATTCTTCTCAAAAATATGGTCTTGCCATGTTGGGAGCCACGTGAACATTCGCCATTTCAAGATGGTGCGGGCATACTAGTAAACAACTGACTGTGCAGGTGCAAAAGGCAAAAGTCTCTGTCCATCCCGGGGCGTATTATGGGTAATGAGTGAACAGCCAATCAGAAGTGAACACGTCACTCTAGGGTGTATTTAAGCAGTGCCTTTTCCGGGCTTTCCGTCTTTCCGCTTTTGCATATACAAGAAGTAAAGCCTCGTTGTTGTAACCACCCGAACACTGCCTCACGTGTCTTTTTCACAGGCGAAGGGGACACGGAGGGGCTCGGAACATCTGGCGCTGAAAACCCAGGAATTTCAAGGCGCAGCGGAGACCCCCCAAGTTTTGGGGCGGGTTAAAAGACTACAGGATTGAGGTACGTCTCTGAGAGGTATGCTTGGGGTGGAAGCCTTCGTTGCGAGCGGATTTTCACCCATTGCCACCACTGCAGTAGTTGGCCTCTTGCTTGTGTTGTTTTCATTTTTAGCTTATTTGTGTTGTGAGGATCCAGCCCGCAGCACAGCTATTAGGGCAAGTCAAGAGGTTTCAAGAGAGGTCCGCTCCAGGCTATCAGAAACAGAGCGTATTAGCCGGCATCAGGCCAAGGAGCCTGGAGATCAGGCCAAAGAGCCTGGAGATCAGGCCAAAGAGCCTGGAGAAACAGATAAGGCCAAAGAGCCTGGAGAAAGAAAGGAGTACTCAAAAGAAACAAGGGCTACTGCAGAGCCTATTAAGGTTAAGGACCCTCCACCAGTTGGTGGAGAGAGAGTGGAGGACAAAGGAACCCCCCCCCCCCCCCTTTATGGCAGAATCTTTGGGGAACCAGAGCAATCAATGCCAGTGATAGAACAGATGATCTTTGAAAATGCCACAGCTGAATGCCGTGCAGCTATTGTCCCTCGTAGGAACAAGGGGCTACAAGACTGGCTGAGAGCCTGCTGTGGCCTGGGAGGCCTCCTCACTAAGGCAGGACTTGCTGCGGCCCTTCTCCAAGGTCAGGGATGTGATAGGCCCCCGCCATGGCCGGGGTGGGGAGCTATTTGTGTTTATTCCACAGGTGAAGACAATCCAATTTGGGTCCCTACTCAGCTGGCGCAGATTGTGAAGAATGAAGCTAGATTGCAAGATGACGGCTCTGATTCTCCTGATACTGATGTTCGATTTGGGGATAAGTATACCACTATGGGCCATAGTTAGTTCTTGGCCTGTTCTCATGCCAGTACATTCAAATTCTGCAGTGCTGCGTTGTTTACAGCTATTGAGTGTTACTTGGTTGCCCCATCTTCACGGCGCACCCGCCAACAGCCTGAGTTATACAATGCTACAAGTTTTTCATTAAATTTTACACTTTGTTTTGTGGCAGCAAAACTTTATAGCATAAAGGTAATCTACTTGGTGTTGATTTTAGAGAAAATAGATTGCTTACATCGTTAAAGATTGGTTTTATTTCTCAAAAATATGGTTATACTCTAATATTACAAAAGAGGCTTAAAAACATAGTTAAACTGCCAATATTCCATTGGCTACAGTTGGTAGTTCAACCGAGAGTATGAAAATTTTTGATTTGCCTATGTTTATAGAGAAAAGATACAACATGTGTCTTTTAAAGTTTACAGTTTAAATTTAAGGTTTAAAGTTAAAGTTAAAGTCAAAATCCCACAGTTCAGGCCTAGCCAAGCCTCAGAGAACAGGCCAGAGGGAGGTTAAGCTCATTTACATTTGAATTAAGACAATGCAGAGTGAGCTGCAGAAGCCCAGGTGCTAAGCATCCCTTTTGTTCTGGGTCTTCACCACCTGGTCCTAGAAATGTGCCTACTGGGATTTTTCTTTTGTCTTCATTGTTTCTTGTGAGAAGAGGGATAAATCTAAGACCCGAAGACTTTACAACAGTCTGTGGGCTAAAAGTTATGATTATGCTGGAGACATTAAAATTATGCCTACTTCCCTCCATGAGTATAACTGTACCTGCTGATAAAATAGTGTTCAAATTGTTTTAATTCCTTTATATTCAAAGTTGTTAAAAATGAGATGCTTTGGATTCCTCTAATATATGTAACAATTATTAGAGAATAAGGTTGGCTTTTATCTGATATATTCATTGGACTAAAAAAGATTGGTTATTAAATTAATCCAAAATAAAGTTCAAATTTAAGATTTATACAGCCTAACTTGTCTACTCCAGCTGCCATTTCAGTAAATGCTTATAGAATTATTATAGATATAAAAGATATTTTTATACCATCCCTTTATGTTTCTGGTAAAGGTGAGAGGTTTACAGTCAGTAAATTTATTCATAATTTTTAAGAGCCCATGAAGCGATATTTGTTAGAAATAATTGCTTCAGAAAATGGTTAATTGTTTTACATTTTATATATATAAATATTGTTGTTGCTTTAATACAAAAAATTAAGAGGTTAAATCTTTTAGTGTATATTATTCATTGTGTGATACTTTATTAGTGGATTTCTCTAAAGAAGTTTTTTCCACAAGCCTTTGCTCCAATATAACGAGCTTTAAAATTTTTTTTTAGAGTACTTGTTGCTCCAAAAAAGATTCAAAGGCAGTGTCTTTTCAATATTTGAGACAAGTTGGGGCTATAGAGATGGCTCAGCCGTTAAAGGCTAGACTTAATTTAAAATATAAAAGCTGAACTCCCAGCAACCACATGGTGGCTCACAACCATTTGTGGTGGGGATCTAACGCCATCTTCTGGCTTGTGAGTGTACATGCAAAAAGAAAATGGTTTACTTTTAATCTTGATTTAAAAGTGATTTTTAAAAGTTGTTTAGAGATATTAATTGGCTAAAACCTCATCTTAAGCTTACCATAGGAGGATTTAAACCTCTGTTTGATATTTTCAAAGGGATGCAAGTCCTAATTCCCCTTGACAATTAACTAATAAAAGATAGATAGCTTTGCTGAAAATAAAGTAAGCTGTTAGTTATCAACAGATAAATTATATAGACTATAATAAATTGTTGGCTGTTTGTGTTATTACTACTCATATGTTCACAACAGACCTTTGACAAAAGAAACCATTAATATGGATTTGTTTTTCTTCATTTACAAATAAAGTTTATATGACAAAATCCTAAAAACATTTTAGATAAAAGGTTTAGTCTTTATTCCACATAACAATTAAATTGGTTATTGAATTATTAAATTTGGCCTATTACATGACAAACATTTTAGACAAATTTGATAATCATATGTTACAGTTTTTCTCTATACATGCTTTTATATTTCCTAAAATTTACTATGCATACAGACCATAGAAAAGATGTTTGCTATATTTACTATATTTACAGATGCCTCATCTATTGAGAAGACAGTATATGTAATTAAATCATATGTGTATTTTCTTGAGTTTACCCTGCTTCAACACAATTAAATTATGTGTTTTAGCCACTGTTTAGAATGTTAAAAAAGGTGTATCTGCCTTTGTCTTGTTGAATGGTATATTTCATGAAGTGCAAAATGTTTCAGCTACACAATCTAATATCTCTAGCCATTTGAATAACATTAAAATTAATAAAGTGTTTAGGAATGCATCTACACAACTGGTGTCGGTATGTGTGGACCCCCCATTTTTCTTTATGTTATCCAACTTTCAAAATAATTCTGATATCTTGGATTGTAAGAATGTTACATGCCTTTTGGCACAATGCTGGAATGGATCACTAGACCTAGCCTTGGTTGTGCACGTGCCTACCTTTGTGCCCATCCCAGTAGAAGCTGATCCTGAAACTTTCCCTACTACATCATTATTGAGACATAAAAGAGACTTTGGCATTATTGCAGCCATTATCATTGCTATTACCATCTCTGCAGCTGCAGCTGTGACAGCCGGCACAGGCATGGTTAATAAAGTTACAGCAGCTACTGTTGTTAATCAAATTTCAGAAAAGACTTCTGAGGCTTTGACCACTCTACAGAAAGTGGATGCTTACCTGACATCAGACATTCTGTTGGTCAATCAGAGTTGATTTGCTCCAAGCCCATGTGGAGCAGCTCACGGATGTGGTTCAAATGAGCTACATGTCAGCAACCCCACATCTAGGTATTACACCTCTGAGATTTGTGAATGATTCATTTGTTCAAAGCCATAATCTTTCTGCTTATTTACAAAGGAATTGGACTGGGGAGTTGGACCAGGTGCAGCAGCAATTGCAAATCTGGATTTCGAGCCTTAATGGAACATGAGTGGCCCTGGCGATTTTACTTCTTGGCTTACCTCTGCTTTTTCTTCCTTTCTTAAAGGGTGGGGATAGGCCTGTTTGGTGCAGCCCTATGTTGTGGATTAGTGTTCATGATGGTTGGTCTGTAAGCTCAGAGCCCAACAAAAACATGACAAGGTCGCTATCGCCCAAGCACTCGTAGCCTGGAGCAAGGATCTTCCCCTGAAATTTGGCTATCTAGGCTAAGAAAGTAACTGATGACTGAGACCCTCAGTCAATGCACCCCAAGGGTTCAGCCCATTGCACTGGGTCAATGAGAGGTCTAAGTCTAGCCAGCCCTTGCCTGAATAACTGTGGTACCTGAATATTTAGAGGTGTTTGCGAGTGGGTACTTGACAGGGAATGTTCCACGAGTGTGGATAGATTTCCTGAAAGTATGCCTGATTGCACAAAGGTTTGATGCCAAGAAACCTCCCCTGGTGGTGCCCCAGGGTGGAGGCTCCCTTTCCCTGTCAAAAGGCATCGAGATGGGTATGGGAAGTAAACCCATTACAATATCTCATTTAGCACAGGGGATCAGGCCTCTGCTTTCCCTCACTGAGTTGGTGCCACGCTTGATAGGCAATAGGCTGTTCCATCTTAAATATATAGACGGGGGAGATGTTGGGAGCTGCGTGAACATTCGCCATTCCAAGATGGCGCGGGCATCCTGTCCTCCCACTAGTAAACAACTGACTGCGCAGGTGCAAAAAGCGTATTATGGGTAATGAGTGAACAGCCAATCAGAAGTGAACACGTCACTCTAGTGTGTATTTAAGCAGTGCCTTTTCTGGGCTTTCCGTCTTTCCACTTCTGCATATACAAGAAGTAAAGCCTTGCTGTAGTAACCACCCGAACACTGCCTCATGTGTCTTTTTCACGGGCGACAGGGACACGGAGGGGCTCGGAACATTGCCATGTCAATGTGGCCTTGCCCTGTCATTGTGGCCTTGCCTCTGTCACATGCTCAGCTATTTCTCAGTTGCTCGACATGGCCCTGCCCTGTCATCATGGTTACTAGTATCTCAGCACCACCTAGATGACTTGTGTTCCTTTCTTCCCTTTGTGGTTTAGCTCGTTCCTGAAACCGGCCAGTCTACATTTTTAGCTTGCTTCAGAGAAAATTTTCCATGTCCTTTAAAGTGAGGCCTAAAGAAAAGCCTATATACATTTTATAAAATGATTTTTATGATTTTTCACTCAACAGCACATGTGTTTCTTTGGAGACACAGTATTAGTCTATAGTCTATCTTTCTATCCTGTGTACCAGCCACCTTAGTATGGGATTATAGGTATATGTATATGTTACCTAAATAACATTTAAAATTTTTATTGATTATTTGGGTATATTACATCATGCACCCTGATTGTGGTCACCTTCCAGTCTGCCTATGCCCATCTGTCCATCTTCCTCTCCCTGTGGACACTTCCTCCCAATAAAAGGAGAAAGAAGAAAGAAGAAAAAAAATAAGTCATTTTTGTATTGTCTACATGCTCACTGGTGCACAATTACATTCCTAGTGGCCAGCCCCCACAAGGGAATGTGAACCTTTCTCCACCTACACCAGTACCAGAAGCCATGCTGCAGCCAGCAAGAGGCAAGGGTGTTGAGAACCTCTCTGCCCCACATTTGGGAGCCAAAAATGTCTTGGACCACTCTATCAATATTGGAACCCGCACTGCCTAAAGCCTTGGGGGCTAAGTTGTTAGAACCCATACTGCCCCAAGCTGCTCCAGTCCACGGGTCGGGGTTCAGCAAGAAAGAGAGTGAGGATGGAGACCAGTGTGATTCAATCCCATTTATTCTTCAGTCTCTCTTCCTAGTCCAAGTCCCAAGTCTTGTGTTCCTAGTCCCTAGTTCCTAGTCCCTAGTTCCTAGTCCCTAGTGCCTCCAAGTTCCAAGTTTCCAGTTCCAAGTTCAAGTCTTGAGTCTCTTCCAAGTTCAAGTGTCTAATTCCTAGTTCTCCTTCCAAGTCTTGAGTGTCTAATAATTTCTTCTGTCTGTCTCTTGCCTTTTATTTTTTTTCTATTTTTTATTAGATATTTTATTTACACTTCAGATGCCATCCCCTTTCCCCATTCCCCCCCTTAGAAAGCCCCTATCCCATGCCCCCTTTTCCTTTGGCATTTATACATTTTTTAAAAAAAATGTTAATCATAGGCTTTATAAGTTTGGTATTGCTCAATCAGAGGTGTAACCCACTACCCAACCTAGATATATCAACTATCTTTGACTGGTGGAGATACATGAACATCTGCCTCCCTGTCTCCCCCCTCTTTCTCTCTTTCATCACCTAGCGTCTCCTCTCCTTCTTCTCCTCCTCTTCTTACTTTTTCTCTTCCTCTCAGTACTCCTCCCACCTTAGCTCCTCCTACATATCACCCTTCCTGTTAAAATGAAACTTTTCTCTCAAAATACAACTAGAGCATAATTATGCCAATTTGTACCCATGAGGTACAAGATAGTCCTAATATCCAGTCCATCATTTTGTTGACTACTCAGAACCTCTGTCATCTATCCTAACTAAAACATTTAGTTCTGAACCTGGCTTTAGGATGAATGTCACCTGACGACCATACATGTTCCGTGCCCCTTTTTGAGTCCCCTTCGCCCGTGAAAGAGACACGTGAGGCAGTGTTCGGGTAGTTACTACAACGAGGCTTTATTCTTGTATCAGCAGAAGTGGAAAGACCCCAAGCTCGGAAAAGGCACTGCTTATATACACCCTAGAGTGGTGTGTTCACTTCTGATTGGCTGTTCACTCATCGCCCCCTATTACGCCCCGGGATGGGCAGTGACTTTGGCGCACTTTTGCCTTTTGCACCTGCGCAATTAGTTGTTTACTTGTGGGAGCACAGGATGCCCGCGCCATCTTGTAATGGTGAATGTTGTCACGCTCACCTCGGCTCCTAACACATACACTCAAATCTTTTCTCTCAAGGTAAATAGCCAGGATTGGCTATGAGACTATAAGTTTTCAACCCCATCAGAAATCCAGAATGACTGAGTTAACTATAATTGTGGGAAGCACAAAGCTTAGCTTCTAAAACTTAGCCAATTTATAGAGACCTCTGAACACCTGGACACTCCCTCTACTACAAAACATTGGAGCATCTGTTCTTCCGACTTCTGGCCCAGGATCATCTGACAAACCTTAGTGCTGCAGAATTATTAAGGGCTGATTACTCCACCTAGGCAGATATAATCAGTCAACTATTCTGCAAGTGTGTCCTTTTCTGGACAGTAATTTGTCTGTAGATGGAAAGAGGCACTTCTTGTCTAGTGGCTGTATCACCACAACTGAAGTAACTCCAAAGATGCTCAATTTCTTCTTAGAATTCAATATAGGAAGCTGTCAGGAGCAGACAGGTCTCTAATCAAAATGAACATTAATACAGAAATGTTTGTCATGTCAATTCTGTGGATTTCTGATGTTTTGAAAACCAACTATCCATGTAAGGTAATCTGGACTGTTGCCTGTTAACTCCACTCAGCTATTTCTAAATAAAACATAGAAAACACCCTAACAATAAACTCCAAGCCATGAATTTGGTGTAGTCTCTTAACTCACAGGCTGACCATCTCAAATCAGTTAAAAAAGTTAAGAAGGACTGGGTCTAAGCCTTGTATTCCTAAATGTGTTATGCTGGTACAATGCCTATGAGAGTAACAATATTCATCTCACTCTTATATCAATAAGAACCTCGTACCAATGAAAACCTTAAAATTTGTAATCAAAGTAAAATGGTGCCGTTTAAGAATTTATATCTTCATCTTGATACTAATTATATAGATTTCTACTAATAGGTTATGGCTATGCAATAAACCCTAGCTAATCCTCTCTATTCCCAGAAAACCACTACTTTTCCCTAGAAAGACAGCCTAACATTTACTACCTTAGTCCTCAAGCCCAGGGAATAGGGGCGCTGACTCTTCATTAGCTTCTTCAAGCTGATTATGGGTGTTGAGATATTAGAAGAGGAGTGGGGGGAAGAGCAAATTGATAAGTCTCTGATGCTGTGTCTTCACTGCCTCCAGATGGAATTCCCAGTCCTCAGAGGTTTGAGCAGGTCTGCCCAGCTTGCTTGTTGAGTAGATACACCAAGGCTGATCATTCTGCAATATACAATTCTCAAAACAAATTTTAGTATCAAGATAGTTTTTTTTAAAGAGGGCTGACATTTTATTAAGGATGTTTGTTCTAACCACTTTTCTTTTCCCCCCCTCTTTCATTGGATATAATATTTATATTTCAAATTTTATCCCCTTACTGCATTCCCCCCACCTCCCAGGAACCCCTTATCCCATCCCCCCTCCTCCTGCTTCTATGAGGGTGTTTACCCACCTACCCTCCAATCCCCCTCCCCACTCTCAGATTACCCCCCCACCCCAGTGCTCAGCCTTCAAGGTACCAATGACCTTGTCTCCCACCTATGCCCAACAAGGCCATCATCCCCTACATATACAGCTGGAGTCATGTGGTTCTCCATATGTGCTCCTAGGCTGGTGGTTTAGACCCTGGGGAGCTCTGGCTGGTTGGTATTGTTGCTCTCCTCATGAGGCCACCAACCTTTTAGGCTCCTTCAGTTTACTCTCTAACTTCTTCATTGGGAACCTTTGATCAGATTAATGGTTAGCTGTGAGTATCCGTCTCTGGGTATGTCCGACTCTAGGGGACGTCTAAGGAGACAGCCTTATCAGGCTGCTGTCAGCTTTCCCTTCCTGACATCCATATCAGCATCTATTTTTGGTGACTGCACATGGAATGAATACCCAGGTGGAATAGTCTCCATATAACCTCTTCTTCAGATTCTGTCCCACACTTTGTCTCCATATTTGCTCCTTTGAGTATTTAGTTACTCCTTCTAAGAAAGACCTAGGCATCCTCACTTGTTCTTTCTTCTTCATGAACTTCATGTCGTCTGGTAGTTGAATCTTTGTTGTTTCAAACTTTTGGGCTAATCTCCGATTATCAGTGAGTAAATACTATGTGTGTTCTTTTGTGATTGGATTACCTCACTCAGGATGATATTTTCTAGTTCCACCTATTTACCTAAGAATTTCTCGAATTCATTATTTTTAATAGCTGTGTAATATTCCATTGTGTAAATGTACCACATTTTTTGTATCCATTCCTTTGTTGAAGGGCATCTGGGTTCTTTCCAGCTTTTGGCTATTATAAATAAGGCTGCTATGAACATAGTGGAGCATATGTCTTTGTTATATGTTGGGGCATTTTCTGGGTATATGCCCAGGAGTTGTATAGCTGGGTCCTCAGGTAGTGCTATGTCCAATTTTCTGAGGAACTGCCAGACTGACTTCCAGAGTGGTTGTACCAGCTTGCAACCCCACCAACAATGAAGGAGTGTTCCTCTTTCTTCACATCCTCGCCAGCATCTACTATCACCTGAATTTTTGATCTTAGCCATTCTGACTGGTGTCAGGTGGTATCTCAGTGTTGTTTTGATTTGCATTTCCCTGATGACTAAGGATGTTGAGCATTTCTTAAGGTGCTTCTTGGCCATTTGTGTTTCCTTGGTTGAGAATTCTTTGTTTAGCTCTGTACCCCATTTTTAATGGTATTATTTTGTTTTTTTTGGCATCTAATTTCTTGAGTTCTTTGTATATATTTGATATTAGCCCTCTATCAGATGTAGGATTGGTAATGATCTTTTCCCCATCTGTTGGTTGCCGTTTTGTCTTGTTGACAGTGTCCTTTGCCTTACAGAAGCTTTGCAATTTGATGAGGTCCCATTTGTCGATTCTTGATCTTAGAGCATAAGCCATTGGTGTTCTCTTCAGGAACTTTTCCCTTTTGCCTAGGTATTCAAGGGTCTTCCCCAACTTCTCTTCTATTAGTTTCAGTGTATCTGGCTTTATGTGAAGGTCCTTTATCCACTTGGAGTTGAGCTTTGTACAAGGGGATAAGAATGGATTAATTTGCATCCTTCTACATGTTGACCTCCAGTTGAGCCAGAACCACTTGTTGAAAATGCTGACCTTTTTCCACTGGATGGTTTTAGCTCCCTTGTCAAAGATGAAGTGACCATAGGTGTGCGGGTTCATTTCTGGGTCTTCAATTCTATTCCATTGATCATCCTGTCTGTCTCTGTACCAATACCATGCAGTTTTTATCACTACTACTCTGTAGTACAGTTTGAGGTCAGGGATGGTGATTCCCCCAGAAGTTTTTATTGTTGAGAATAGTTCTCGCTATCCTAGATTTTTTTGTTATTCCAAATGAATTTGTAAGTTGCTCTTTCTACCTCTATGAAGAATTGATTTGGAATTTTGATGGGTATTGCATTGAATCTGTAGATTGCTTTTGGCAGGATGGCCATTTTTACTAAGTTAATCCTGCCAATCCAAGAGCATGGGAGATCTCTCCATCTTCTGAGATCTTCTTCAATTTCTATTGAAGAGACTTGAAGTTCTTTTCATACAGTTCTTTCACTTGCTTGGTTAGATTCACTCCAAGATATTTTATTTTATTTGTAACTATTGTGAAGGGTGTCATTTCCCTAATTTCTTTCTCAGCCTGTTTATCCTTTGAATAGAGGAAGGCTACTGATTTGTTTGAGTTGATTTTATATCCAGCCACATTGCTAAAGTTGTTTATTAGGTTTAGGAGTTCTCTGGTGCAAGTTTTAGGGTCACTTAAGTATACTATCATATCATCTGCAAATAGTGAAATTTTGACTTCTTCCTTTCCTATCTGTATCCCTTTGACTTCCTTTTGTTGTATAATTGCTCTGGCTAGGACTTCCAGTACTATATTGAATAGGTAAGGTGAGAGTGGGCAGCCTTGTCTAGTCCCTGATCTTAGTGGGATTGCTTCAAGTTTCTCTTCATTTAGTTTGATGTTGGCTACTGGCTTGCTGTATATTGCTTTTACTATGTTTAGGTATGGGCCTTGAATTCCTGATCTTTCAAAGGCTTTTAACATGAAGGGATGTTGAATTTTGTCAAATGCTTTCTCAGTGTCTAGTGAGATGACCATGTGGTTGTTTTCTTTGAGTTTATTTATGTAGTGGATTACATTGATGGGTTTCTGAATATTGAACCATCCCTATAATTTTGGGATAAAGCCTACTTGATCTTGATGGATAATTGTTTTGATGTGTTGTTGGACACAGTTTGCGAGAATTTTATTGAGTATTTTTGCATCAATATTCATAAGAGAGATTGGTCTGTGGTTCTCTTTCTTTGTTGGGTCTTTCTGTGGTTTAGGTATGAGTGTAATGGTAGCTTCATAGAATGAATTGGGTAGTGTTCCTTCTGTTTCTATTCAATGGAATAGCTTGAAGAGGATTGGTATTAGGTCTTCCTTGAAGGTCTGATAGAATTCTGCACTGAAACCATCTGGCCCCGGACATTTTTTGGTGGGAAGATTTTTAATGACTGTTTCTATTTCTTTAAGATTTATGTGACTGTTTAGATGGTTTATCTGCTCCTCGTTTAACTTTGGTACCTTGTATCTATCTAGAAAATTGTCCATTTCATCCAGATTTTCCAATTTTGTTGAGTATAGGCCTTTGTAGTAGGAGATGATGATTTTTTAAATTTTTCTCTGTTTCTGTTGTTATGTCTCCGTTTTCAGTCCTGATTTTATTAATTTGAATACTGTCTCTGTGCCCTTTGGTTAGTCTGGTTAAGGGTTTGTCTATCTTGTTGATTTTCTCAAAGAACCAGCTCCTGGTTTTGTTGATATTTTGTATAGTTCTTTTTGTTTCAACTTGGTTGATTTCAGCCCTGAGTTTGACTATTTCCTGCCATCTACTCCTCTTGGGTATATTAGCTTTTTTTTGTTCTAAGGCTTTCAGGTTTGCTGTCAAGTTGTTCATGTATGTTCTTTCCATTTTCTTTTTGTGAGCACTTAGAGCTATGATTTTTCCTCTTAGTACTGCTTTCATGGAGTCCCACAAATTTTGATATGATGTGTCCTCATTTTCATTTAAATCTAAAAAGTCTTTAATTTCTTTCTTTATTTCTTCCTTGACCAAGTTATCATTGAGTAGAGCATTGTTCAGTTTCCACGTGTATGTGACTAAGACAAGTCAAAGACAAGTCTTAGTCCATGGTGGTCTGATAGGGTACAAGGGATTATTTCAATCTTTTTGTATCTGTTGAGGCCTGTTTTGTGACCAATTATATGGTCTATTTTGGAGAAGGTACTATGAGGTGCTGAGAAGAAGGTATATTCTTTTGTTTTAGGATGAAATGTTCTATAGATGTCAGTTAAGTCCAATTGGTTCATAACTGCTGTTATTTTCATTGTGTCTCGGTTTAGTTTCTGTTTCCATGATCTGACCATAGCTGAGAGTGGGGTGTTGAAATCTCCCACTATTATTGTGTAGGGTGCGATGTATGCTTTAAGCTTTAGTAAAGTTTCTTTTATCTATGTGGGTGCCCTTGAATTTGGGGCATAGATGCTGAGAATTGTGAGTTCCTCTTGGTACATTTTTCCTTTGATGAATATGAAGTGTCCTTCTTTATCTTTTTTGATTACTTATGGTTGAAAAATGATTTTATTTGATATTAGAATTGCTACTCCAGCTTGTTTCTTGGGACCATTTACTTGGAAGATTGTTTTCCAACCTTTTACTCTGAGGTAGAGTCTGTCTTTTTCACAAAGGTGCATTTCCTGAATGCAGCAAAATGTTGGGTCCTGCTTACGTATCCAGTCTGAAAGTCTATGTCTTTTTATTGGAGAATTGAGTCCATTGATATTAAGAGATATTAAGGAAAAATGAGTGTTGTTTTCTGTTATTTTTGTTATTGGCAGTGGAGATATATTCCTGTAGCTACCTTCTTTTACGGTTTTTGGAAGATTACTTTCTTGCTTTTTCTAGGTTGTAGTTTCCCTCCTTGTGTTGGAGTTTTCCATCTATTATCCTTGAAGTGCTGGATTTGTGTTGAGATACTGTGGAAATTTGGATTTGTCATGGAATATTTTGGTTTCTCCATCAATAATGATTGAGAGTTTTGCTGGGTATAGTAGTCTTGGCTGGCATTTGTGTTCTCTTAGGGTCTGTATGATATCAGTCCAGGATCTTCTGGCTTTTATGGTTTCTGGTGAGAAGTCTGGTGTAATTCTTATAGGTCTGCCTTTATATGTTACTTTGCCTTTTTCCCTTACTGCTTTTAGTATGTTTTCTTTGTTTTGTACATTTGATGTTTTCACTATTTTGTGGCAGGAAGTATTTCTTTTCTTGTCTAAACTATTTGGAATTCTGTAGGCTTCTTGTATATTTATGGACATCTCTTTCTTTAGGTTAGGGAAGTTTTCCTCTATAATTTTGTTGAGGATATTTACTGGTCCTTTAAGTTGGGTGTCTTCCCCCTCATCTATACCTATTATCCTTAGGTTTGGCCTTCTCATTGTGTCTTGGATTTCTTGTATATTTTGGGTTAGTAGCTTTTTGTATTTTGCATTTTCTTTGACAGTTGTGTCAATGTTTTCCATGGTATCTTCTGCACATGAGATTCTCTCTTCCATCTTGTGTATTCTGTTGGTGATACTCGTGTCTATGACTCCTGATCTTTTTTTTTAGGTTTTCTATCTCCAGGGTATTGTCCCTTTGTGATTTCTTTATTGTTTCTACTTCCATTTTTAGATCCTGCATGGTTCTGTTTAATTCCTTTTCCCGTTTGGTTGCATTTTCTTGCAATTCCCTAAGGGATTTTTGCGTTTCCTTGTTGGGAGCCGACTTTTAGCAGAAAGCGACTAGATTATCTTTGCAGCCATCTGGAACCATATACCCTGATAAGAGATTTGGTTTTCAATAGCCTACAACAGCTGAAGCACACTCTGATATTCCATGTATTTTGTGTTGCTGTTTATTGTCCCCAGCTGTAAGGTGCACGTGGTATCCAAGCCTGCAAGGCACAAGGTGCACATGCTATCCACGCTATAGACGCCTGTAAGGCTTACGTCATATCAACACCTGCAAGGCACATGGCAAAAGAGTATAAATACCTCAGAATTCCCTTCAATAAAAGAGACTAGAGACTTGAGACTTGAGACTTGATCAGACACCCTGTCTTGTCTCTATTCTTTGCGTCTCCTGCCCCTGCAGCCCCACTCTTTCTCTTGACCAGAGCACTTAGCCCCAAAGCGTTGAGGCAGAGTGCAGGTTCACAACATTGTGGCATCCAATGTCGGGCTCCAGTAAGCGGAATACAGTGGAAGACACCCTGCACTGGAGAACCAGTCAACTGACAGAGTCTCAATGTTAGAGCTTCAGTAAGGGGGATACAGTGGAAGACACCCTGCACTGGAGAACCAGTCGACTGACAGAGCTGGCTGAATTCAGAAGTGAAACAAAGGTGATTGCATAGTAACAAAAACGGGGCAAGAAATCAGTAAGCAGAAACAGATGAAAAAGGTTTTAAAGATGCAAGCAGAAAATTGCAGGCTGCTCTGAGTCAAGTGAGCCAAACAGATAGATAAAGGTTATAGTAACAAAAACGGGGCAAGAAATAAGTAAGCAGAAACAAATGAAAAAGGTTTTAAAGATGCAAGGGGTAAATTACAGGCTGCTCTGAGTCAAGAGAGCCAAACAGATAAATAAATAAAGGTTATAGTAACAAAAATGGGGCAAGAAATAAGTGAGTAAAAACAGATGAAAAAGGCTTTAAAGACACGAGGAATAGAAGGCTGCTCTAGACAGAGAGCTAAGCAGAATGATAATGTTAATTGATTTAACTTTCAAAATGGGTGTGATTCTGAGTTATATAGTTATATTTTTCTGGATAAAACTCAATGTAAAGGTTTTTCTTGTTACTGGCTTAAGGAAAGGCTGATTTGGAAAAAGTTTTTCTATGTGTTTTCTGATGAGGTCATTAAGGTAGTAGTTATGTCTTCCAGAATTATATGGATCAGACATGACAGAGGTAGGCCTCCAGAACACTAGATTTCAGAGAATCAAAATAATTATCTTGATAATAAAACTTGTTTTGAGATTTGTATATTACAGAATACACAGCCTTGGTGAATGAATCTTCTTATCACCTGCATGTTCACTGATGCCCTAGATTTCCAGCTGGATGCAGTTAAGACAGACTTCAGATGCTTATCAATTTACCCTTCCCCTCATCCCTCTTCTAATATCTCAATGCCCATGTTCAGCTTGAAGAAGTTAATGAGGAGTTGGCGCCTCAATTCCCTGGACTTGGGGACTGAGGTGGTTAATATTAGGCTGTCTAAATCTGTATAATTGTTACTAAGCTGCTACAAATTCAAAGATTTCATTGGTATAATTTCTTCTATTGAAAATTTGTGGGTACAAGGCTTAGACCTTTTACTTCTCCAACAGAGGAAGTTGTGTGTTGCCTTAAAGAGTGTTGCTTTTATATCAACTGTTTAGGCATTAAGTCTCTTGTCTCTTGGGTTGATGCTGTTCAACAAACTGATGGCTTTTGTATGACAACCGATAGATGCTATTCAAATGAAACCCATACAGGTCCAATATTACAGGCTGGAAGCAGGGGACTCTTAAACCTCTGTCATTAAGACAGACGAGGATTAACCCCTAACTTACGCACTAAGCCGGATAGCCAATGACGGGTAAAGGAACACTTCAAGACCCTTGCCCCTAAAATAAGGGAGGCCTCACCATCTTAAGTGAGGCTGGGGTCCTTTGTTCCAACCTAGGACAGACACAGTTTCTGTAAGTTTTCCCAGCCTTCCCTTTTGAAAAAAAAATTTAAAAAGGGGGACCTGTTGGGAGCCGACTTTTAGCAGAAAGCGACTAGATTATCTTTGCAGCCATCTGGAACCATATACCCTGATAAGAGATTTGGTTTTCAATAGCCTACAACAGCTGAAGCACACTCTGATATCCCACATATTTTGTGTTGCTGTTTATTGCCCCCAGCTGTAAGGCGCACGTGGTATCCAAGCCTGCAAGGTGCACGGTGCACGTGCTACCCACGCTATAGACGCCTGTAAGGCTTACGTCATATCAACACCTGCAAGGCACATGGTATCCATGCGACTACAAGGCACGTGGCAAAAGCGTATAAATACCTCAGAATTCCCTTCAATAAAAGAGACTAGAGACTAGAGACTAGAGACTAGAGACTTAAGACTTGATCAGAACCTCTGTTTTGTCTCCATTCCTCGAGTCTCTTGCCCCAAGAGCCCCACTCTCTCTCTTGACCAGAGCACTTAGACCCAAAAGCGTTGAGACATATGAAGAGTAAAGGCCACAACATTTCCTCTTTAAGGGTTTCTATCTGTCTACCAGTGTTCTCCTTAAGTTCTTTGAGAGTGTTATTTATGTCTTTTTTAAAGTCCTCTATCATCGTCATGAGAAGTGATTTTAATTCTGAATCCTGCTTTTCTGGTGTGATGGGGTGTTCAGGGCTGGCTATGATGGGGGAACTGGGTTCTGATGATGCCATGTAACTTTGGTTTCTGTTTCTTACATTCTTGCGCTTGCCTTTCACCATCTGGTTAACTCTAGTGCTGTCTGTACTTGCTGTCTCTGACTGAAGCCTGCCTTTCCAGTTATCTTGCTTGTGTCTGATCTCCTAGGGGTCCAGATGTCTCTGTGATGTTTTCCAGCTGCACTGATTACAGTGGTACCTCTAGGATGCCTCAGGATATGGTGCCTCCAAGGTGGCAGTCCAGCTAGTTGTCTGCTGTTCTGGGTGCAGTGTCTCCTCTAGAATATCTCAGGATATGTTGTCTGACGCTCTGAGTTCAGTTGTTCCTCTGTGGCTCTGGGTTGAGTGGACCTTCCAGTATGTCTCAGGCGGAATCTGGGTTCCACACAACAGCAGACCCGGCAGAGGTCTGGTCCAGGCCTTAGATCTGGGAGAGGGGCGGAAGAGGAGTGCTACTCCACAGGGGCAGGGAGGGGGGGTATCTGCTGGAATATGAGTGCTCACAGTACCCAGCTATGGGCTTAGGGCAGTATGTGGGTCTTCCTACCTAACGTTGGCTGTGGGATCCGTGGAGCCTCCAGAATGTCTTCGGCAGAATCTGAGGTCCACACAACAGCAGACCTGGCAGAGGTCTGGTCCAGGCCCTGTCTCTTGCCTTTTATATGTCTCACTTCTAAGCTATGCCTTTAAGACATGTCTTTAAGTCACGCTCTTAAGTCTTATTTCTAAATCACACCTTTAAGTCTCACACACCCAAGGGAAAATCCTGGGTATCTAAAACAAGATGTTATCAGAGTGTGCTCAGCTGTTGTAGGCTATTGTAATCAAGTCTCTTGTCAGGGTATATGGCTCAAGATGGCTGCATGGATGATAGCTGCCTTCTGTTGGCTCCCCACACAAGGGAATCTCTCCTGTGCCCCTGAACATCAATATGGCTTCTGTTGGCAGGGAGGATTCAGAGGTAACACAAACCACACACATCAACAGTGCTCCTAACCATATCAGGACCACTGACTCACTCATGACCCTTAGCAGCTGCACAGACCACCGGCTTCAATTTGTCTTCAGGTCACAACACATGCCACACACATCAACATGCCCCGCCCCTCAGTGAGCCAAGCTTCAGTGCATCTCTAAGGCATCAGTCAGAGTAAAAGAAAGCTGGCTTATATCCATGTGGCTCTCAGGCTTTATCATGGCTTGGAGAAGCAACATGGACCACGGTCACCAGCATAACTTCTGGTGACATGGCTCACAACCATGGTCCTCCAAGGAGGTCCAATCCAGAAAGTGACATTTGCAAGAGGGATCTGGTGGCTAGGAGGCATGTCCAGGGACTGAGTCTGCATCAGCACAAGCTCCAGGTTGCTGCATACCATCTAGCTGATCCTATTGAGCATGACAGTCTGTCTTCTATGTCATCCATCACTACCATCATATCTCCAATTCTGCCTTTCTCTAAAGTTCACTGGCCACTGTTTTCTATCTTTCCCACCTCTCCATCACATATTTGGTCATTACAGTGGCACCCAGTGCCCTGAGGAGGCATGTGGACCCTGGGTGTCTTCCACCCACCCAAGCATCAAGGCAGCAGGCATAAAATAACATTTGAGATATACATGACAATACAAGTAATCTCCACAGAAATGTAAAGTTAGTGTAATGAACACC
Source organism: Arvicanthis niloticus (assembly GCF_011762505.2). Classification (NCBI taxonomy): domain Eukaryota; kingdom Metazoa; phylum Chordata; class Mammalia; order Rodentia; family Muridae; genus Arvicanthis; species Arvicanthis niloticus. Next base: position 66,513,672 of record NC_047673.1, on the reverse strand, counting down.
TGGAGTCTATCATACAACCTAGGATCTTTAACACAGACCCATGATTTACATATCAAGCATATTGTTCTCATATTATGTTCCACTACTTTACCCTCCCATTATCTTCCCACAAAAGTTCTTCTGCATTTGGGTTGCTTTTTCCCATCATATCTTCTTCCATGTCAAAAATTGAAGTACTAAGTACCTTCACTTTTGGCATAAAATTAATTTTTTTTGGTAACTACATAAATAACTTAATAAGCTACATACTTACCTAAAGCCTAAAGAAAAAATAAGAAAATAGAAAAGTATAAATATTAAGAATCTTTAGAAATATAAGAGATGAAATGTATGTCAAAATTGAGCTAATTAGTTTTTCTTAAAGTGAGGAAACCCATCCAACAAAGACATCCCCAGGAAGAATTGCGAAGCAAATACCCAGCAACATGGCATCCAAAGGAGCCAACAAAAGTAACATAAACCAGTTTGGCAGAAAAACATGAAGCAAGGACATTAAATAGTCACAAATTCTGTTAAGGAGTTTAGTCTTCAATGATGCTGTTAAAAATAAAATTCTACAAGTCAAATGAAGCTTTGAAATACAAAAAAGCAAAATAATATAAGTAAAAATTACTATTGATAAAATAGTTATGGCAGGTATTTTATCCTTATCTTCCAGGCTTTGATAAGATTTTGGAGAGAAAGGAAACTGGGACTTGTGTGCTTTATCTGTGGATACTGACGTTAAAATCCTGGTACCAAACTTGGCCTGTTGCAATCACATTTGTATAATAGATTTATTTTATTTAATTATGTATAGGGTGTGTGTCTCTGTGTGGGTATGTAATCATGAGCACTGATGTTTGTGAATAAAAACTTGAGATCACTTGAAGCTGGATCCACAGGTGGTTGTGAGCCAGCCAACACAGGTTCTGTGCAAGAGTTGTACATTTTCTTTCCTGCTGAGCTATCAGTCCCAGAGAACACATGTTCTTTTCCAAAACTCATTTAGTTTTAAAGCAAACATTGAACATATGTCAGATGAAACTAGTTAAGTTTCTCACAATAAAAATAGTGTAGTCTACATAATTTGGAAAAAATGAATTGAAATTAAAAATAAATATCAAAAGTAGAGTTCACGGCCTCACCACAAATGTAAGCACACATTTAGCAATATCTCTTAGACTACAGAAGAAGCAGTTTCATTTCTGAGAGGTCTAGAAAATAATGAGAATATCAAAACCCGTAGTCATGACTAAAGGTATAAACGGAATTAGATTCATGTCTTGAACACTTTCTATTTGTTTCTTTTAAAAGCAAAAGTAAAAGCCAGTTAACTAAGCATTCGATTTCCAAACTGAGGGGGAGCTCCCAAGAAATATAATTAGAAGGAATTGCTTCAGAATTTTTGGCAAATATAGTTTAGTAGATAAATGAATTACAAATAGCCAATCAAGAAAATCCAGGAACAAAACAAAATAAAACAGAAGCTGGTAGTAGAATCCAGGCTCACGGGTCCAGGAAATGGGAGAAATGATTCTGAACCCAGTGCAGGGATGTGAGGAGCCGCATTTGCCATTAAAAGATGGCGCAGGCTTCTGCTTCCTGGTTCTTCACGGAAGCTTTACTTGAGAATGCGCCTGCGTATGGCACGAAAACCGAGTATGACAATTGGATGAAAGATTTGAGCCAATGAGGGATCTGCACGTCTCCCAAAGCTCTATTTAAGCATCAGGCTTTCTGAGCTCGGCGTCCTTCCCCTTTTCTCCATCTTGAAGAGCTGTTCAATAAATGCTGTCAGAAGAATCCTGAGTGTGGCGTGCTCCTTATCGGTGAGGCTGCGTGCTATACAGGGATACCTGCTGAAGCTGACAGGAGGCTGAGTGGTGATCAACAGCTATACAGGCAGCAGTTCTTAAACAGGACCAGGGCATCTTGTATAGGAAACTTTACCATCCACAGTGCCACCCAAGGCATCATCTCAGAGAAGTAAAAGAATCAGACTTGTGGGGAGCATCAGGCCCTGGCTGGTCAGTATTTGAGCTTAGCCAGAGGCAGTGCTGTGGTGAGACCTGAAAGCCAGGCTGTGGTAGAGCAGGAGGCTGACTCTGGCCTATGGATGGGACTCCCTTACAGCTGCATGAGCACTGCGTCCTTGACATGAAAGTACAAACCAGGCATCACCTTTGCAGGATCCTTTCTGTAGCATGTGGTCTGTTTTGGTTTGATGTGATACCCAACCATGTCAGCATGGAGTCAATTAAAATCCTTGTTAGTTTAACTGAGAGTCAAGACTGCCAGGATCAAGTAGATACAACACTAAGAACAGAAAAATGAGTAGTGCAAAATAAAAATAGTTTAAGAAAGAATCTCTAAAAGTTATAACCTAGTGTGAAGGAAGGTGGTGGATTTTTCTTTTTTCTTTCCCCACTAGAAGTATGCAAAATTGGTTCAGGAAGAATTCAAAACTCAATATAGCAGGAATTTTAAGGCCACCATCAGTTGATAGCTCTGCATGGAGGACTCACAGGATTGAGGGAAGCTGTTCATTGCACTGGAAAGATACAGGCAAACTCAGCAAAGGTGCAGAGGGCAGAGCCAGGAGAAACCATGATAAGCTGTCTTCCTTCCATGGAGTCATACTGTGTTGCTCACCTGAATGTAAGTGCCCTGGGTTTTCTCTGAGGCCTATTCATGTGAGTATGGAGTACCTAGGTGTTTGTCTTTCAGAGTTTTAGTAGGTCAAACTGAGAAAGCATTGCTCAGGAACCCATGTGAACAAAAATAGGCATTCATCATAACTGTTGCTATTAACATGAGCTGTCAATCATAGGCAGGTCCCAGGTAAACTATTCCAGGGCCTTAGAGAAGCTGGGCAAGGGTCAGTATCAAAGTCATTTAGAATGTATAACTTAGACAATGTAGGTATGCTAAATTAATTACTGTGCATATAAAATAAGTGAATTATACTGAAAGATATTTTGAAAGTTGTCAATATTGCTATTAAAAACTGGGCCTCTTTAACTTTATAATCAAATTTCATAACATTTTAGAAAGGGTCATTGCAGTGTGATCAGAACTTTTCCAATGTCTTAGAAAGGAAGAGATACAATTTACATATAATTTTAGTATAAGGACATATAAAAGGCGATGATAGTACCTCAAAGTGAACTGTAGATGAACCATGCTTTCTAACATGAAGGTGAAAATTCTCATTAAACACCTGCTCATAGGGACTTGAAGCACCTTAAGACAATAAATAGCTTCTGACTGCATGGAGTCCATTTCAGAAATTCAAGAATGAGGGAGAAGAACTCTGTGAGGGGGAACTGGGAGGAGGGCAATATTTGGAATATAAATAAAATAAAATAATTAATTAATAAAAGGAATGCCTCTTTATCTACAAATGAATGGATATATAGCATTGCTATATTGTGTTCCATGGAACACAGACCACATTTCTCATTACACAGAAAAATGCTCTTCAAAGAAGTTATTCTATTTATGATTTCAAAATAAAGCAAAAAAAAAAACATTTTTTCATCTCAAAGTCTGAAAGTATTCATTTCAAATCGTTAATGAGACAAGACCAGTCAATTATCCTCTGGATTTCATTCAGCTACATTTCATTAATCTTAGAAGAAGTGGCCATTAAAGTTAAGGGAAAGAAACACAAAAGGCATAAACATAGCAAAAGAATTTTGAAATGTTTTCTCTCGGATGATATGATTCACACCAGAAGAGGCTAAAGAAGCCAGCTGTAATATGGTTGTCAACCAGAGGAGCCCAGCAAATGGCAGTTTAAGAACATATCTAGTGCAGCTTGTACAACGTCAGTGTCAGAGCCTGGATGTGTGTATCACTCAGAGACCAGACTCAGATGTCCCCTTTTCTGTATAGAGAAACACAGCTCACTTGTAAGCCAGGAGCTGTCTATGCTGACAGGTGTGACAGAGGTGCATACAAATGTCTTCATATTTAGAAATAATAAACCTACTTGTGTTTAAATGACAGATAGCTAGAATTGGTTCCTTCATTTTTCCAGAGACTAGAAGAGGTATAGTTTGTCAGGTTGCTGAAACAAACTGCAATCCCCTGACTCACTGTGGATTGGATATGAAATGGCTCACACAGGGACATGTTCTGAACACTTGGTCCCCATCTGGTGGTGCTGTTTAGGAGGCAGTGGAATCTTCAGGAGGCAGGCTTTGGAGGTTATAGGCTGGGTCTCTGATTTCAGCCATTGTGTTTGCTTCCTGGTCCTTTGTACAGTGAGGGGACTCTGCCACACCTTGTCATCACTGTCCACCCTGGGATAGAATGATCTTTCTGAAACCATCAGCCCAAAATAAATCTTTTCCCCCTTTAAGTTGTTTCAATCAGTTATTTTAGTTACAAAGTCAGAAATAGTACAACCACACACAATGGGTATTTATTTCTTATAGGTCTTGAGGCAGAAAGTCTAAGGTCAACGAGCCGGCAGATTGTGTGTCTGGTTCATCAACATCACTTTCTCTCTGGGTCCCCTTTGGTAAAGGAAAAAGGCAGCTCACTGGGACCTGCTTAATTAACAAGGTTACAAATCCCATTCCTATGAGTCTGGCCCAGTGTTCTGATCATCTCTCTGAAATCTAACTTCTTTGTGTGCAAAAGAGCATATGTGTATGTGTGTGAGGGTGTGTGTGTGTGAGTGAATGTGTGTACATGTTCATATTTACGTACATGTATGAATGTGTGTGAATGTGTATGTTTATATGTGTGTGTATGCATGTGTGAGTGTGTACATGTTCATATTTGTGCACATTCCTGAATGTGTGAGCGTGTGTGTGTGTGCATGTGTGTGTGCTTGTGTGAATGAGTGTATGTGTATGGTCATGTATGTGCACAGTATATGTGTGCACACACCCACATATATTCCATGGTGTGCATGTAGAGGTCAGAGGATAACCTCAGGTGCTAGTCTTCACCTTCTGCCTTGTCTGAGGCAGGATTTATTTGTTGTTTCACATATTCCAGGTTAGTTGGCCCATGAGCTTCAGAAAATTCTCTAATCCCCACCTTTCATCTTCCTGTCAGAAAACTATGGTCACAGACACATACCACCAGCCCTGCTTTTGGGTAGGTTCTGGGGATTTGAAGTTGGGACTTCATACTTGTGTGTCAAGCAGTTTTTCCTACAGGGCTATCTCTTCAACCCCAATCTCACTTCTTAACCTTACCACATTGAGTATCATGTTTCAGCATATGAATTTTGAGGGAGATACAGATACACAATCCATTGTAGTAAAGAAAAAAAAGGGGGGAGGGGTGAAGAGATGGCTCAGTGATTAAGAGCACTGCCTGCTCTTCTAGAGGTCCTGAGTCCAATTCCTAACAACCACATGGGGGCTCACAACCATCTGTAGTGAGTTCCAATGCCCTCTTCTGGAATGTAGGTGTACATGCAGATAGGTGTTCATTAAATAAATAAAAATAAATCTAAAAATAATCTATTTTTAAAAAGTAAAAAAATAGATATGTATCAGACTTTGTATTGATGTTGTGATAGAGCGAGATTATTGTGAAACTGACAGGAAGAGAGTATATTTTGTATTTTAAAGAAGCATAAAACATTTATCCAGTGGGTTTCTAATATATTCCTCCCCATAATGTAAGCACAGATAATAAAGATAATGGGATGTTATCCCACAATTAGATTACTAATATGTTGGTATGAAATCAATAGAAAAGAAAATTCTCTTAGATAGATGTTTTAGTTACTTTTTCTGTTGTTATGATAAAGTACCCCAACAAATAACTTAAGGGAGAAAGGGATTGATGTGTCTCATAGTTCAAGGGCTTAGTCTATTATGGTGGGAAAGTGAAGGGTCAAGAGGTGGAAGCAGATAGCTACATCACATTTATAATCAGCTACTGAGAGCAATGCTGCCACTTAGCTCACTTTCTCCATTGATGAGGTTCAGAATCCTTGCCAGGGAATGGTGCCACCCACAGTGGATGGGTTTTACCACCTTAATTAATTTAATTAAGATAATACCTACAGACACACCCAGGGGCCTGTCTCCCAGGTGATTTGAGGTTCTTTTAAGTCAACAATTAACACTAACCATGGCAATGGATTGGTGTGTCCAACTCACTAATGGTAAATTCTTCTTATGACTCCTTTGTCTCCTTTGTGACTTCCAGGCCAGTGTCTTCCAGATTCTTAAGGAAGATAGTAGTGAGCATTTCTCATTGAGCACTCTCTTGCTGGCTTTGAAATGAGTAGCATAATCCTCTAGATACTATGAACTGAAATTTGTCCACATACTGAAAGAGATGGGACAGGAACACAGCTCTTGATGGGAACACCACAGCCCAGCTCAGCTCTTCGCTATAACCTTGTGAGACCCGAGCCATCTAAGCATTTCCAGGACTTCTGATATGACCAGAGGGAGTTTATGAAAGCTAGCATTTGTGGCCATTTGCTGCCATTCACCCACAGAACACGAACACACAGCCAGCTTTGCTTTGATTCATTCGAAAATATATTTTCAACTTTTGTGTTCATAGCACTATTTTGTTTTCTTTGCTTACCAGCCTCCTTTCCCTCCCTGCCTTGCTCTTTGATGTACCTCTTCAAGTTTTCTTTTGAAGGTTCTCTTCCTAGTCACACATTGCCCCTGTATCTATCAGGATTTTCTACTCTCTGACAGCGAGGCACATGGAGCAATTTAAGGATCCTGGCCCAGGAGTTGTAAAGAAATCATAGGAGAGAATTCACCCTTGGTTAGCTAGGTGCATGAGCATCCATCATAGCTGCTCCTTTGTAATGATATTGAGAAGATGTCTGAAGCTATTCTCACAGATGCTCTGTGAGCCCATGAGTTGGTTGTATCTCCATGCGATACCAGAGATGATAGTAGTAATGTTCCTGGTGTGCTTTAAGGAAGGGTGGCACAGATGGCTGCAGGCAGTAATTTGTCTTGAACTTGCAACTGTCTTCCTTGGATCAGGCTCATGATGTTCCTAACTCATCACAGCCTCATTTGAGAGCCCCATTTAGACTGAGAGCATTGGACACTCATTCCTAGCAGCCTTCTGATTTATATTTCCTGTGGCATTGTTTCTTTTTCCTTACCAATAATGTGAACAAAATAAAAAAGAACAGATGCCAGAAACTAGGGGATTCATTCTGACTGAGATTCTCCCTTAGATTAGAAATGGCCTCAAGAAATTACATCAGGGTGGAATCAGTACCACTCCTTTGAGTTTTAGAGATGAACAGAGGAATAAATCAAACCCTCCAATAGCTGATAGTCTAGTTGGTCATGTTTTTTACATGACCATGAATAATTGTAAGCAAATCAGATTCCAAAATGATAGAAGAAATAGAATCAACAAATTGCAAAGGTTTAGAGGGGGGAGTTTGGGGTTGGGAATTTACAGTGTTTTTCAATAACTCACGACCTTCTGAACAGATGAGCAATTTAAAGAAATATTGGGTAAAGGGGGAGAATTTGAGGAGAGAGTCGTTCAACTCCATCAACCTTTACCTGTGGGAAGGTGTGGCCTTACTTTCTATTCCCTGTCAGCTGAGTGTGTATGTGTGTGTGTGTGTGTTTAAGTAGTCTAAGTAGTGTCTGATTCACCCTGAGAATTACAAACGGACAAGAATGGAGTCAGCTGGCTTCTGTGCAGCTGCAGAGAGGAAAGGTATGTGAGTGTAGCCCATGTTACCCTTGCATGATGTCAAATGTGGCTCTGGGCCAAAGTGATCAGACAAGACTGTCAACAGTGATGCTTCATCAATGTCCTGTTCAAGAGGTCAGTGTAGAGGCAGCTCCAATCTCAACAGAAAGTTTGGAGGTGCTGGGTAAATGGTTAGGGCTAGAGAAATTATTCTCAATATTTTTTGTTTCAAAACTTTATGCCTTTATAAATAATTGCAGACCCTAAGTAGTTTTGGTTGACTTGGCTGATAGCTATCAATTCTTAGTGTATTGAAATAAGACTGGAGCAATTTTAAGATGTTAATTTGTAAATCCATTTTAAAACAACAGCAACAAGTTCACTATATGTCAACACAAGCAAATTCAAATTGAAAATGACAAATTTTAGCACAAAAATTATTCAGAGAGGAGTGATGCTCCTGTCTAGGATTCTGCCCCTGGTGGAAATGTGAGAAAGAGGTTCAACTTGACATCTTTGATATCTTCCTTAGATAAACCCAGGTACATCATTTAGTCCCTAAATAATTACACTGTGTGCTTATGAGAGAGAACATGAGGATACCAAGTCAAATCTTATGTACTGTAATAATGGACTTGACCTTGCAAAGTCCCTAAAACATCTCAGAATTTCCCAGGACATTTGTGGATCTTGCCAGGATTGAGATGCACCAATCTCCATTGCTAAGTACTCCAAGTTTGAGAGGGTTGAAAGTAGAGGTCACCAAAGTGGGTGTCTTGGGGCTAGAAAGATAACTCATTTGGCAAGGGGCTTGTTGCTCAAACACGAGGATTGGAGTTTAATCCCAGAACCCACATTGTAATAAAAAAGGCCAGGTGTGGTGGATGTACTTATAATTCCAATGATGGAAAGGCAGGAACAGCCAGATCCTTGGGGTTAACTGACCAGCTCACCTAGCCTGCTTGGCCAATGAGAGACCTAATGTCAGAATCAAGACCTTATGTATGGATGACACTAAAGGTTGCCCTCTGCCACTCACCTATATGTGCATACATGTGAATGTGCACCTGCACTCACACAAACATGCATACATGTATATATTCACATACATTGCACATACGTGCCAATGTATATATAGTTCATATAGTGCGTGTGTGCACACACACATACACACACACACACACACACACACACACACACACACACACAGAGAGAGAGAGGGGGGGGGGATCTTTCCTATAGGAAGATTTAAGCATCCTTCCTCAGTCAGCAACATTCTTTTCACAAGGAATTAAGAGGTCAAAGATGAAGGAGGAGAGGAGACTGTTCAAAGACTGAGTTTTAATTGTCACTTCAACACAGTCTACAATTGCCTAGGGTGGGAGTCTCATGAGGAATTGCCTAGATTAGGTTGGCTTGTAGGCATGTTTGTGGTGCATTATCTTGATTATGTTACTTGACATGGGAAAATGTACCTACTGTATACAGCATCATTTTCTAGGATATTGGATCATATAAAATTGGAGAATGTTGCCTGAGGACTAGCATCAGGATACAAATTCATTCATTCTGTGTTCTTGACTGTGAATGTAATGTGACTAGATGCTTCAAGTTCCCACTGCCTTGACTCTCTCCAATAATGGATTATAATTTGGAATTGTGAGTCAAATAGGCCCTTTCTCCTTTAAGGTGTTTTTGTTGAGGTTTTATAACAGAAAAGGGAAATGAAATGAAGATAAAACTTAATCCTTTCAATCTAGCATTTATGAAAGCTAACCTTGATTATCAACTTGACTGACTCTGGAATGGACTAAAACATGAACTATTGGGCTCTCTTGTGAGAGACTTCCTGGATCAGGTTAACTGTAGTGAGAAGAACAATTCTAAATGTGGGCAGCATCTTTTTGGTGGCATCCCAGACAAAAACACATGGAAAAGAGGAACTATTGCATTTTGCCTGCTTGCTTTCACTTTTGCTGACAAATTCAACTGGCCTACTGCTGCTGTGTTCCTTTGTTGATATTAGAAGCAGCTTTTCCAGATTTCTAACACATATTGAAGACTAGCAGCTGTCCAGGAACCCCCCAGGCCTTCAGTGACATATTGGAACTTCTGAGACATCCAGTGTCATGGACTGAGTAACAAACTATCTCTCTGGTGTGAGACAGCTATTATTGGCCTACTGGGACCATATCATCCAAGCTAATTTAATAGACCACTATTAATAAATATTTGTTTTATTAATTTTTTTCTACTAGACAACCCTGACTAGTACAGTATTTTTAGATAATTATCAGAGGATCCTTTGGTTACCTAAAGTAATGAAATAAGATGCCTACATGCATTTTCTTCCTTCTTTCCTCCCCCAACCCCTTTTAGACAAGATCTTGCTTTGTAGTCTAGGGTGAACTATTTATCCTTTGCTCTAGAATCTAGAGTGCCATGATTATAGGTATGTGTCACCATATCTCCAGCAGAATTTCCACTTAAGTGACCTGAGAAGAAGGAAGAAGGGGAGGAAGAGAAGAAAAGGGAGGAAGGAGAGGAAGAGGGTGCATTCAGAATGCATAGTGAGTAGAAAACAAAAATAAAAACTTCTGCTTAGCATATTGGTTAAAATATACATTAAGCAAATATTAAGAAGTGAGATGTATCATTTGGGTTGAAAACAAACAGGAAACAAGCTCAACTGCCCTTAGGCTACATAGCCTCATCACAGCACAAATGCAGCTTGGCTTCCTCTCAGCTCTTTTGCTGCTTGTGAGAGAAAGAACACAGAAAGTCATGGTCTGTCTTTTTATAATTTCTATGAGAAGTGGGAAGAATTCTGGTATTTAATATAGACTTAGGAGAAAGAGCTCATTGGAGCCAATATGACAGAGATAGGATTGGGGTCTTATTAAACCACATTCATGGTTTGTGCTTACCTTTAATTCTGAGGAGATGTGAGAAGTACAGGAGCTGGATGGATATGAGCTGCCTTTTCCCCTGTCTGAAGAGATATGAGGCTGTTGGTACCTAGGAGGGGCAGGCATGTTTAACAAGACTGTTCTTTGGTCTCACAGTAGTATTTCCCAAGCTTTTCAACCATATATAAAACTGTCTTTCTACCCTCCCTTCAGATACCAGGCTCACTCTGCAGTTCTGTCCATGGCAAGCTTCATGCTAGCAGATTTTAAATGATGCTTCCAGAAAGGAGACCTACTCTAGGTTGGCAACCTCTCATCACACCCCTGGGTCTCTTTTTTGTTCTCTTCATATTGCATCTGTAAAAGTAGTTTGTTTTGTTCTTGAGCCCTCAACTCCTTTGTGTTTGCCTCCCAAATGACAGGGCTTTAGATAAAAGGAGCTACTGAGACAGGAAGAAGATCCAGCTGAGCAGATAAGGCACATTAGGGTATTTGGTCATAGTGCACTAGAGAACAGAGGTGCCCTGTCAACACCTTTAGGGGACCCTCGAGGGCCAACCGAACTCATGGGGAAATGACCGAAGTGGCTCAGCTTCCTCCCCAGAGAATTTTGTCTTATGGAGCAAGTGACTGGTGAACAGGTAAATAGGGAGGGAGATGTACTCACATTTGTTACCTTATACCAGGTTCTCTGTGTAAACCAGCACACTTATTCCTAAAAAATTCTAAGATCTAAGGTATTCCCTACCCTGAATAATGTAGATAAGGGGGAGGGTGAGTTGTAATGACCTGCCTGAGTCACCACTTGTAGACACCTGCAGCTACAGGTAACCGGGTTCACCTGAAAGGAAGGCTGGGAATGAAAGGGGAATAGAGGGCTAGAGAAAACATGGGGCTAAGACAACATATTCTGATCAAGGCCTGAAGTTTAATATTTTGCTTTCACATATAAAGGGGGAAGCCCCACCCCCAGAGTCTCTTCTCATTTCAGCTCAGTGGCTGGGTAAGGGGATAGCAGCCTGGATGTGTCAAGGCAAGCTCAGCAGGTGGTCCATTCTTCTAGCTCCTGTAGCAGACTGTAGGTCACCAAGGCAATGCCTCCTAGGTCCTATTGTTTTGGTCTACTGTGGTAAACAGTTCACAGGGCTATTCAAGGCTGTTGGGGAGGGCACAGTTCCCCCCTTAATTTTTTAAGATGCCAGTGCCAGTATCTGGACGGGGCACAAAATTTCATCCTGTCTAAGGGTCTTGAGTGGCCGGGTGACTGTGCCTGGCTTAGGTCGGTGTCTATATTACTCCTATATTACCCACCTTTGAGGAAAACATACACAGCATGTTGATGTATACCTCTGTCTTAGGTTTATAGGAGCTCAAGAACACTCTTACCCATCTTTGACTAACCGGCCATTATTGGCACACTCTTTCCCACAGACCAAAACCACATTCAGACCAAAAGACCTGCGGGCATGCATTAAATGCAATTCTATACAATGATGTGTAACTGTTATGATGAATAGCTGAGCTTGCTGAAAGTGATCCTGTGTGAGGGCAATCAATCTGCTTAAAATACAAGGTTCAAAGGTTAAAAGCAACATAATTATCCAAGCAATGTAGGAAATAAGGTTGAGACAGAAATGTTCCAGCATTTAATCCAACTGCTAATTAGCAGGGATCAGACACAAGTCTTGCCACCAGGTATATAGTGGGTGGCTTTAAGTAATGATAAAAAACACTCTCCAGTAAGATTGGAAATTATATGCCAAGTTAAATCATCTGGCTGATAAAGATTTTGAGCCATCTTCACCATTAGAATCATAATTATTAGGCTCAAGATCTGTGTCTACTTGATGAACCAGTCTTTCAGGCAGCCATCAGGCTCCATTCGCTTTTTCTGAAAAAATGCAAACTGACCCATGACCCCAAATTAAAACAGGATCGGGACCACACCAAGTATTGGTTAAAGGGTCTCTCCATATGACCCTGGCAAATGAGCTGGAAGTGACTGGATGCTAGTGGCAATCCATTGCAGACTGACCTTTAGCATCAGTTTACAAAAAATTTAAAACAAATAAGATAAAAGCAAGGTGTGCTTTTAGTGACCTCAGGTGGTATATTTCCCCTTTTCTAGTTAAAAAAGCCAATTTTCAGAGTTTCTTATAAAACCAGGGAAGAAGCACCATTACCTGCTTTTTCCACACTCAGAGAGTTATGAAAATATTATTTTAAAGTTTCATAATCTCTCTTTCACAATTTCTTGTCCTTGAAGATAATAAAAAAATATCAGTAATATTAAATTGTCAACAAACATCTCAAATGTTTGACTGTAGTCAAATAACTGCAATAGCCAGTTCCATTACCTATCTTAGTCTGATTTGGAACACCAAGCACAGGAAAATAATATAGGCAATAACAATATATATATATATATATATATATATATATATATATATATATATATATATATATTTGTTTCTCTTGTTAAAGTAGTTGCAACTAGAAAGCCTAAGAGGTGTCAAGTCACATGTACATATTTTAATTTTTTAAGATCAAAATGAGTAACATCTATTTACCAAAAGTGATTACGTATAAGTCTTCAAGGCTTAATATTATTATGAAAAAAATCGAAGATACTAAGAACAAGTTTTTGCAATTTAACTTGCAAACTTTTTAGAAATGCCAAATTATTGTCTCAAGCTATTGTTATTTTGATGCTGTAAGAATAAGATTTAAGAATAAGATTGTATGGCCAATTATTTCTGAAAGGTCTATAATCTGCCTAGTATACAAATCTGCTCTGGCATTGCCCTGGGGTTCAGACAATCCAATGAGCTTTTACATGTCTTATAAAGTTAAGAATATGTACATGTTTTTAAAATTAAGCTATATTTTTTATAAAGAAAATTTGAGAATTAGTTATATCTAAAAAAGGAACAATTTTAATCATGAGCCATATATTGGCTATGAGTATAACAAATTGAAAGCTTGATTTTTCAGCATTTCAAACAGTGGCTACAACACATAATTTAATTATTTGTGCTGAAGCAGGGGAAACTCATGAAAATAAACATGTGATATAATTACATATACTGGCTTCTCAATAGATGAGGCATCTGTAAATATAATAAATACAGCAAACATTTTTTTTCTATGGGCTGCATGCATGGTAAATTCCTGGAAATATAAAAGCATGCATAGAGAAAAACCGTAATAACTTGTCTTTTGGATAATGATCATCAAATTTGCCTAAAATGTTCATGTAATAGGCCAAATATCATTATTTTTCAATAACCAATTTAATTGCTATTTGGAACAAGGAATAAACCTTTTTATCCAAAATGCTTTTAGGATTTTATCTTATAATCTTTTCTTAACACAATCATAATTTTAAAATAGGATATTCAAATTTTATTTGTAGATGAAGAAAGATAAATCCACATTAATGGTTTCTTTTGCCAGAGGGCTGCTGTGGGCATATGAGTAGTAATAACACAACAGCCAACAATTTTTCATAGTCTATATAATTTATCTGTTGATAACTAACAGCTTACTCTACTTTCAGCAAAGCTATCTCTCCTTTATTAGTAAATTGTCAAGGGGAATTAGGACTTGCATCCCCTTGAGAATATCAAACAGAGGTTCAAATCCTCCTATGGTAAGCTTAAGATAAGGTTTTAGCCAATTAATATCTCTTAACAACTTTTGAAAATCATTAAATGCAAGTCAAATTAAAAGCAAACCATTTCCTTTTTGCATATACACCTACAAGCCAGAAGAGGGGACTAGATCCCACCACAAATGGTTGTGAGCCACCCTGTGGTTGCTGGGAATTCAACTCTTATACTTTTAATTATGAGTCTAGCCTTTAACAGCTAAGCCATCTCTTTAGCCCCAACCATCTATTTTTATTGGAATTTTATGTGCCACAATCTGCTTAGGATATAACTGAGGTCTCAAATATTGACAAGATACTGCCTTTGAATCTTTTCTGGAGCAACAAGTACTCCAAAATTTTAAAGCTCATTATATTGGAGTAAAGGCTTGTAGAAAAATTCCTTCAGAGAAATCAGCTAATAAAATATCACACAATGAATAATATACACTAAAAGATTTCTCAAGAATTATGAACAAATTTACTGAATGCAAACCTCCCACCTTTACCAGAAATGTAAAGGAATGGTATAAAAACAATCTTCTAGATCTATAATAATTTTACAACCATTTACTGGAATGGCAGCTGGAGTAGGCAAGTCAGGCTGTAGTGTCCCATTAGTTTCATGAATCTTAAGTTTAAACTTTGTTTTGGATTAATTCAATAACCAATCTTTTTTAGCTGAGTGAGAGTATCAGATAAAGGCCAAGCTAAAGGCAACTTTTCCTCTAATAATTGTTACATAACTTAAGATTAGGTCTCTTGCTAGTAGTAGATTGAACCCAATATACATTAGAGAAACCAAAGCCATCTCATTCTTATTCTTAACAAATTTGGAAGAAAGTAGATGCAAAGGAACAAAAACAAATTGAATTTTTTTTTTTTTTTTTTTTTTTTTTTTTTTTTTTTTTGTCAGCAGGTACAGTTGTAACTCCTGGCCCATAAACTCTTTGTTGTGAATGTCTTTCAGTCTTAGATTGACCCCTCCCCCACAAGAAACAAGCAAGGCAAAAAACAAAAAAAACACAAAAAACCAGAATTCCCAAAAACACCTTTCTAGGAGCTGATTGAATGTTTATCACCCAAGCTTCTGCTGAGCTAAGTCTGCATTGTCTTAATTCAAATATAAATGTTCTTAATCTTGTCCTGTTTTCTGAGGCCTGACCCAAAGACTAGGCCTATACTGCATTGCAGTTTTTTTAAACTTTAATTTAACTCTACTTGCTGTATCTTTTTCTCTATAAAAATGGGCAAGTCAAAAAATCCCAAACTCTCAATTGAACTGCCAACTGTAGCCAATGGAATATTGGCAGTTTAACTACATATTTTTATGCTTTTTTTGCAACATTAGAGTATAACCATAATTTTGAGAAACAAAACCAATTTTTAACAATGTAAGCAATCTATTTTCTCTAAAATCAACACCAAGTAGATTACCTTTATGTTACAAAGTTTTGTTGCCAGTTCTTATCTATGAATGCATGATAGTGCAGCTTTGAATATCTCACTAAAGAGACATTGTTTTTAAATCTTATCTTTATACATCTGGTCTCTGAATGACTCCAACCCTGAGTTACCAGTTTTAAGCCAACTTTCTGTTTCCAAGGTTGCAAATTTTTAATCATACCCAATAACTTATAGGCCAATAACCTACAACCAAGACATGCAGAACATATTTATACCTTTAAAACCAATCAGAAACAATTTTTTCTAGCTGTAATTTTAAGATAAAAGCAACTTGTCACAGAGATTTTTTTAGGACAAACAACTCTTAGCTTCCTTATAGAATCTAAAAAACTGCTGGTCCCTTCAAAAGCAGCTTATACTGACAATCAACTTTTAGAAAGGCTTTTCCAGCTCAGCCTGACTCTTAGCTACAGGTGTTAAGAAAACTGATCAGCCTCTGCTGTGCATATTAAGACTGCCTTTAAAACCAAGTTAAACTAGACCAAGGGGTAGATTCGTAGCAGCTTTAACCATTTTTGTCTTTTGAACATGAAACAGAACACCTGTGAATATTCAGACAACCAAACAAAAAACAGACAATTTACACACATGGACATTGGCTTGCCAAGGACAAACAATAAACAAAGAAGGGCAGAATTATGGTTACTACTCAATGCCCTGACCTTTTCAGTTTTCCAATTCTTTCTAACCCTGCTCCTCTCACCTGAGGCAGCTCTTGGGCTGGGGACAGATGCCAATTAGTATTCTCCTATCCCAAATTCATTGTCATTTCCTAGATGAGCTTGCAGCTGGTCAACACCTACTCAAACTAGACCGTATTCCACTTAAACACACTTCCTGCAAACACAGTCATAACTTAGCTAGCATCAATGCTGTTCGTTGCTCACCAAGCACTCAGGATACTCTTTTTTTTTTTTTTTTTTTTTTTTTTTTTTTTCCATTTTCTGTGAAGCTCCACCCAAGACAGTGTTGCTCAGCTGGTCTTTTGTTCTCAGGTTCCACAATTCAGACACCAATCTGTAGCTGCCTGCAGCTACTGGTAACTGGGTTCACCTGAAAGGAAGGCTGAGAATGAAAGGGGAATTGAGGGCTAGAGAAAACATGGGGCCAAGACAACATATTCTGATCAAGGCCTGAAGTTTAATATTCTGCTTTCACATATAAAGGGGGAAGCCCCACCCCCAGAGTCTCTTCTCATTTCAGCCCAGTGGCTGGGTGAGGGGATAGCAGCCTGGATGTGTCAAGGCAAGCTCAGCAGGTGGTCCATTCTTCTAGCTCCTGTAGCAGATTGTAGGTCACCAAGGCAATGCCTCCTAGGTCCTATTGTTTTGGTCTACTGTGGCAAACAGCTTGCATGTCTGCTCAAGGCTGTGGGGGAGGGCACAACCACTACCCAGTCTGTTCTTCCTGCCCTGTGGTGATGCCTTTACCTCCTGGACCTTGACATGCTACTCAAGTACACAGTGTTCCCCATGGCTTTGCCAGTTATTTTCTTCTGAAGAAATCATCTAAAACCGAGAAGACCAAATCAAGGACTTTCTTTTCCTTTAGTACTCTGCAAGTGAGGTTGGTATCCTTCATATTTATTATTAAGTTTGAAAGGCCATAGCGGAAAGAAAGCCAGGGGATTGTTACTTTTGTAAATTGATTTTTTTGTTTTTGTTTTGTTGTTGTTATTTTTGGAAGAAGTGATGTGTAGAGAAATCAAAGTCTTTTTTAAATTTCTTTCACATTTTTTCAGATTTCTTTACATTTTTTAGATGCAAGAAAGTCTACATAGTAATGAATATCCATGTAGCCATAAATTTTCCTCTGTGGGTTAGAAACAAATTATCCCTAAAAATACTTACCCCATTCCTTTACCACTTGTCCCCCAAAGGAGATAAGTCATTTCCCGACTATGACTATAGCTTTGAATTAAGATCTGGTTTTAGCTCCTACTGAGCAGTTTCTGGTTTCTAATGAGATGGTCTTCCCAGCATTTAGCTCTCTCTTCTCTCAGTCTACTTTCCCTTCATTCTAAGACAGAGGAAGTTCTTTGGTGGCCATCTTTACAGAATGTTTCAAGAGTTAATGAGCCAAGAAAAAACTGCCATTTTTTTTTTTTTTTTTGTTTCTTCAGGAAAAAAAATGTACAGCCAATTTCTTCTCCTTCGATGTATTTTTAGCATCAGAGGCTGTCTTATCTTTTCCCACACAGTCACATCCTTGACAGACTCTACTCCAGGGTTTGCTGAAGGATAGAAACTGGGACATAGTTTTTAATTGAATAGTGATAATGGGAAAAGATTCATGCCCCTTCTTCCATAGTAGGCAGTCAGAAGCATAATTAACTGATAATGATAATAATAAAATAGAATTGGTCCATCCCATTATCAATCAGCAAGGGAAGCACAAAGTAATATCAAGTTATTTCCTATATTTGCACGCAAGTTGTTTGCTTACTTGGAGTCTTCACAAAACAAAAGGTCTTACATGATGCTATAAAATAGTCAGAAGAAAAATAGCCCAGTTCTTCTTTGTTACCTGCTTGGCCTTGGAGACAGCATTCTCTTTTGTAAACCTTTCTTTCTTGTGTGTAGCATGGGAATAGCACTCACCTCCTTCCTGGTGAGTGCTCAGAACAGTGCCTGAGGGGCTGGAAATGTAGTACTGTGAGGTAGAACACTGGGTAAGGATTCAACCCCAGCACCACCTGAAGAAGAATAGTGAGCCTGGCTTGCCATTCATCAAACTATGTTCAGTGAGTGGCTGCTGCTACTTCAGTTAACCATAGTGCTGGAGATGGAATGAAATCATTTTCATGAAACTCATTTAAGCTCCTGCTCTGCAGATTAGGAAGTACCACAGGGATTCCAAAAGAGCATGGCTCACAGCAATCAGGACTAAAGGCAAGACTGCCCAGATTCCCTTTCCACTAAGAATTGTCCCAGCTGTGGGAGGTGGTTCTCAATCTGCTTCCAGCTGTTAGCTCTGCCTACAATTCTCACTCCCCAGGGCAGCTTGCCTCTGGGACTGAATGACAGCTTAAAGGGCACAAAGGCTGGCCCATCAAGGGACTACTCTCATGGGTCCTGCTGGTTCTCAAGATTCCCACAGGACAATGAAGCTTTATAGGTTTTGATTGAGTGCTTTTCTGGTGGCAAAATTTGAGTAGGGTGTCTTTAAATGACTGCCCAGCTAAGAAAGTAAACAAAGCTAAGTTTCCTCCTGCAGAGACAGAGAGGGTAGTACAGGGAGGTAAAGACAGTAGGGGATGGTGGTCACATTTCTGATGCTGTTGGCAGCTTCTTTAATATTTGAGATTGTGTGTGTGTGTGTGTGTGTGTGTGTGTATGAAAAGCAA
This sequence comes from Arvicanthis niloticus, assembly GCF_011762505.2. Classification (NCBI taxonomy): domain Eukaryota; kingdom Metazoa; phylum Chordata; class Mammalia; order Rodentia; family Muridae; genus Arvicanthis; species Arvicanthis niloticus. The sequence continues at coordinate 66,494,651 of NC_047673.1, read as the reverse complement.
GAAAAAAGTAAGATTTTGAGATTTAAAAATATTAAATGATCTCTCTCTCTCTCTCTCTCTCTCTCTCTCTCTCTCTCTCTCCCTCTCTTTCTCTGTGTGTGTGTGTGTACATCTCAGCACATGAAGTCTCAACCTACAGAAGTCAGTTTTCTCCTTCTGTTACGTGGATTCTGGGGTTGGAGTTTAGCTCAACAGGCTTAGTGAAGTGCTTTTACCTGTCCAGCCATCTTGCTGATTTTGCTGGTCCTTCTTCAGTGTTTGGATGTTTTAGTTTCTTCCTGGATAGTTTTCAGGACTTTAGTCATGAATTAGGACAGCATTATTGGTTTCTTTCACTATGAAACTTCATGCACTGGCTCTCTGACCTCTCTGTGAGCATTGTGGGACTTTTCAGCCTCTGTGACTATGACTCTGTGACTATGTCAATCTAGTAAATGTTTTCTTGTATTGAACACAATTCTATTTCTGTGAAGAATGCTGGCTACTATACATTGAATGCTAAGAGGCAACTTGAATCTTATACCTCCTGTCTAGAAGTGAAGTAAAAGCTTTCCAGACCTCTTTGTGTTTATGCACAGTCAATATCACACTAGATGATGGCCAGAACAGGAAGGTCCACAGTGGGTTAGGGCGTGGTCAAGCAACCCTAGTAATGACAATAAATGTATTTGGAGTGAAAGAGAACTCCAAGTGAGGTTGGTAGAAGCCCTCCAAATAGACTCACTGTGCAGGTCATTGGAATTCCTGAGCATTTTCTAATTTTATTTCTTGTTGCTATGTTAAACAAGCAAGCAAGCAAACAAACAAACAAACAACAATAACAATAAAAAAACAGGACAAAAGCAATTGAAGGAAGAAAAGGTTTATTTTAGCTCACAGCTTGAGGTTGCAGCCTATCATAGAAGAAAATTCAGGGAGCAGGAATTCAGAACTGTGAATGGCATCCATTGCCAAGAGCAGAGAATAATAAATATATGTTTGTCAAAACTTAATTGGCTTTCTATGTTTCATTTGATCTAAGGCTCTGTCCAAAAATGGTGCTGCTAAAATTCAGAGTATGTCTTCCCACCTTGTGATGGTTTCAATATCCTTGGCCCATGGGGAGTGGCACCATTAGGAGGTATGGTCTTGTTGGAATAGTTCTGGCATGGAGGAAATGAGCCACTATGGGGGTGAGCTTTGAGGTTCTGTGCCTTGTATCTTACCATCACCCCTATGAAAAAAAAGGGGAAGCTCAAGGCAAAGACCTTTCAAAGATGTGTTTGCAATCAGGAAGGGTGAAGGGTTTGCAAGGACTTGATTAACTAGATTGTGGGTGCTTCTGATTTGGGAACACAAAAGAGAGTGTTGGGGGTTCCATGTCTGAGGAGGGACTGCCTTCCTAGAAAAGTCATTATAGGACAGACAGAAGGCAAATAATTCCAGGAGGTATTTGTTGCTTTGGGGTCTGTGATGGTGGATAAGGTTTGACAACTTGTTGGCATTTAAAAGTCACCATTGAAACAAAACCCTGGACATGCCTTTAGGGAGTTTCCGGAGTAGGTTAATTGAAGAAGAAGACTCATTCTCATTGTGGGCTGTACCAGATCATGAAATAGAGTCCTGGGTTGAATAAAACAGATACAGTGAGCTGAGCTCCTTTGCTCATCACTGTTCCCTGACTGCAGATGAGATGTGACCAGCTGCTTCAAGGGCCTGCTGCCATTATTCCTCTTGCATGCTGGAATTATAAGCCAAACGAACCCTTCCTTCTTCAAGTTGCTTTGTCAGGTCTTTTTTCCTGGAGGTGAGAAAACAATAATAAAGGTGTGTAGTCAGTGAATGGGAACATGAATTTTAAGGACAAATTTAGTTTCCAGAAACTTCAGTAGCTGAGTTGGAGAACTGTAGCAAGTCTATGGGTGTGTTTCCCTGTTTCTTATCTAGTCTTGATACCTTTTTTTCTTGGTTCAGGTAGATGGATGCATGGTTCTCTGGTTGTTTTGATGTGTAGCTTCCTTGTCTTCTACAGCTATTGGGACATACACTGGACAACTAGTTTCTCTTCCCACATCACTGAGCAACCAGAATTTCTCAGGTCATCTATCTTAGCTCTTTGTAGAAATGATTCTGAGGATATTTTAGGATCTTTCCCACTCCAGGTGACTTTGAGAGAAGCTTTATTTCTAGAAGGGTTTCTCTTTTATCTAGTGTAATTAGATTTACAAGAAAAAATGTAATCTTTTCATGGTATCACAAAACAGAAGCAGGCAACCATCTCTTCCTCATTTCTCTTTCTCTCTGTGTCTCTCTCTGTCTTTCTGTCTCTGTCTCTCTCTGTCTCTCTCTGTCTCTCTGTCTCTCTCTCTCTCTGTCTCTCTCTCTCTGTATGTGTGTGTGATGCACAGAAATCAACAACCTTATGTGTTATAAGTCAGGTTTCATCGAACTTGTTCATTGACCATCATTGAACTCCCATAGGCCTTGAACTTCACAACCAGGCTAGTCTGAGTGGCTAGTGAGATTTAGTGATCCTCTTGTCCACCCCTACCTCTTTCTTTCTTTCTTTCTTTCTTTCTTTCTTTCTTTCTTTCTTTCTTTCTTTCTTTCTTTCTTTCATGTGGTTTTTGAAAAAACAAAGTCACTGGGCGGTGGTGGCACACGCCTTTAATCCCAGCACTTGGGAGGCAGAGGCAGGTGGATTTCTGAGTTCGAGGCCAGCCTGGTCTACAGAGTGAGTTCCAGGACAGCCAGGGCTACACAGAGAAACCCCTTGTCTCGAAAAACCAAAAAAAAAAAAAAAAAAAAAAAAAAAAAAAAAAAAAAAAAAGAAAGAAAGAAAAAGAAAAAAGAAGAAAAGAAGAAAAGAAGAAAAAAAAATGAAAAACAAAGTCAAGTTTTCCTGCTTGTGGGTCAAGTCCTTTACAGACTGAGCTATCTCCCTCCAGCAACCTTTCATGGATAGAACATTTAGAGCTCTAATTATTGCCCAACTGTGGGAATTTGTCCCCCTGTCACTGCCATTAGCTTAAATGTCCATTGCATCTTTGTTCAGCTGGCTTTATGACCTTGTAGAAACACACAGTATATAACTCTTAAATAAATAAGGATAAGCCATCTTCCTCCTTCTCCTTCCAAAATAGAAAATAACCAGGATGGTTTATTGGAGAGATAGGGAGATGGAAAGATTGTGATGAGAGGGAAGTGGCCAAATTGAAGATAAGTGTTAGGCCTTCTGGAGATTGATATCAGCATTCACAGAGAGCCCTCAGGCTCTTGGCCCCAAAGAGGAGAATTTAAAGTGAAATTGCCTTTGCTAGCTTGCCTCTGGGATAGAAAGGGACCATTTCCATCTGACATAAAAATGCTCCTGTGCCTGCCCTTCTGATTTCGCAGTTCTGCTTGGCAATATCCCTTGTCAATGTACCTGTAACCCTCACCTCATTGCTGTTGATGGCCATCTGTCTGAAAAGGGACTATTTTGGACCTGCCCCCACCTCTGGGTGGCAATCAAAGTATATTGATATCTCAGTTTTCCTATGATGAGGAATTTCTGTTTTTAGTCACATTCAGAGAAAATGCTAGCTCACATTTCCCTTCTTTGGATTATTGATCTATTTGGCTAGATAATCAGAGTGTGGTATCAGTTTAGATTGTGTTCATTCAGCATTCAGGAGCATCTGCCTGAGTCTCTCTGTACCTTTCTTGTCTGTGACAAGGAGTGGTCTAGTGAAGTCATATACTCAGTTCTCTGCACTGGTACACATGGAAAAACATGGCAGACAAGTGAGCTGTCGGAAGCAAAGCACATTGAGGTAGGAGCTGACTGACAACCTTCAAAGGGAGTCAAAACATAGTGGGGTTTTTCAAAATTTACATCTTTTCTTTTTCTTTTTCTTTTTTTTAATTTTTTTTTTTTTTTTTTTTTTTTTTTTTTTTTTTTAGAGCTGAGGACCGAACCCAGGGCCTTGTGCTTGCTAGGTAAGCACTCTACCACTGAGCTAAATCCCCAACCCCTCCACATCTTTTCTTATCAGATCTACCACTCATATACCAACAATGAGCTCATCCAGTTTCTGAACAAAAGGTTACAAGTAAAATGATGTCTAGGTATACCCATTTGCTGGGGCTTTCATGTCAAAATATCCGGACTCGGCTGGTTTTAGCTATAGAAGTTTATGGTCAGATTCTGGAGGCAGAAAGTTAAAGACAAAGGTGTTGGCAAGCTTGACCCCTCTGAGGTTTCTCTACTCTGCTTGTTCTCTCCTCTTAGTGCATTTTTCAATGGTCTTGCTTTGTATACAGGCATCCTTTGAATATCCTCATGTAATTTACTCTCCTTGCAGGTATACCAGTTAGATCAGAGCATGCCTTAATTTTGTTCTGCATTTTTGCCTCACCAGTGTTGGCTGTTGGAACATTCCACTCATAAGCTGCTCAGCCAAACGTAGGGGTGGGGTGTTAGGGTGCATTTTTTCCTCCCTGAAAGGGTGCCTGACCTCCAACAGGCTACTCAGGGAAGGTGAAAAACAGTCTAAGATGGAGCTCCCAGCTCGTGTTTTTGTTTTTGCTTTAGTATTTGGTACATTTTAAATCCTGAGTACCCACCACCCCAAGCCCATGTGTTAAAGTCGGGAGTGGTGCCATTGGATTGGAAGGTAGTAAGACCTTTAGAAAATGGAACTTTGAGGGGGGCTCATTATAGTAACAATTTGGCCTTGATTTCTGTTGTCATCAAGTAGAGCAGTCCTGACGGTGACACTGGTTTGATGAGATGGAGTCCATGGCCACATTCAGTGTCAGGCTATTTTTCAAATACCATTGGGTGTGGCTATCAGTATTGATTAGAGAGTAAGAGATGGACCATTTGAATTGGGGGGACCTCTTACTCTCTGCAACCCCTGGGAATTAGATTCCAAATGTCAAGTTTTCTAAACACTGAAAATTTATAGAGGCACATCACAAACTTTATAATGTTGTTGCAATGTTTGAGGTGATGTTGGAAAGCCCCCTTTAAACTCCATAGGACATCCTCCAGAGGGACCAAGCACTTGCATCCTTTTCCTCCCTAACCCATTTTATCAGCCCCATTATATTTATCAACTCAGATAGGGTCTCCTTGGCTGCCAGAGACACTAATAAGCTTACATTTCTAGCAGAGGTTAATCTGCAAGTGTCTATTGCTACTGAAGCTATTAAAAATAGAAGACCAAATGGATTTCTTTTAATCCTTTCAGGCCTCTGTTTCTTTATCTTTTCTACCCACATAAAGCTGCATCCTCAGATAGAAAGCAGTGGGAACAGAGAGTGTGTCTGGAGCCAAAAGCTTAGAAAAGACAGGAAAACAAAAGCTATTATCTCTAGCAAGGGAAGCCTCTAGTTCACACTGGCAGGGACCCCAGCAGATATGTTTCTTGAACCAGATAGCTTTAGGTAAGCAAATGCCTTTGTCCTGAACTTGTATCTAATCTTGGTGAAGCAGCTCTAGGCCAAGACCTATGTATACAGAGCCTTGGGTGGTTATTTATAGTGGATCAAATCTAGGTGGTTGACCTGTAAAATGAACTTCCGTGTTCATCGTTTCATGACCTCACCCAAAAACCTATGCACAAGGGACCTGATTTGGAGAGCCATAGAGGACGCAGAAGAACAGACAAAATAGTCCCGAAGTCTCCATCCCCACGGGACATCATTCTCTTCAGAGGTGAAGGCAGACAAAGCAGGGGTGGGGGTCACTGCATCCCATGAGCAAGCCACTTTTGTAAAGAGTCCCATCCAGGAGAAGTTGGCTTGTTGAATACTCTCTATGTGGTTTGATTTGTAAGTTTCCCAGGTATTCTAGGATAAACTAGAGGTGAGAACATTTCATTGTGCTAACTCAGTTGTTGTGCTAGCCTGTCAAATTCATGTTTCCATCATCGCTGTCTCCTCAGGGTACATACATGGGTGTTGGGGATCTAGAAGTTGGAACAACCCAAGGAAAATAGTGACAACCAGAGTTCTCAGTGGGAGACAATACAACTTCGGCTAAAATCAAAACTTTGCTGTCATATGTGTATCTTCCTTTTGAGTCCTCTAAGAAGAGCTCAATTCAAAGCTTTTCAATCCAAAGATTTTCTGATTTATCTTTGAGACATTCTTACATGTTTGAGCCAAGTTCTTCTCTGTGAATTTTATTTCTTTAGTGACACATTTCTTTCTGAGATGTGCTTTTTCTCCCCTCTTTGGTAGCTTTTTATAAAACTTTCTTATGACTTTATATTGTAGCCTTTCAACAAACATCTAGAACACCAGGCCCATCCTTCAGTTTGAATTTCCTGTTCTGTGCTCATTTCTGGTCCTTTGTCCTGCTTTTGTGGGTCTCATGGTTTTGTCTGTCTGGAGTAGTGTTTCTCCAGGCTAGATTCTTAAGCCTCAACTATGACTGTGTCTCTAGATCCCATTCAGCATTTCTCTTTACTCCACTGCTAGATCCCTGTCAAATTCTCAGCACTAAGTCCATCCCCTTCTCTGATTCCCCACAAGGGTCAATACCCACAGCTATTACTTAGAACAGAAAAGTTGGAAAAGCCTCAATTGCACTTTGTCTTATTTGTTAAAAGGTGTAATCAATCAACCTAATTTGCTCAAGCATTAAATGATTAGAACAGGAATAGTGTATAATCCACAGGATTAAGAGCTATCTTTTAAACATTGGCTGATACTAGGCCAAAGAAAGGAATGAGCGTCTTCTGGTTGAGTTTCTGACAATAAGACTAATTGATGGAGGATCCAGGTTAGGGTAAAGTGCAGACTTCACAACTGAACTGTCATTACTTTTCCACATAGAGCTGATTTTAGTAGAATTTCCAACTATGGATCTACTTTTCCTACAGCCTTGATCATCCAGATATGTAATTTATACTAAAGAGCTCATATATTCAAACATACATTTTTGGTTATAATACAGTGGACATTGACTCATATACAATTATGGTTTTGTATGGAGATTATTTTCTGCTGCTGTTGTTGTGGTTGTGGTGTGTATATGTGTATACCAAGAAGAAGTGACAAATGATACAATTGAATGTAATGACATGCCTTACCTGTAACACTGGTTCTCTTGCTGTTATATCAAGTATCCACTTGGGTGGCTGAGTCTACTATCTATCTATCAATCAATCATTATTTTTTCATACTGTGAAATACGGCCTGACACCAGATCAGAATTTAGTAAATATTACAGTCTGACTGAGCTAAGTAGCAGAAATATCCTAAGGTTATACAGGACCTAAATAACCTCCTAGCTTATATCTCACAATTTACAGAGGGAAAGAAGTGCAGCTAATAAATAGTGTGTGCCCATCACAGCTAGATGGCAGATCAGAGATTAAACCAAGATTTTTCTGACTCTAAACTCAGAGCATATTGTTTTGCTTTACCTGCTCTGGATCTGATGACTTTTAAAAAAGTGATTTGCTAAACTATTAATCAAATGTACTATGATAAAGATTGACTTTTGTTAATTAACCTCTCAGAGCTTAAAATTTGGAGATTTTTTATAAAACATTGAAAACAGTACAGTATTTTAAATTTCTCATTTTCTTGCAACCGAGACATTTCCTTAGGGAAGAATACTAGGAATACTAGCATCTCCTGCCTAAATTGCTTCCTGGTGCTGTTTTATATTGCTCCCTAAGCCCTGGAAGGTGGGTTAATGGCTTCTGAGTGACTTGACATTAACAATTTTCTGTGACCCACTTTTACATAAAACATCCTACTTAAGAGTGAAGAGGGGAAAAAACAAGAATGAAGGAAAATATCTAAATGAAGAAATTTCTACTAAGGAAAAAAAGTATTTGAGTTTATTTTAAGCAATATTAGAAGAACTGCAAACCAAAATGAGACAATGTATATAACATTCTGAGGAAAAAGCCTAAATATAAATGAAAGTCACCCAAATGACACTCTATGTCTTTCCTGCTTGGTGGAGTGACTTGGGATATTGGGAGTCTGGTGATATTTTTCTTGGGGTAAACCTTCCCTCCCCTCCTATGTGGAAGGGTGTGTATATGTGTATGTGTATATATGTATATGTGTATGTGTGTATGTGTGTAAGTGTGCATGTGTACATGTATATATGTATATGTGATTGTGTACATATGCACATGAAAGTGTGGGAATGATTGAAGATTGGAGTGAGATTTTATTTTCAGGATTGTTCTTTGAAAGATATTGTGTTGTTAAAGTCTAGCCAAATCATTATATAACACTGCTAGGATTATATATCCCCAAATATGGAGACTGAAACTATATCCCCAAATATGGAGATTGAAACAAACAAACAAACAAACAAACAATATTCTAGATACTAAGCAGGAAAATCTGGATGAGAACTTTCAAGCATTGTCTTATTTCACTTTCTGTGGTTGAGAAATTCTCTCAGAACCTTTTACTTCCTATGGTAGGGATGCAACTCAGGTCTTCACAGAGATAGACAAAGTCTCCACAGCTGAGCTTAACTCTAGACTCTCTTAGTAATTCTGCTATTGGCATTGACTCATAATGAACTTAGATTCAAATGTGAGAATACAAGTGACAAGAACAATTCTAATGTCATTTCCCCAAGGAATATAAAATACAAAAAATGACTTTAAAGTTAGCATGGTGGTACATGCCCATAATCTTAGCACTTTGGGGATGCTGTGTTATTTTTTCTAGGGAGACAGGAAAAAACAACTACTCACTGAAAGAGTACATTTAAGACAGATTGAAGAAATGATTTCACCCAAGTCTACTGTGGTGAGCCAGTGAGCTCATGGGGAGTGACTTAGATGATCACGAACGGCTCAAAAGCAGCTCTATCACTGAGAAGTCCAATCTGGCTTGGGTGGTAACTCATTAAGGCAGAATTAGCATGCACAACTAATACAGCCTAATAGATTGATTTCCTCTCTCTATCTGTTACTGCTCCTCTGACCTTCTCGGGGAGTCTTGTGAATCTAGCAAGTTTGTAAGCTTTATTTACTTCCTGAGATTTTAAGGAGGCTTCCTCCTCCTTCCAGGGTAATGGTTCAATTAAAAAAAGATAGCTACACAACAGAAAGCAACGGCTTCCCAAAGAAGACTAAGTGTTCAGGGCCAGCATGGATTGCATGCTACATTCAAGGCCACACTGTGCTACGTATGTATGTATGTATGTATATATGTATGTATGTATGTGTATGTATGTATGTATGTATGTATGTGAAACTTTTTGCTCAACAAACCCAGACTGGGTATGAAACTCAATGGTAGAGGGCTGACCTAGCCCTCACAGATCCTGGGTTCGAAACCTAGTACTGAGAAGAGAAAGATTTAAAATTATTGTTACTATTAATTATTATTAATTAGCATGGTAATTCTATTTTTAATTTTCTTCTGAGTAGGTTTTCTAAAGATATGGATGAAACTGGAAAATAATGTAATTATATTTTTAATCCAGAAAAACTTATAATGATCATTTTTTCATCAGTAGCTTAAAAATGAGGCTTTTATGTTTCTTTTGACTCTTCCAAGTTCTGATGGCAGACTGACATTGTCCTCTGGCTTCCACATGCACCTGCACACATGGGTGCACCTGTACACCCTGCCACATGCACATAACCTGAATTCAATCTGAACCTGAACCTGGCTTTTTTCTTTACACATGGTCTGATGAACCTCAGACCAAGTTTATGGACCCAGTTTAAAGGTAAAAGACCCCAAAAGATCAACTTAGCTTTTCTTTCTTCTCACATAAACATTATTTCATGCCAAGCTATTAAAAATATACACCCACAAGACAGAAAGCTGGAAGGAAAGTGACTAGAGTTTAATGTTGGGATGGAGTGAGTTCAAACAAACAAGCCTTATATTTACATTCAAACCCAAGGAAGGCCTTGGATGATGGCTTTTAAGATACCAGCAAGGGCACTTCTAATCAGGAGAGAGACCTTGAGAGGGAGGCCAACGCCGGGACTTCTAGAATGCCCAAAAGATTATTTCCAGCGAAGATTTATGTCTTGATCCTGCAGCTCAGTCATGTTTGTAACAACATGGGTTGAAAGGCAAACTACTTCCTAGTCAACCTGGAGTTAACTGAGCCATTAGATTAGCTGAAATACTCCAAGCATCTGGATTAATTAAATTTTTAGTAGAAGAGTGATACTTATAACCAAATGGGCCATTTGATTACACAGTGGGGTTCAAAGCAGGGCATACTGTGCCCTGGATTTGAATACAAAGTAGCCAAACAGGAGCTAAGTGTCAAAAGAAGTTGCCATTGGGGGGGAGATTCTAGAAGGCATGAAGTGGGGTACGTAACTAAAATCACGATCATTAGCCAACCTGTAGAAGATCCATACTTAGAAAAATATACAGGTCACTGGCTAGTGTGAAAACTTCAGTGAGCTACTTAGGTGCCCAGAAGCAGTGAAGCTGTATGGTTAGTTATGATATGTCTTATTTCTTGGTTTTTTACCTTTAGAGATGGATTGACAAATGATCTCGTCATTCATCATCATGAACAGTACTCTAGACCTCAGAATGGTGGTGGAGCTGATCTTCTCCCTCAGGTGGGAGCTGAGTTTGCCACTTTACATTTGTTTCTGGAATTTTTCAACCTCACCCCTGCCCCTGTAATCCCTACAAGAAATAACATGGCTGTCCTTATAGCATGTTCAAAGATAAAAGACATTCTTTGTTTCCCTAAAGTTTTTGTCAGATTGTGCCAAAGCTTGATTTGTGCAATCTCTCTTTAATTTCAGCTGAACTGAGCATGGTTTTGTGAATGTTAAATAGAGGGAGTGTAAAGCTGGTCTCTCTTAGTCACCATTGTATTGCTAGGAAGACACAACATGGTCAAGGCCACTCTTACAAATTTAATTGGGACTGGCTTAGTCCATTATCACCATGGCAGGGAGCATGGTGCCACACAAACAAATGTTGGAATGGTATCTGAGACTTTTACATCCTGAACCTCTGTCAGAGAGAGATCCTGGGCCTGGCATGGTCTTTAAAAGCTCAAAGCCCACCCCTACTGACACACTTTCTCCAACAAGGCACATCTTCTAATCCTATCAAAGAGTTACATTCCCTGGAGACTAAGTATTTAAATATATGAGCCTATAGGGGCCATTCCTTTTCAGACCATTGAAGGAAAATGAGGACCTGACCACCCCAGGTATGGTTTCAGAGAAGGGTTTTATGGTAGATATAAGGGAGAGTACTGCCAGAGGCATCTAGAAGGGTCCAGACTGAACTGAGCCATGAGAGGAGGGGTGGGGAGCAAGAGAGGAAGAGAAGAGATGGGGAGAGAGGGCAAGCAGACCAAGAGAGGAGCCAAGGTCCAAGAAGACCAAGAGCATGTACGGCTAAAACGGCAATTTTCTATAAGAACGAGAAGCTGGGGGAAGGGAAGCCTAGCCCCTGATCTAAAGAGGTTTAGGGTAGAGGGTAGGGTAAGAGGCTCTTAAAGAGCCAGCTATACTGAGAGAACTTTGTCTTGCATCTCTTTGGGACCTGACATCTACCATACTAACACTGGCATTATGTGAAGAAACTATATTCTTTTGGTACATAGACATGTGGTCTTTGGGCTATTTCTGCTTTGAGAATAGTACTGAGGTAGAAAATAAAAATTAAAAGCACAGTTGCCTAGTTTTCTGAGTAACCCTCTCTTTGACTCCATCTCATTCTTAGTAATATGTAACAGGCCAGCAAAGATAAATTTAGTAATAGTGGGTGCCAGGCATCTTCTCTGGGCTTGCCTTCCACATCAAATCTGTGAATCAATCCTGCCATGGTGACTCTTAAAAAGGCCAGCTCCATGATGGTTCTTGAGCACAGCTCTTGAACACAGTCAGTTCCAAGTCTGCTACTGTATACTTTCCCATAATGCACCTGATTTTTAACCATGTGCATGCCCATATGCATATATATATATATATATATATATATATATATATATATATATATATATATTGACAGGAGATTTTCCCTGAGAGTTCACTTTGAGGAAGGAGTTTACATGCTGTAGCATATGTGTCCCAAACTTGGTAAGTCAGGATCAGTTTTTTTTTTTTTTTTTTTTTACTTTCATGGCCAGACATAACTATAGGACAAAGTCTAGCAATTAAGTTTGATAACTGTTAACAAAGAAAGAAGCATTTCATTGCTCAGAGAAGGGCATACATGCAGCTCAATGCAGCTGTGAGGTTTCTAGGTTGCTAATTGGTTGCTAGGTATATTGATTGGAGTGGAATAAGTGTAGATACAGGTTCAAGATTGTCAAGTACATTATTAGAAGAGGAGTGTGTGCATAGCCCAAATGAAGTGGAATCTCAGTCTGCTAAGCCACTCCCTATGCTAGCTAAACTCACATCTATCAAGTTAGGCCCTGGTAGCAAAGGGCTGCTAGCATGGAAGGACAAGAGGGACTGGATCACAACAGTAGGCTTTGGGATTTTCATCTTTGTGTTTCTGGTTTATATTGTAGAGGAAGGGTCTGGAAAGTGAAAGAAGTTGTTAGTACTTCTGAAAGCAGAAGTTATGACATGGACTTTCATAAACAATATTACTGGTGCAAGTCCTTGTCCTTAATATAGACAGTATCTAAAATTCCATTCTGATTGCCATGCTTTATTATAGAAACTAGACCCTTCCTCCCCATATTATTAAACTGTAGAGAAAAGCTCATTTGTCTCTGGTATAATTTTCAAAGAAAGAAAAAAGACATTTCTTTGTACCACACGAGAACCACAGTAAATGCTTCCAAAGACTTTTATTAAGCAGCAAGGCCAGTCATATTAGGGAAAGGAACTTAAATTTAGCATTAATAAAGCTGTTAAGTCTCTTTCCTGAGAAGGAATTAGTATTCAAAACACATAAGGAACCCCATACAATTCAGTAGCGTAAAAACAAATAATACCTTTAAACATTGACCGAATCTGAAGGGATGCAAATGCAAGCTAATCTGTAAAAAAAAAAAAAAAAGTCTTCCAGATTTGGACTTGGCTCAGTGTGGAATGCATGTATGAGGCTCTGGACTCAATTCCCAGCATGGAACAAAACAGTTCTCAAGAGTGATACTCAGGAGAGCACAGATCAGAATCACCTAGCATCTATTTAAATGGTTACTATAGTTCTTTTTTTTTTTTTTTTTTTTTTAAAGTCTTGATGAACATGTGGATGAAAGTATACCTGAGTCTACTCCTGATAGGAATGTAAATTGGTGCAACCTTTGTGGAAATAGTATGGAGATTCCTCAAAAAATTAAGACTAGAACTATTCTGTGATCCAGCAACCTCACTACTGGGTATACATCTAAAAGAAGTGAAGAGAGGATCTGAGGAAATATCCATAATCCTTTGTACATCACAGTAATTAGTAAGGTATTGAAACACAAATGTTCATGGTGGGATGAATAGCTAAATCAAGTGTTCTATAGACAGCTTAGATAAATAAGGAAACCTTGCCATTTGTCATCATGTACTTTCTTGAAGGATGTTATGTTTAGTGAAACAAACCAGACACAGAGGAATAAATTCTATGTGACATCACTTATGTGTGAAATATGGAGATGGCATTCAGATGTTTTTGTAGAGAGCCGATGACTAGAGTTAACAATACTGAATTGTAGACATATAAACCAACACTACATAGTACACATAAAAACAAGTATCGGATATGCAATGAAATCCTGTCTCTCATAGAAATAAACTGTTGGGTAGATCATCTGTTGTATTCTTAACAATACAAGTGAAACAAAGAAAACTAAAGGATGAAGACAAAGAAAAAGCAACAACAAAATGATTGACTTTGAAATGTGTTGGGTACGTCTCTGGCTGTGTGGTGTAACGGTATCAACAATGCATGCTTACCCCTAAGTGGTTATATTGTGTATGCTGCACATGTATAGCTTCTATATGTAAACAAAAAGAGAAAATCATCATGCTATGATTTAAAAAACCACAAATCTTATAACTGTAGTATATTTTAACATGAATGAAAATTTCTCCCTGTGTTACTTTTCTGTCACTGTAATAATTACCTAGGATGATCAACTCTTGGAGAGAAAGTGGATATTGGCTCATGGATTCATAGGCTCCAGTCCATGTCTGATTGGCCTCTTTCCTTTGGGACTTGTATGGAAGCAGAGCATCATGGTGGGGTCTAACAGTTACTGCTCTTGATGGTGTAACCGAATATCCAACAAGAAGTAACTTAAGGAAGGTTTTGTTTGCGTGGTGGTAGGAGCGTGAGGTGTCTGGTCACATGATGGCCTCCTCTGTTGGGATGCAGAGCAAGATGAGTGCTTCTTCTCAGCTTTCCTTTATCTTTTGCTGCCTTTTGTTCAATCCATGGCCCCAGCCCATGGGACAGTACTACTCATCTTCAGGGTAGGTCTCCCTTGTTAAATTTCTCTGCAAACACTGTCAAAGACATCCGCAGAAGTGTACCTCATTAACAGACTACATGCTTCTCAGTCTTATTAAGTTGACATTCAAAATGAACCATCTTAGAGGGAGTGCATGACAGAGCAACTTTATGGTCAGAAAGTGAAGGAGAAAGAGGATAAAACCCCATCATCTCTATCGAGGAAATGTCCCTAATGACACAAGACCTTCTCTTAGGTTCTACCCCCTAAAGGTTCTACCACGTCCCAGGAAGTCCACTGTGGAGCCCAAATCTGTAATGGGCTTTGGAAGACATTCCACATACTAACTATGGCACCTTCCAAAACCCAAGGTCCAATAGTCCACAGCAACAGTGGAATAATTCATCTGTAGGATGTTGGTGCTTACCTACACCAGGTTGGTGCTGTTTTCTTATCTGTAACACCTCACCTCTTCCAGATGTTGTATAAAAGGACTCAGGATTAGATAGGGTGCATGATTTTAGAACTAATTAGTTGATTGTGTTTTTAAAAAATTCACTTTGATAATCTATTTGCAATTGGCAGCAATAATAGTATTGTCTTTGTAGTGCTTAAAGATCAGGCATTATGTGCACACACACATACACATATATGTATATACACACATATATACATATTTGTATGTATACATATACATACATATATACACGTATATATATATATATATATGTATATGTGTGTATACATATATATATATGTATACACACATATTTTAACCTGCTTTCTTTCTGTTTTTATGCACCTTCCTACAATGACTATCTGGATTATTCTTCATATTTCAAAATATGGTTCAGGTGTAATTCCCTTGGGAAGCCATCCTATTATTATTATCTATTATTATTAGAGGTAGAGCACCTTTTAACCATCAAATATTACATTTCTTAGTTAAAGATTTGGTCTCATAACCATAGCAATAGTATTCAAGGGCTACTTACCTTGTGCTATGTGAGATGACACATGTCATAATATTTATGTGGTAATCTGTGGTGAGGATAGATTCACTTATCACTTCCCTTGAATATGATATAATATAAAAATTAATATTTTTCTGATTCTAAAATACTTACTTAGGATACTGTTTTTCATTTGAGGGTTATCCTCCTTCAGAAGACATTTGGCAATATCTAGAGACATTTCTGATGGTCACAGCTTGGGAAATGCTACTAATATCCTAGTGAGTTGGATTCTGAATTTAATTCTTTTGTAAATATCCCACAGTGCACAGGTAGTCCTATCTCCCAACATGGAATTATCTGAATCAAAACAACACCTTGCTCAGTGTCAGAAATTATGATTGACATCAGCAACATGAGTTTGAGATGAGAGGGGTCTGGGGATGATGCTGGGAAGCCTCTAGCATATGTACTCCACAAGTTAGAGGAAGCCATTAGAAGCTGATTTGATGCAAAAGATGGAGCATCTTAGGGGCACACTGGCCACAGAAGCCAAGTTCCCTAAGCTGGCATCACTTCCTGAAATTTTTAGAGTTCACTTCTCTGCTTTGCAGATCCTAGTTATATGTGTGGCCACTGCATCAAGAGTTATATGGGATCTGAAGTCCTAACATCAAGATTGACAATCTCAGATGACATTGATGTATAAACCAGAGGACATCACTCTACTTTATAATTGGACATACAATTATCGAATAAACCAGACACTTGAAACATCCTAGCCAGATAAGGTTTTAATGAGACATTGACATGTGGACAGATCTAATAAACCTGAGATCAAGGTATTTTTTAAGTTGTGTCTTTGAACATGCACAGATTTTTTTTTGTCATTTTCCTTAAACAATATAGTATGTATGACAGTTTATATTGACTTCCAATTTGACACAGTATTCTTGGAGTCAAATCTCATCATATATATTAAAATTATTCTAGATTAGTTGGAGAACAGCTATCTTAAATGTAGGTGGCACATGCCATGAACTGGAACGTAAGATGGCACAAAAAGGGTAAACCTTTGTGGGTACCAGAATCTATCACTCTGCTTTCTGACTGTGGGTCCATATGATCTGCTGTCTCATACTTCTACCATGTCTTCTCTACCATTATGGACTCCTCAAACTGAGAGCAAAAAGAAACTTTTCATTCCTTACTCTTTAAGTATTTTGTCACAGCATCAGGGAAAATAGATACTGAGAATAGATACTGAGGAGTGAGAACATTGTAAAAAATTGACAATGTTTTTCTGTGGCCTTTAGCACTAAATTTGAGAAAGAAAGGTTTGAAACTTTGAGCTAGAAAATCGGAGAATGCTGTAAGCAGAGCTTCATGGGTTGATACTGGCAGGAGCTTGGAAGACCAGAATACTAAGAGAAATGTGGACAGTAGCTATTCAACTGCTGTGGTTTCAGAGGGGGAATGAAGACTCTATTGGGACAGGGAGCTAGGTTTCAATCTGGCTTCTTTCTGCCTGTGTCCTGAGAACTTGAATGAGGAGGAATTTAAAATACTGGAATACTTTGTTTGACAGAGAAATTTTCAAGACAGTGTAGCACTCAGGCAGTGGCATGGTTGCTGCTCTCTGCTCTTATCTGGGTCTATTGAGAGAGAACAAAAGGTGTAGCATAAAGAGAAAAATGTGCGGTTTGATGGGGAAAAGAATGTGGATAGATTTAAAGCCAGCCCAAGACAAGACAGGTTGAAATCATATATAATTGTTAAACAGATGAACAGTATTAAAGAGAAACCTGGTTCTCTGTACTGGAACAATAGAAAAATGTAAATTCATCTGAAAGGGGAAGGCCTAAGTTGATAATATAGCTGCTAGAGGTCTGTTAGAAAACAACTTTGCAACATTTGCTTCTCCAGTGTTGGCACACAGATGCAAATGGAACCTTTGTCTGAAGGGACTAAGGTCTATCTCCAGTCTTACTTGGCACCCTGAAGTGTTGAGAATGCAACACTGTTTTATAAGCATGACAAATATAAGAGATGGGGCAGTGAAAAATCTCTGTCCATAATTTCAGTGAGTCACAGAGGTCAGGCAATGTATAGTAGGGACCTTAAAGAAAGCCCTGAGAGACTATGTAGGCTGGATTTGTGTGTCTGTTTGACATAAACTAGCATCATCAGAGAGGAAGGCGCCTCAGTTGAGAAAATACCTCCATGAGATCCAGCTATAAGGCATGTTTCCATTAGTGATCAGTGGAGGAAGGCCCAGACCACAGTGTGTTGTACTATCCCTGGGCTAGTAGTCCTGGGTTCTAAGAGAAAGCAGGTTGATTCCAAGAAATGGGGAGCAAGCCAGTAAGTAGCACCCCTCCATGGCCTCTGTATCAGCACCTGTCTCCAGGTTCCAGCCCTGCTTGAGTTTTCATCATGACTTTCTCCAATGATGGTCTGTTATCTGGAAGTTTAACTCAAATAAATCTTTTCCTCCCCAAATTGTTTTTTGGTCATGGTGTTTTATCTCAGTAATAGAAACCCTAAGACAGAGGCCACTGGGTAAAGCAGTGAATATAAAATTTAAGTTGCAATGGAGACTCTAGGATGGCAAAGATATCAAGACTATGGGACACCCACTGAGAAAAGCTACAGACAGCAAAGTACTAATCCTTAGAGCTCAGATGATTCCATCACAAGCCCAGATTCACAATGTGGAAGCTATTGCATATTAGAGCTATGTAACTTGATTTTTGTTATATAGGGGCTCACATTTAAGAGATTGCCTGAGTCTCAGAAGAAAAGATACTGTAATTGTGTTTTTGAGCAGAATTACAAAATTAAAAATCTGGGGATTTTTGAAATTGGATAAATGACGTTTACACTGTGAGATGGTCTTCAGTCTATGTGGCAAAGAGGTAGAGGATCATGGTTTAAAAGTGATAGTTTGGGTGTCAAAGAGGGTGGACTTGTGTTGTTTGTATTTACTGTCAACTTGACAGAACCTAGAATCACTATGGAGACAAATTTCTAAACTTTTTGTGAGGGGTTTTCTGCTGTGGGTGGGAATACCGGACTCTATAAAATGCATGAAACTAACTGATCAATGCTCTTCTATATTCTCTGTTTCCTGACTTCAGACTCAATATGACCAGCTGCTCTGTGCTCTTGATGTGTGTCTTCATTGGTATGATAGACTTCACCTTGAACCATGAGACCAACTAAAACTTTCTTTTCTTCAATTGCTTTGTTCAGGTCTTTCCTTGTCACAGCAACAAAAAAATCAACTAATAGAGTATACTAATATTTATATAGTAGCTATGTTGTGCTTGGTGTTGCTAGTGGTCTACAGACGGTTTAAACTACACAGGAGGATTTATGCTGGTTAATATATGTGTCATGCAATTATGTAAAAGACTTGAAAATATGAGGGTTTGGCTCATATAAGCAATACCCTGCAAAAATAAGAAGGAAGAAAAAAGGGAGTTGGGTGGGCCAATGGCATCTTCCATAAGTGTGTGTGCGTGCATGCATGTGTGCGTGTGCGTGTGTGTGTGTGTGAAGTCTGTTAGTTAAATACATCTATTAGAGGACCAGGAAACCCCTGACATATCAGGGGAAAGACTCAGTTGGTGGAATTCTCATTTTAAATGCTATTAAAACAGCTTTAGTCACAATATTAAAAAAATGATTAGCAATTAGTTGAAAGCACTACATTTTTTAATTGGTATTTTTGTAAAATTTTGTTAGAAGGAAAAGTGGACCCATTGCTTGTAATGTTAACACATTCTGTGTCACTCATTGATGTGGCCATTTCCTTGCCTCATCAATGTTGTTCCTGCTCCAGGTTGAATTTGGCTGTGGATAGAACAACCTTCCCAAGGTGTTGTGCATGCAATCAACTGCCTTTTAGCTTCCTAAACCACACTACCCTATTAGGGTTGAAATGTGTCATCCCACAAGACATTCATGGTCTAACTTCCCAGAGTCCCAAGGACTGTGACCTCATTTGGGAATGGAGGTGAAGATGACCACTGTAAGATAGCATAGCTCTGTCTGTGTAGTAAGGGTACATCTGGACCCAGAGGCAGGCGAGTACCTAGAAAAGACCCTATGTGAAGATAAAGACGGAGATCAGAGTGACGCTGTCCCAAGCAAAGAGTGTCAGTGACCACAAACAGTTGCAAGAGAGGCAGAGGCATGTCACCAACTCTCCCCGGCAGCCCTTAACTCACTTTTCAACTCCTCCATTCTCCAGAAACAGAGAAGAATACACTGTGTGTTGTGTAAGCCACTTCCCAGTTTGTAGTTTTAATTTTGTTCAGCATCGGCATCCCTGAGATGAATCCCAGAGCTCACACCAATGACTTGAGTCTGGGATTATTTTTACCAGCAATGATCTCATTCATCAAGGGTGGGTTTTTTGTTTCTTGTTTGTCTAATTAGATTCATTCCAATTAGTGGCCTCATTTCCAAATTCTTGTGAGGTGATAGAGCACACATATCATAGATTCTGCCCTGTAGTATCAACAAAGCTTCCTGTGTCATGGTTTGTTTATCTCTAAAAGAATGAAGGTGGTATTCAGTGAGAAAACCAAATGGCAAGTTCTCAGAGGCCAATAGAAAGAAACAAATAGTATCCCCATGGGTTCAGGTCCCTGTCTAGATGAGGTCAATTTATCCTTTCCTTCCAGAAGGGTATTTGAGGATTATTAATAAATATCAGAAGAACAGGGAGATCAGAGTCATTTAATCATTTTATATCCCTGGTTAAACTGAGGAGTGAGTAAATAAACCTTGACAGTAGGTAACAGTTCAAGTAAGTTAGTGCAAGAGTAACATGTTTCTAATTACCTGTTTCAATGCAGAAGTAGTTAAGGCAATAAATGTTGGCACCCTGAGAGGCTGGCTCATTTGCATTGATTTTTTAAGGCCCCTGGCAGTTTAGTAAATCTTCCAGTAACTTACTACACAACAAATATGTAGTTCCCCTTTTTGCTGGTACTTAAGAACTTTCCCTAATAAAGACTTGACTCCCAGACTATCCCAGTAAGTTCAGTCAAATCCAAGAAACCCCACCTAGGCACACTTCCCAAGATCCT
The DNA here is from genome assembly GCF_011762505.2 of Arvicanthis niloticus. Classification (NCBI taxonomy): domain Eukaryota; kingdom Metazoa; phylum Chordata; class Mammalia; order Rodentia; family Muridae; genus Arvicanthis; species Arvicanthis niloticus. Next base: position 66,474,240 of record NC_047673.1, on the reverse strand, counting down.
TATGTTTTGCTCTCCTGAGCTTTTGATTGACACCCCATTCACCGAGTTGATCATGGGCTAGAGAAGCATCTTTGAGACCACCCTTATTCCATTTGTCAAGGCCTTATCATATGATTTTCATTTTATACCTTGCTCCAATCCTCTTCTGACAGCCATGTCTGTTGTCCAGGAGTGCTGTCATAGTGTAGGGTAGCAATAACATGCTAACTGCACTCTCTCTAGTCTACCCGCTCTATTCTGAGCCCCCACGCCAACACTGTAGCCTGAATAAACCCAACTCCATGCTACCTGCTTGCAGATTCTTAACTCACTTAAAATGGTTAAATTGCTTCTACCAACTCTTTACTGAGTGGCTTTACTCTCAGGAGCTGGAGGGAACAAACAAAACAACATGAACCCTTTGGTCTAAAGAGTGCAACTGGAAATAGGAAGGAAAGACACTAGTAAACTCATATACTTTTTCCCCCTATGTATATAGACCTGTTCATATGGGTGTATGTACACATGTATTTGGGTGTGCCTGTGCATACACACATGTGTGAATGCTTATGGAGGCCATACACTTCCTGATCGCTTTCTATCTTAATTTTGGAGATCTCATACTGCACTAAGAGCTTCTCTAGTGAGCTACACTAACTAGCAACTATGCCCCAGGGGTCTTTCTAGCTTCATGTCACTTCTCACTCACCTGTTAACTCTCACTCCCAACCTGACTGTAGCACTGGAGACACAGACTGCAATTATTGCTGCTCTTACTTGTGTACTTGGGTCTGAGGACAGGCCCTCATGCAGCAGAGACTTTCCTGATAGAATCATAAGACCAGCCTGCACTCTTATATCTTTGTATTAAAGGAAGACACACAGCAGGCATACATGCTAGGGAGAGGTTTATGAGTATAGGTCATGTTAGATCATAGCAGGTGAAGGGACAGGTCACAAGAGACCACATGGCAGACTGAAAGCCCTCTAAAATTGTCTCTTGCAAGAGGGAACAAAGTTTGGTGGAAGAAGAGAAAGACAGTGTGGCTGGTGCACATAGGATAGGCAATATGTAACGCCAAGCACTTTGTCATGTGAAGGCTTCTGAGTTCTATCTGTGGAGTGGTGGAAAGATGGTGAGACACAGTTTACTAGGGGAGTGGTCACTGGTGCACACCAAATAGTAGGAATCTGATAGTATTTGACTTTGGAAAAGATCTCTGTGCTTGGGAAAGCATTTCAGAAATGTTCTCTGTTACTTGCAGCTATCATGAAATCAGACACATATCCTGTACCAAGGATGAGAGGCAGTGGCTGATGGGGAATTTCATTTTATTGCCAGCTTTGAGCTCAGTGCTGTCCTCAGGACTTCACATAGCTGAACTTTTGGCTTGCTTTCTTTCTTTCTTTCTTTCTTTCTTTCTTTCTTTCTTTCTTTCTTTCTTTCTTTCTTTCTTTCTTTTTTTTTTTTTGCCAGGGGTAGCCTTAGGAAGACAGTCTTCTTAAGAATTTAGAATCACCTTCAGCAGTGTCTTGCAAGTGTTTGGAATCACAAGCCAATTTAAAACAAAGAATAATGCTTTAGATAAATAAAAAATTGAAACAATCATCACAAATTTGGGATACAGGTAAACTATAATATTTACAATTTAAAATTAAATAACATTGAAACAACAAATAAATATTCAAGTACAACATTTAAATACTTCTAAAATCCAAAGCACAATTACATGGTTTCACATTGCTAATGATGATGGTTTCAACTTCCAGGATATCAACTCTCTTTAGTCCGAAGGTGGATAACTCAAGCCACAAGTCAGATTTTATGTCTACTCCTTTCCAGGTTTTTATTCTATTGAGCTAGAGATTTCTAACTGACAGTTAGATGTTATCTAGAATGCACACAAGTGTTTTGTGGCTCTTTCAATGCTAAGAACTAAACATAACAATATTCTAGAAGATGCAAACACATCCTCTGTGACATGGCAGGCAAAAGATTACTAATTAAATCTATCTCTTTTAGATGTGGTCCTTGACATTGAAAGTATTTTGTTCAACTATTAAGACATACATGGTTTGACATTTTGTCATGTATGTAACTATTTTCTTCTTCCTATAAATGAAATACCAGATAGCATCACAAGGATGACTTCTTATCAGTGTAGTTATTGAATTTATTATATGAGCTTCTTATAAATCTAAGGAACATCTTGATTCTTGGGCCCTGATGTTCATTTTACTTATGATTCTATATATATTTTGGAGTTAACCTATACATCAAAACTACCAGAGATTAGAGAGGCAGTGTTTACTATAGCTGTCATGTTGTAAAGAGACACTTTCTCCTCTCTCCCCTGTGTTGGGGAACTCACAGAAACATTTCATAGCAAGTTTTCACCAGGAGTCAGTGAGGTCTTACTCTTATTGTCTGTTTCTTTCCCAGAACATTCAAACCTGCACCCTGGAGGAAAACCAAGTGCTCCGATTGTTTTATTTTCTTCATACTGGTTCAAGGTCAAGGGATAAATTATTGATCATCCTCCACTACATGCTTAAAAAGCAGACTGTGAATTGAAATTCAGTGACAGCTTCAATTTAGAAGGCTTACCCATTCACACTGGCAATGGGGGCTCTACTTTTCAATCTAAAAACCACTCCAGTCAGTAATTGTTATTATTCTAATAAAGTTGAATTTTAAGGGAATGTTCTTCCCTGCAGTTCACTAATCCCAAGGGCGATTTGAGGTTTGCACTTGTGTGGTATTGTCCACCCCCAGGGAAAGCTATTTTTTTCACTCATTATTCTGACAGAGCCTCTTCTTCATGCTGAAGACAATTTCATTGCTCAAGTTTTCATTTCACACACAAAAAAGCTGTGCCTATAGCAATTTGAGTATGCTTGGCCTTCTTTCTGAACATCTCTTCACAAGCTTTGCTGTCATCTCATGACTCCTGGCAGTCACAGAGCTCACCAAACTTTGTGCTTATCACAAAAATGCATATTTGAGTGATGGCTTGTTGGCTCTGGTCTCTTTTTTGGGGAAGGGAACTCATTACATTGGTGTAGAGAAATATTTTTGTGCAATCATTTCTGGATATTTTAATTGGCTTAGGAGTTATTTCTGAAAATGACGCAAAATTCCCCAAAGATTTTCTGCCAATATTTGACAAAGCATGATAGACAATATACCAGAAACAAATACTTAACAAATATTGTCTTCATATATTCATGGTTCTGCTTCCTGCTCACATGCTTCATTATTAGCTGATGCAGAATCTCCATTTGTCTCAGAACATCCACTGCTCCGGAATTCTTGCCCCTTCCTATGTTTACTTTGCTATTTTGAGCTATATCTATGTTCTAATTTCATCACTATTTTCATGCATGAATACACCGTATTGGAGCCAATGATGCTTTTCTGTATCTAGCTAGGCATGTGGTGCATCCAGATGAGGATGAGGAAAGAGTTGAAATTAAACAACCTAAAATATTGTATGCTTGGAGCTGGAGACAGATTAACAGTTAAGGATATTACAGCTTTTGCAGAGGACCCAAGTTGGGTACCCAAAATCTAAGTTGGGTGGCTTGAGACTGCTTGAAACTTCAGCTCCAGTGATCCAATGATCTCTTCTGGCCAGCATGGGCACTTAGATTCACAGCACATACTCATACACAGATGCACAAAAACACAAATCCAATTTAAATAAATAATCTCTTCCCCTCTTTTTTTTCACCCTACACAAAGGGTTTCTTCGTGTAGCCCTGGCTGTCCTGGAACTCACTTTGAAGAGCAGGATGCTTTTCAACTTACAGAGATCCATCTGCCTCTGTCTCCTGAGTGCTGGGATTAAAGGCATGCACCATTCTTCATGGCTTAAACAAATAATTCTTTTAAAACCATCTTTGTATGCCAATGGCATGAGAATATATTAAGTTAGATGCCTTAGACCTAGTAATGGCATTATAACCAAGATAATCTGATCTACTTGTTACTTTTAGTGTTTGCATAGAGATATATAATTTAAGAATATAATTACTATTAAAATACAAGAAATTTTGTTCAATTATCTTGACATTTGAATGTAAAATAGATGGGAATGTGATGGTTATTCTTGTCAACTTGACTATGTCTGGAACTTACTAAAAGCCAGTTGGCTGGGTACAGTTATAAGAGATATTTTTAATTAAATCATTTAAGTGGGAAGAACCTCCTTAAATCTGAAACTTTTGGGGTGGGAAGATCTACCTTAAATTTGGGCTACACCTTCTACTGGTAGCCTGTATAAAGGACAAGGAAGAAGGAAGGTCTTGTTCTTTGCCTGCTTCCCCACACTTTTGCTTTAAAGTTCATTCATTCACTGGCATTGGATTCTATTTCTTTGGGATCCCAATGTATAGTATACTGAGGAACAGCCTTGACATCTAACCTTGTGGACTGAACAACTGTTGGATTCTTGAAATGTCCCTTGGTAGACTGCCATCATTAGACTGGTGGGAACACAGCCTGTAAACTGCTATGAGAAATTCATTCTATCAGTTCTGTTCCTTTAGAGAGCCATGACTTCAGAGGATGCTCAGCCTTTCATCTTTCAATTAAAATTCAAATGAAAGGTTTGAATGGACCACAAGGAGATCCACAAGATTTAGACTTCAAAGGAATTTAATAAAGATTTACCCATTCCTGTCTTCAATTGTGCTTGTGGGGTAAATTTTTCAAATGGGAAACCTTTTTGCTTGTTTATTTTTTTACCTGATAAAACCATGACTGGAGTATGTGGCTTCCTGACCTTGAGCACAAGATGGACTTTCTCTGCCACTTACAAGCAAATCTTCCTCATTGGTTCTTGCTACTCCTAGAGGAGCAGGGAGAACCTGTGCTTCATCAGAAAGCAACTCCCAAGAGTCCTAGAAGAAAAAAGAGCTTGTTCAGACTTCCATCTATCTCCTCTAAAACCAACTGTTAGGGAGATAGGGGTAGCAGGGTAAGGAAGATGTTCAGTGTCCAGGGAAGAAAATGCCCCCGACTATAGTGGGACATTTTGGACCTGCAGGTGCTTGAATGATGACACAGAGACTTAATAATTTTTGTTATCGTTTATACCTTTAGTTTGGGCTGCTTCTCAGCTAGCTCCTCTAACTTAATCTTATTATCCTAGGCCATAACTTGCCACATGGCTAATTCTTTAACTCTTGCTCAGTCCCAGTATATCTGACCAACCCCCTGTCCTGCTGGTGAATCCCCTCACCTCTGATTCTTCTCCCAGAGACCCTCTCTCAGCCAGGAAGTCCTGTCTTTCATATCCTGAATAGGTATTGGTCATCAGCTCTCTATTGAGCCAATAAACAGGAGAGGAAGGAAGAGTGTTTACAAAATACTGCAGTGGATGATGATTCATAAGGACAGCAATACCAAAATCCAGCCAATGCTCAGCTCCCTTCTGGTACAGCAATCAACAGTTGAAGATACAGAGACAACCTTCATATAGTGTGCCCCAACAGCCCTCATAGCATCAATAATATTGGTGCTAATAGAATTTACTGTAGTAGGCAGCTTGAAATTTTGATAGGAAGCTAGGGACGATAGCACATATCTACAATACCAAGATGGCAGGGGCAGGAAGATCATGAGTTTAAAGCCAGCTTTGTGTGCAAAATGAAAAACAACAGCAAACAAACAAACAAAAGACAGAAAAAATAACCTGTAAAGCAAACAAAAACTGAATTTCCTTAAGCACCATTTTGGGTTAGCTACAATGAACTTGATGCACACTCATAGACAATGCTCTTGTTTTGTCCCAACAATTAATGTACATATTTCACTATGTACCACCTGGGTACATTGGTTTTAGTGCTGTACTGTGATTCACAGTCTAGTCTATGCTTACCTCAGTGTCATACATTCTATCACCTTTGAAAATCTATAATGATAAATTCATGGTTATAAACATAAACATTTTTGACTCCCCAATATCCCTTCTACCATTTCCCAAGGCCTTATTGCCCACTTAGAGGTAAAGAGTCTTCTGGTTTCTATCACTATGAATTGATTTCACTGTTTTGACCATTATATAAATAAAACGACATTTCTTATGTAAGACTACATATATGTGTGCACTCCAGTATGGCTGACTTCTGCCCATCTTCCATCCATGAGAATCATCTACACTGACACACATATCAGTAGTTCCTCTGTGTGATTTGCTTAATGGTTGTACAACAACCATTAGGTAATGTATCACAAATTAGCTATTATCGTACTGAAGGACTCATGGATCATTAAACTTTGTTTTGCTTTGTTGAAGTTAGCTTTTATGAACACTCTTTTGGTGGACACAGATGCTCTTTTCCTAGGTTATATCTCAAGGCATTTAACAGATAAGATCTATTCTGGGGTTTGGTAGGTAATAGAATGATTTTGACAATGTGCTCAAGGCAGTTGCAATTGGCAATAGGGATGATGGGGAGCTCTAGCTATTTTGTAATCTTCATAGTGATATTTTATCTTTTTCAATTTAGTGATTGTGATGGTAAGGTCTAGTTTATAATGGTGATTTTTATTTGCTTTTCCCCAATGGGAACTTATTTTAAGCATATTTTATATCCCTATTTGGATATTCTTTTTGGTTAAGTGTCTATTTAAATATTTTCCTGTTTTTAAAAATTGTGGTGGTTACCAATTTTATAAGTGCTCCAGAGTTCTTTACGTATTGTGAGTACAATCTCTTAGAACATGCACATACATATGTGTATGTGTGTATACATGTATAGTATGAGAACCTAGATACACATAAGGATAGGTATTTGAAATATAATACAGTATCAGGTTATATGAAAGTATTTTATACATACATGTATGAGTATGAAGAATGAGGATACCTTCATGCACATATATATTTTCAATCCAGTGGCTTGCTTATTTGCATTCTTATTTTTAGATTTATTTTATTATTTTCTTTAAAATTGTATGCACGTGTGTGTGTGTTTGTGTGCACAAGAACACATGTGTACATGAGTGTAGGTACCCACTAATGCCATAAGGGGGCATTTTGATCTCCGGGAGAGCTGGAGTTCCAGGCACTTGTGTACTGCTGGGTGAGATGGGTGCTACAAACTGAAGCTGGGTCCTCCTCTATAAGAAAAGTGCATGGTCTTAACTACTGAGCCATCTCTCTAGACCCTTTATTCTTTTTCATTACTTTAAAAATTATTTTTTACTTATTTATTTTATATCCTGCTCACTGCCCTCCTCCCATTCACTCCCTCCCACAATCTTTGCCCCATCCCTCCTTTCCCTTGTCTTCTGAGCAGGTGGGGGCCCCCAGGTATCCTCTCACCCCCTGCACTTCAAGTCTCTGCAAGGCTAAGCATATCCTTTCTCACTGAGGCCAGACAAGGCAGTCTAGCTAGAAGAATGTATCCCACATGCAGCCAACAATTTTTAGGATAGCCCCTGCTCAGGTTGTTGGGGACCCATATGAAGACCAAGCTGTACATCTGCTATATATGTTCAGGGAGGCCTAAGTCCAGCCAGTGTATGTTCTTTGGTTGGTGGTTCAGTCTCTGAAAGCCCTAGAATCCAGGCTAGTTGACTCTGTTGGTCTTTCTATGGAGTTCCTATCCCCTTAAGTAGTCCCTTTACTCTTAATGATGTTTTTAGTATATAAATAATATGTACTTTTTTAAAAAAAAGATTGTTTTATCTATCTATCTATCTATCTATCTATCTATCTATCTATCTATCTATCTTCCACCTATTTGTAGATGTCTCTGTGTTTGTATACATTCACAAGCATATAGAAGTCAGAAGAAAGTGTGGAATCTCTTGAGGGATTACAGGCATTTATGGAAAATGGGGTGGTAGACTCTTACCTATTCTGTATTCTTTGAATGTCTATGTCAGCTTAAAAAAACTCAGTTTGCCAATTTTTATGAAAAACACAATGATTTGGACTTTATTGAGTCAATATATCAACTTCCTAAGAATATGGAGTTACCCAATCTGCAAACCATACTACAAATATCACTCTTAATATTTCTTAATTTCTTTTTTAGCAACAATTTTAAAACTTTAGTGTAGAGGTCATGAATATTTTGTTAGGCTTATTATTAGAAGTTTGACAAATTTTGATGCTATTATAAGTAGTATTTTAAAAATTCAACCTTTCAGTTTTTACTAGCACATATTAAATAGAAAATTCCATTTATTTTAGCATATTAGCCTGACATTCAGCATCCTTGAAAAATCATATTTTTGGGGTGGAGAGATGGCTCAGCAGATACAAACACATCTAGACCTGACTACCTAAGCTTGATCCCTGGAGCCCATGTGTAGTGTGGGTTATGGTGACACATATCTGTAATCTTGGAACTGCTACAGAGAGGTAGGTGGCAGAGACAGGGAAATTGCCAGGAATCTCATGGGTCACGTAGCCTGGCATATACAGTACAACAGCAGAAACTTGGAGGATCCTATGTCAATATGATAAAAGATAAGGAATGACTTCAGATTTTTCTCTAACCTCTACATGTGTACCGAGGCACATACATAACCTCACGTGTGCCAACATGTACACATACATACATACATATACACATACACACACTTAAAATCGTTTAATTTAATAGACTTGGATGTTTGTATAGACATTTCTGTCATTCTTAAGTAATAAGTTTTACTTCTTTCTTTCTCATTTGTTCCTTGTGCCTGCTGAGACAAAATACCATAGCCTGGGTGTCTTAGGTTGTCTGGGTGGCTTCAAACAGGTTTTTTTTTTTTTTTTTTTTTTTTTTGTATTGTAGGTTTTAAGTCTGAAATCTAGGAATTGGCAGGACCATCCTCTGTTGGCTGAAGGTAAACCCTTTACTGTGTCTTCCATGTCTGATGGATCTGGCATCCCTTGGTCTATGATCTCATCAATATGGAATCAACCTCTTGGCTGTCACCTCGTCTTCCTTTGGTATCATGGTGCACTTATGATGGCAATTTGTGATGTTTACCTGGATAACCAGGGTAATTTCCTCATCTCAAGATGTAACTGTTCAAAAGACCCCCTTTTTCAAATAAGGCAACACTGTCCAGATTCAGAGCTTAGAATTTGGGGTCTGTAAGTGACCATTGCTCAATCTATTACACCTTTTAATTTTGATTCTTTTTATTTCATTTTTATGGAATAATAATTACTGTTGAATCAACTAATGGTTGTCATTTTGACTACACATACATGTGTTTGTGTAATATTTTAATGCTTTATTGAATCAACAAATCTACTTTAAGTTTTCTGCAAGTTTTTCAGTTTTAATGGATGTTAAATTTTATGAAATGCTCATTTTCCATTTACTGAGATAATTATATGGTTTTTTATGTTTACTAGCAAAATTCATTATATTGATGGACTTTCAAGTGTAAAGCCAGTTCCATGATATGTCCTCCAGAAATATCTCTCAGTAACAATTTATTGTGCACTTTGCATTTCCTAATTTGATTTGTTCAGTTTGTATGGATTTTTTTTTATTAAGAACTTGTTTGTTCTTCTCAAGAATGAACTGGAAAAAGGCTCTCTCTGTGTCTTTCTTTCTCTCTCTCTCGTATGTGTGTTCTCTTTCTGTTTCTCCGTGTATCTCTCTGTCCCTTTGTCTCTGTTTCTGTCTCTTCATGTCTCTGTCTCTCTGTGTTTGTCTCTTAGTATCTTTCTCTCTGAAGGAATTTGAACAGGTTAGAATAATTTCTTTTTCTTTCTTTTCTTTTTTCTTTCTTTCTTTCTTTCTTCTTCTTCTTCTTCTTCTTCTTCTTCTTCTTCTTCTTCTTCTTTTTTTTTTTGCTTTTATACCATTTTTATTACATGCAAGTATTAAGGTCAGTTTTAGGTTTAGGAACTACCAATATAATAGATGCAAATAGTCAAGGAACAAGCAAGACAATAAACACAAATAGTCCAAGAAAAAGCAAGACAATAAACAAAGTCTCATGATCACTCCCATGATCACTGTTTCTAAGGGCTTCTCAGGATGACCAAAGTATCTGAGCCTACTTCCCTGTCCTAGACCAAAGTCATTTTCATGCCTGAAGCCTACTTTTTTGTTCTAGCCTAAGATTTTGCTTCCTGCCTGAAATTACTTCTTTGTTCTAGCCTAATGTCAAATTCCTGTCTGAAGCCCATTTCCTTGTCCTTGACGTTAGATTTCTGTCAAGCAGCCCTTTTTCTTGTCTTTGGTCAATGTTATCTTCCTGCCAAGCAGCCCCAAAAGCTGTCCACATCTCCCCCTTTTTTATTTCATAAACAAGACTGAGCCTGTCTTAGGTTGTTCTGCCAAGATGTCTTTCTTACCTGTTGTGGAATATGCATTATCAAAGGCAATGCACTTCTGTCTTAGGTTGGTAAGGCTCTGTCTAGAATCTTACTCATCCTTGGCTTGCCACCTTGTTAAATTAATTACTCTGTCTGGAGGTTCATTTTCAGTTCCAAGTCATGTACTTTGGCTGCCAGCCTGTTGATGTTATTAAAGACAAGCTTTAACATGATGGGCAGAAATAAAATTATTCCCAGGACAAAAGGGCTAGCATGATCAAGCTATATATGCCATTCTTGAAGTTTGACCAAAATAGAAACACTGACCTCAGGCCATGGATAATTTTATTGGCAGTATCTGAAGCATCAAAGCTCAGCAGAGCAGGATTCTTTAAATTTATAATCTCAGTATGAAAAGTTAAAACATTCAGAGAAGTGTTAGAATTATGTCAAAATGCCCTGCAAGTGTCTTTAAACTTTTTCTTAATTATAATGACTATCATTTAAATTTTAGAACTAACAGAAGTCCATTGGTATTTGGCATGACACTCAAGATGGCTCCTTACTCTTAAACTCTGAACCTCCTTCCAATAATTTGAATAGGAAAGAAAACATTAATCCTTTGTTCCAAAGCCTATCTAAATCCTCTTGTATACTCAACACATTAGTAACATTTTAATGCTAAATGATTAACAAAAGTAGCTGTCTTAATGTTTTGTGTCAAAGTAATTGCTGAAACAGTGGTGCTAGCAATTAATGTAATTAAAGCTGTTACACCAGCAATAATTAAGCCCACTAACCTCTTGTGTCTGTTTAAAGCCTGATTCACTTCTTTCAGTACTTGAAACCTTATTTTTGTCAAAATACCAAGGTCCTGTAATACTCAGGTCAATAAAACAAAAGCTGGTTGATAGACCCCCATAATAGACATGCCAAGTTTCAACACACTACTGCAATTAGAAAGTGCACAATCAACACAACTTACATTAAATACTGTAGAACAAAAGTAATTTTAACATGACAATTAAACGAGCCATAGCACATGCACTAGCACTTGTTTGAAATCCAGATTCTGTCCCAACTTTACCTCTGCTAACATAACATCACAGAGAACCAGAGAACTGCAGCTAATTTTCAAATATGTCTCTGAAAATGCCTAGAACCAGCCTTCCAAATGAAGACTGTTATTTCAAATATTGGATTGATTTCTAGACTAGTCCATGATTGAGTCCAAATAACTGGTCACATTTAAGAAAAATACAAGAGTCATTATAACGTTTCTTTTTAATTCTCTTTTCTACAAGGTCTAAAACCGCGAGGAAAGGCAGGTTGTCCCATCTGGGATATAGTCAAGCAAAGGTGGGTCAGGAACATAAGTACAATACATCTTCCCAGTCATCATTGTCAGGGCACTCAGCAAGCTCACAGGTTAGCATCTTTCTTTGTCCAGGCATCAGCATGTCTCACCAATCACTCTGGCAGGCACCATGTTCCTTTAGTATCTGGCAGAAAAAACACAAACATGCCCTCTTCCCCATATTAGATACCTGATCAGGGTCATGCCATGTTACAGTAAGTGGATCCTTCCTTTTCACCTAGGCATAAGTATGCATAGTTGTAGAGTGCCATAGACACTCAGAAGAAAGTTTTTCGGCATCCAATTTTTTTTTAAAATTTAAAATAAAAAGAACATAATTTAAATAAATGTGTGGTGTACGGGGATATACCTCCCCCTTTTTATTTATGAAGATATTGTTTTAAATTTACATAGGCCTGTTTTGCAATACCTTGTCCTTGAAGAGTATAAGGAATCCCAGTAATATGGGTAATATAAAATTGTTGACAAAAAGTCTCAAATGTTCGACTGCAATAGCCAGTTCCATTATCTGTTTTTTTAAATGTATTTATTTTTATTTTTTATTTTTTAAATACATTTCAGATTTTATCCCCTCACTCCCTTCCCCCCTACCACCCAGGAACCCCCTATCCCATCTCCCCTCCTGCCTCCACAAGGGTGTGCCCCCACCTATTCCCCACTCCAACCTCCCCACCCTCGAATTCCTCCCCAATCAGTGTTCAGCCTTCATCGGACCAAGGATCTCCTCTCCCACCCATGCCTGACAAGGCCATCCTTCCCTAAGTATACAGCTGAAGTCATGGGTGCCTCCCTTTGTGCTCATAGGCTGGTTGTTTAGACCCCCGGGAGCTCCATTTGGCTGGCACTGTTGCTCTCCTCTTGGGGCCACCAACCCTTTCAGCTCCTTCAGTCCTCTAACTTCTCTATTGGGAACCCTTGATCAAATCAATGGGTAGCTGCAAGCATCCTCGTCTGGATATGTCAGGCTCTGGCAGACCTCCAAGGAGACAGCTACATCAGGCTCCTGTCAGCATGCACTTCCTGACATCCATATAGGCGTCTATCTTTAGTGACTGTACATGGGACGGATATCAAGGTAGAGTGGTCTCCCGACGGTTCCTCCTTGACTTTCTGTCCCACACTTTGTTGCCTTATTTGCTTCGTTGAGCATTTTGTCACTCCTTCCAAGAAGGACTGAGGCATCCACACTTGGTCTTCCTTCTTCATGAGCTTCATGTGGTCAGTTAGTTGAATCTTGGCTATTTCAAGCTTTTGGGCTAATATCCACATATCAGTGAGTAAATACTATGTGTATTCTTTTGTGATTGGGTTACCTCACTCAGGATGATACTTTTTAGTTCCATCCATTTACCTAAGAATTTCTCGAATTCATTATTTTTAATAGCTGAGTAATACTCCACTGTGTAAATGTACAACATTTTTTTTGTATCCATTCCTCTGTTGAAGGACATCTGGGTTCTTTCCAGCTTCTGGCTATTATAAATAAGGCTGCTATGAACATAATGGAACCTATGTCCCTGTTATATGTTGGAGCATCTTCTGGGTATATGCCCAGGAGTAGTATAGTTGGGTCCTCAGGTAGTGCTATGTCCAATTTTCTGAGGAACCGCCAGTCTGATTTCCAGAGTGCTTATACCAGCTTGCATTCCCACCAACAATGGAGGAATGTTCCTCTTTCTACACATCCTCACCAGCATCAACCATCACTTGGATTTTTTATCTTAGCCATTCTGACTGGTGTGAGGTGATATCTCAGGGTTGTTTTGATTTGCATTTCCCTGATGACTAAGGATGTTGAGCATTTCTTAAGGTGCTTCTCTGCCATTCGAGTTTCCTCAGTTGAGAATTCTTTGTTTAGCTCTGTACCCCATTTTTAATAGGGTTATTTGGTTATCTGGAGTCTAATTTCTTGAGTTCTTTGTATATATTAGATATTAGCCCTCTATCGAATGTAGGATTGGTAAAGATCTTTTCCCAATCTGTTGGTTGCCATTTTGTCCTATTGACATCGTCCTTTGCCTTACAGAAGCTTTACAATTTTATGAGGTCCCATTTGTCAATTCTTGATCTTAGAGCATAAGCCATTGGTATTCTGTTAAGGAACTTTTCCCCTGTGCCTAGGTATTCAAGGGTCTTCCCCACCTTCTCTTCTATTAGTTTCAGTGTATCTGGTTTTATGTGAAGGTCCTTTATCTACTTGGACTTGAGCTTTGTACAAGGGGATAAGAATGGATTGATTTGCAGTCTTCTACATGATGACCTACAGTTGATCCAGCACCATTTGTTGAAAATGCTGCCTTTTTTCCACTGGATGGTTTTAGCTCCCTTGTCAAAGATCAAGTGACCATAGGTGTATGGGTTCATTTCTGGATCTTCAATTCTATTTCATTTATCTTCCTGCCTGTCTCTGTACCAATACCATGCAGGTTTTTTTTTTCACTACTGCTCTGTAGTACAGTTTGAGGTCAGGGATGGTAATTTCCTCAGAAGTTCTTTTATTGTTGAGAATGGTTCTTGCTATCCTGGTTTTTTGTTATTTTAAATGAATTTGCAAATTGCTCTTTCTATCTCTATGAAGAATTGATTTGGAATTTTGATGGGTATTGCATTGAATCTGTAGATTGCTTTTGGCAGGATGGCCATTTTTACTAAGTTAATCCTGCCAATCCAGGAGCATGGGAGATGTTTCCATCTTCTGAGATCTTCTTCAATTTCTTTCTTCAGAGACTTGAAGTTCTTGTCATACAGATCTTTCACTTGCTTGGTTAGATTCACTCCAAGATATTTTATTTTATTTGTGGCTATTATGAAGGGTGTCATTTCTCTAATTTCTTTCTCAGCCTGTTTATCCTTTGAATAGAGGAAGGCTACTGATTTGTTTGAGTTGATTTTATATTCAGCCATGTTGCTAAAGTTGTTTATCAGGTTTAGGAGTTCTCTGGTAGAAGTTTTAGGGTCACTTAAGTATACTATCATATCATCTGCAAATAGTGAAATTTTGACTTCTTCCTTTCCTATCTGTATCCCTTTGACTTCCTTTTGTTGTCTAATTGCTCTGGCTAGGACTTCCAGTACTATATTGAATAGGTAAGGTGAGAGTGGGCAGCCTTGCCTAGTCCCTGATCTTAGTGGGATTGCTTCAAGTTTCTCTCCATTTAGTTTGATGTTGGCTATTAGCTTGCTGTATATTGCTTTTACTATGTTTAGGTATGGGCCTTGAATTCCTGATCTTTCCAAGACTTTTAACATGAATGGATGTTGAATTTTGTCAAATGCTTTCTCAGCGTCTAGTGAGATGACCATGTGGTTTTTTTTTCTTTGAGTTTATTTATGTAGTGGATTACATTGATGGATTTCCAAATATTGAACTATCCCTGCATTCCTGGGATAAAGCCTACTTGATCATGATGGATGATTGTTTTGATGTGGTCTTGGATTCTGTTTGTGAGAATTTTATTGAGTATTTTTGCATCAATATTCATAAGTGAGATTGGTCTGTATTTCTCTTTCTTTGTTGAGTCTTTGTGAGGTTTAGGTATGAGCATAATTGTAGCTTCACAGATTGAATTGGGTAGTGTTCCTTCTGTTTCTATTCTGTGGAATAGTTTGAAGAGAATTGGTATTAGGTCTTCCTTGAAGGTCTGATAGAATTCTGCACTAAAACCATCTGGTCCTGGACTTTTTTTGGTGTGAAGGCTTTTAATGACAGCTTCTATTTCTTTAGGGGTCATGGGACTGTTTATATGGTTTATCTGCTCCTTGTTTCAACTTTGGTACCTGCTATCTGTCTAGAAAATTGTCCATTTCATCCAGATTATCCAATTTTGTTGCATATAGGCCTTTGTAGTAGGATCTGATGATTTTTTTAAATTTCCTCTGTTTTTGTTGTTATGTCTCCCTTTTCAGTTCTTATTTTATTAATTTGGATACTGTCTCTGTGCTCTTTGATTAGTCTGACTAAGGGTTTATCTATCTTGTTGGTTTTCTCAAAGAACCAGCTCCTGGTATTGTTGATATTTTGTATAGTTCTATCTGTTTCTACATGGTTGATTTCAGCTCTGAGTTTGATTATTTCCTGCCATCTACTCCTCTTGGCTGTATTTGCTTCTGTATGTTCTAAAGCTTTCAGGTTTGCTGTCAAGTTTTTAGTGTATGTTCTCTCCAGTGTTTTTTGTAAGCACTTAGAGTTATGAGTTTTCCTCTTAGTATTGCTTTCATGAAGTCGCACACATTTTGGTATGATGTGTCCTCATTTTCATTAATTTCTAAAAAGCCTCTAATTTCTTTTTTTACTTCTTCCTTGACCAAGTCATCATTGAGTAGAGTATTGTTCAGTTTCCATGTGTATGTGGGCTTTCCGTTGTTTTTTCATTATTAAAGACCAGCCTTAATCCATGGTGGTCTGATAGGGTACAGGGATTATCTCAATGTTTTTGTATCTGTTGAGTCCTGTTTTGTGACCAGTTTTATGGTCTACTTTGGAGAAGGTACCATGAGGTGCTGAGAAAAAGGTATATTCTTTTGTTTTAGGATGAAATGTTCTATAGATATCAGTTAAATTCATTTGGTTCATAACTTCTGTTAGTTTCATTTTGTCTCAGTTTAGTTTTTGTTTTTATGATTTGTCTATTGCTGAGAGTGGGGTGTTGAAGTCCTCCACTATTATTGTGTGAGGTGCAATGTATGCTTTGAGCTTTAGTAAAGTTTGTTTTATGTATGTGGGTGCCCTTGCATTTGGGTCATAGATGTTCAGAATTGAGAGTTCTTCTTGGTATATTTTTTCTTTGATGAGTATGTAGCATCTTTCCTTATCTTTTTTGATTACTTTTGGTTGAAAATCAATTTTATTTGATATTAAAATTGCTACTCCAGCTTGTTTCTTGGGACCATTTGCTTGGAAGATTGTTTTCCATCCTTGTCTTCTGAGGTAGTGTCTGTTTTTGTCACAAAGGTGCGTTTCCTGTATGCAGCAAAATTCTGGGTCCTGTTTATGTATCCAGTCTGATAGTCTATGTCTTTTTATTGGAGAATTGAGTCCATTGATATGAAGAGATATTAAAAAAAATGATTGTTGCCTTCTGTTATTTTTGTTATTACAGTTGGAATTATGTTTGTGTAACTATCTTCTTTTGGGGTTATTGGAAGACTACTTTTTTGCATTTTCTAGGTTGTAGTTTCCCTCCTTGTGTTGGAGTTTTCCATCCATTATCCTTTGAAGTGCTGGATTTGTGGGAAGATATTGTGTAAATTTGGTTTTGTCATGGAGTATCTTGGTTTCTCCATCAATAGTGATTGAGAGTTTTGCTGGGTATAGTAGTCTGGGCTGGCATTTGTGATCTCTTAGGGTCTGTATAATATCGGTTCAGGATCTTTTGGCTTTTATAGTCTCTGGTGAGAAGACTGGTATAATTCTGATAGGTCTGCCTTTATATGTTACTTTGCCTCTTTCCCTTACTTCTTTTAGTATCTTTTCTTTGTTTTGTATATTTGATGTTTTGATTATTATGTGACGAGAGGTATTTCTTTTCTGGTATAGTCTATTTGGGTTCTGTAGGCTTCTTGTATATTTAAGGACAAGTCTTTCTTTAGGTTAGGGAAGTTTTTTTTCTATAATTTTGTTGAAGATATTTACTGGTCCTTTAAGTTGGGAATCTTCACCCTCATCTATACCTATTATCCTTAGGTTTGGTCTTCTCATTGTGTCCTGGATTTCCTTGATGTTTTGGGTTAGGAGCTTTTTGCATTTTGCATTTTCTTTGACTGTTGTGTGAATGTTTTCCATGGTATCTTCTGTGCATGAGATTCTCTCTTCTATCTCTTGTATTCTGTTGGTGATGCTTGCGTCTATGACTCCTGATCTTTTTTCTAGGTTTTCTATCTCCAGGGTAGTTTCCCTTTGAGATTTCTTTATTGTTTCTACTTCCATTTTTATATCCTGGATGGTTTTGTTTAATTCATTCACCTGTTTGATTATGTTTTCTTGCAATTCTTTAAGGGCTTCTACCTGTTTACCTGTGTTCTCCTCAAATTCTTTGAGAGTATTATTTATTTCCTTTTTGAAGTCCTCTATCATCATCATCAGAAGTGATTTTAATTCTGAATCCTGCTTTTGCAGTGTGATTTGGTGTTTAGGACTTGTTATGGTGGGAGAACTGGGTTCTGGTGATACCAAGTAACTTTAGTTTCTGTTGTTTATGTTCTTATGCTTATCTTTCGCCCTCTGGTTAGCTCTAGTACTACATGCACTCATTGGTTTTGACTGGAGCCTGCCCTTCCAGTTATCTTGGTTGTGTCAGAACTTCTTGGGGTCCAGATGTCTCTGTGATCCTGAGCTCAAGCTGTTCTGGGTACAGTGGCTCCTCTAGGATATCTCAGGATATGGTGTCTCCACAGTAGTAGATCATCTAGGTGTTTTCTGCTGTGAGCGTAGTCACTTCTCTAGGATGTCTCAGGATATGGTGTCTGCTGTTCTGAGTTCAGTGGCTCCTCTAGGATGCCTCAGGATATGGTATCCCCTGCTCTGAGGTCAGTGACCTGTCTAGGATGTCTATGGATGTGGTTTCTACATGGTAGCAGACCAGCTGGGTGTCTGCTTCAGCCCCTGGGATCCAGGTGAGGGGCAGAAGGGGAGTGGTATTTGCAGGGGCAGGGTTTGGGTGCCTGGTGTGCCCTGTGGGCTCTCTGCTGCCAGTTGTGGCTCTGGGGTATAGGGCAGTGGGTGACTGATCTTACCTGCTGCTCTGAGATTAGTGGCCTCTCTAGGATGTCTCCTGATATGGTTTCCACATGGAAGCAGAGCAGCTGAGTGTCTGCTCCAGCCACCGGGATCTGGGCAAGGGGTGGAAGGGGCCTAATCCTCTCTTCTAAAGATACCAGTTATATCAGCTTGAAACTTATCTTAAAGCTTATATATGTTGCCAGGTATGGTGATACATGTTCAGAATTCCAGTTCTTGGGAAGGTGAGGCCAACTTGGGTTAAAAAGTAAATTTTAGGCCATCCTAAATTATGGATAATGATTCTGTCTGCAAAACAATCAAGCAAACAAACAAATCAAAAAACAAAATTATCTCAACAATGGTAGAGAGCTCTAAATATAATGATGTTCTAAAGTAATAGGTGTAAGCATTCAGCATATGGATTTGAGGGGAGGGTACATCTTAGAAAAGGTACTGACTGCTTTTGATAGATGCCTTTTGTATAATGACAAAAAACTTGGACCTAAAAATGGTACTTGCATTAAATAATTATGTCCTGTTTCTGGTTTGTAGTAAACCAGAAATTATCAAAGGCCAGACATCCAAGTACCAAAGTGTGGGAAGCCATGGCAAGGCCTTACTCTTGGCAAACGCTCACCCTTGGCTCTTCTATCTACTATTCTTCTGTTTACTTTCCATGATTTACTTGCTGTATTTTCAGTTCTCAGAGCTTCAAACAAGGCCTCATAGCAATCCACCCTGCAACCCTTGCTCCAGATCTTTAGATTTACCCAACATCCTGCTAGATAGATGTTTTTAGAACCCCTGGTAACAGCAAGGCTTTGTGAGAACAGCAGGTATAATCTACTTAGTCCCCACAGCTACAGCTAGTTTCCTCCACCTGAAAAGCCCCCTTTCCCTTCTTGCCCCTCCCCATATTCTGTTTTTAGAGTATATAACCGGTGTGAACAATAAAATCTTTGCCAGCTTGAACCGACTCCTTGACTTGCTTTGCCTCTTTATTTTCTCGCACATCTCAGTTCTCTCCACAGGGTCTGGAGGTTCCACTTGATTGTCCAGCTGGACTGGAGACCAAAGTATGATTCTCATATACCATGCACCTAGGTGATGCTGGCAAGGTAAATACTCCCTGTGAACTGAGATGCTCTGAAAATCGAAAACTATTCTGTCTGTAAGGAGGTTAACGATATTTCCTTTATTGTAGTATTGCCTTATTTTGAGAATGAAACAAACAAGTGTTTGTAATGTGCTTAGTATGCATTGTGAAAGAAGCACCCAGTTTAAGCACATTTTTTCCAAATGCTTGAAGCTCAACTGTATTTTATGAGGGCATGCTAAGTCTCCCTCTGTCTAGCTTTTCATAGTGGAGATTTGCATGCTGCAGTGATTGGTTTCTTTTCTTCATTCTAGAATATGCTACTTCCCTCTGCATTATTTCCCAATGCTGTTTCTCTTGGATTCTTCTGGAATCTGTTTGCTGGATGGCTGGCATCCTAATCCCTGATAGACCATACCCTTTCCTAGTCTTCTATTTTCTGCTAACATTATTTAGGCCTGCCCTGTGATGTAATCCAGCTTCAGTTTCCCTTGTCTTGGAGTAACTGAGAACACAGTGTGCTGACCATGGCTTTGGTTTCCATTTGCTGGGTTTCTCACATCCATTTATTCTTTTGTTCTTACTTTGGCCCCTCTGTCTAGAGAGAAGACAGTGGAGAACTCACCAGTTGTGTTCCACACTCTGAAGACCTCTTTCCAGTTCCACCGTGACTGCTAAGACAATGGAGGGGCAGGGGCCTGAAGCGTGCTTTATTAGCTTGCTTATTTCCTGCCTTTTGCATGGTATGGTTAGTCTTGCCTACTTTTCATGAGAATATTTTCCTTTTTGAGGATGGTGTTTATGATTTTGACCAACTGACAGGCACAATTGAATTAATATTTGCCACCCTGAGGGGGCAAGGCTGCCAGGGAAATGCCCCAGTTTGTGAGCAATGGAGGTTTAATATTCCAATGTCATTTCAATTTGTCTCATCTGGAGACAAAAAAAGCTAAGGGCTGGACTTCCAGGCAAGATGATTCTGACTTTGAATTCCAGCTCTGCATGACCTTGGGCAATTTCTTATCCCTGCAAGCTTTTTGCTTGTAAATAGAGCCAGTCCCACCCACTGCAAAGGCTCCTTTGTGTGTTTACACAACGCCCCTAGAATAGCTAGACTGAGAATTCTCCACAAATGTTATCTATTGCCATTATTGCTCAGCATTTCACTGCTATTAATGTTTTTTTTCTCTTGACTTTCACAGAGAACCATCGGGTGATTTTATACCAGCTTTTCTTGCTGCCTACTTTATTCTTCTTTGCCTTGCCTAGGCTTTGAAACAAAGAGTTGTATAAGTGAGTGCTCACTTCTTGGATGTCACATGCTTATGATGTCATAATATTCAGATAAGACTGGTGAGCCTCTGCCAGGTGATACCAGCTTTGACAGAACAAGAAGCTTCTAGATCCAGCCTGGCCAGAACACTGAGCAGATCCTGGGTGGCAGCTCTGCACCCAACCTCACAAAACCCAGAGGAAGCTGGGCTATCAGGAGCATAACCTGGGCAGTATCTCAGGTAAGGAGACAGCAACACCTGCTCCAAACAGGGAGTAGCTGGGACCCACTAGGACCCAGGAATTCACTCCTGGCCTGGAGCAATGCTTCCTCCCTGTCTGTGCCCTAGCACTGAGCAGATCGTGGGCCTCAGCTCTAACCCAGCAGCAACACCCACTCCACACAGTTCTGAAACAACCAAGATAATAGGAAAGTCAGGCTCCAGTCAAAGACAGCGCAAGTAGCACCAAGGAGATCCAGATGGCAAAAGGCAAGTACAAGAACATAAGCATCAGCAACCCAGGGTACTTGGCATCATCAGAACGTAGTTCTCTCACATTAGAAAGTCCTGAATTTCCCATATCATCAAGAAAGCAAGAGTCAGATCTAAAATTACTTCTAATGATATTGATAAAGGACTTTAAGAAGGACATAAATAACACTCTCAAAGAAATTAAGAACACAGGTAAACAGGTAGAAGCCCTTAAAGAGGAAACACAAAAGTCCCTAAAAGAATTACAGGAGAACACAACCAAACAGGTGAAGGAATTAAACAAAGCCATCCAGGACACAAAAATGAAAGTAGAAACAATAAAGAAACCACAAAGGGAGACTACCCTGGAGATAGAAAACCTAGGAAAGAAATCAGGAGTCATAGACACAAGCATCACCAACAGAATACAAGAGATAGAATAGAGAATCTCAGGTGCAGAAGATACCATAGAAAATACTGACACAACAGTCAAAGAAAATGCAAAATGCAAAATGCAAAAAGTTCTTAACCCAAAATATCCAGGAAATCCAGGACACAATGAGAAGACCAAACCTAAGGATAATAGGTATAAAAGAGAGTAAAGATTCCCAACTTAAAGGGCCAGTAAATATCTTCAACAAAATTATAGAGGAAAACTTCCCTAACCTAAAGAAAGAGATACCTATAAACATACAAGAAGCCTACAGAATGCCAAATAGACTAGACCAGAAAAAATTCCTTGCATCACATAATAATCAAAACACCAAATGCACAAAACAAAAAAAGAATTTTAAAAGCAGTAAGAGAAAAAGATCAAGTAACATATAAAGGAATACCTATCAGAATTACACCAGACTTAGCAGAAACTATAAAAGCAAGAAGATGCTGGACAGATGTCATACAGACCTTAAGAGAACACAAATGCCAGCCCAGGTTACTATACCCAGCAAAACTCAATTATCATAGATGGAGGAACCAAAATATTCCACAACAAAACCAAATTTACACCATATCTTCCCACAAACCCTGTACTACAAAGGATAATAGCAGGAAAGCTCAAATAACAAGGAGGGCAATTATACCATAGAAAGAGCAGGAAAATAAACCTCTTTCAACAAACCCAAAAGAAGATAGCCACACAAACAATGCCTTCAGTATTAACAAAAATAACAGGAAGCAACAATCTCCTCTCCTTAATATCTAACATCAATGGACTCAATTCCCAAATAAAAAGACACAGGCTAATGGACTAGGTATGTAAACAGAACCTAGCATTTTGCTGCATACAGGAAACTCACCTCAGTGACAAAGACAGACACTACCTTAGAGTAAAAGGCTGGAAAACAACTTTTCAAGCAAATGGTCCTAAGAAACAAGCTGGAGTAGCTTTTCTAATATTGAATAAAATTGACTTTAAACTTGAAGCTATCAAAAAGGATAAGGAAGAACATTTCATACCCGTCAAAAGAAAAGTCAACCAACATGACCTCTCAATATTGAACATCTATGCACCAAATGCAAGAGCACTCACTTTCATAAAAAAAAAAAAAAAAACTTACTAAAGCTCAAAGCATACATTGCACCTCACATAATAATAGTGGGAGACTTCAACACCCCACTCTCAGCAATGGACAGATCATGGAAACAGAAACTAAACAGAGACACAGTGAAACTAACAGAAGTTATGAACCAAATGGACTTAACAGATATCTATAGAACATTTCACCCTAAAGGAAAAAAATATACCTTCTTCTCAGAACCTCATGGAACCTTCTCCAAAATAGACCATATAATTGGTCACAAAACAGGCCTCAACAGATACAAAACAATTGAAATAATTCCATGCATCCTATCAGATCAACATGGACTAAGGCTGGTCCATAATGGCAAAGATAATGGAAAGCCCACATTCACATGGAAATTGAACAACACTCTACTCAATGATAATGTGGTCAGGGAAGAAATAAAGAAAGAAATTAAAGACTTTTTAGAATTTAATGAAAATGAAGACACATCATACCAAAACTTGTGGGACACAATAAAAGCAGTGCTAAGAGGAAAACTTATAGCTCTAAGTGCTTACAAAAAGAAAGTGGAGAGACCATACACTAGCAGCTTGACAACACACCTGAAAGCTCCAGAACAAAAAGAAGCAAATATAGCCAAGAGGAGTAGATGGCAGGAAATAATCAAACTCAGGGCTGAAATCAACCAAGTAGAAACAAAAAGAACTATACAAAGAATCAAAAACAAAACAAAACAAAAAAAACAAAAAAAACAAAAAACAAAACAGGAGCTGGTTCTTTGATAAAATCAACAAGATAAATAAATCCTTAGCCAGACTAACCAGACGGCAGAGAGACAGTATCCATATTAATAAAATCAGAACTGAAAACAGAGACAGAACAACAAAAATTTAGGAAATTAAAAAAATCATCAGATCCTACTACAAAAGCTTATACTCAACAAAACTGGAAAATCTAGATGAAATGGACAGTTTTCTAGACAAATACCAGTTACCAAAGTTAAATCAGTAGCAGATAAACCATCTAAACAGTCCCATAACCCTGAAAGAAATAGAAGCAGCCATTAAAAGTCCCCCCCACAAAAAAAAAAAAAAAAAACAAAAACCAGGACCAGATGGTTTTAGTGCAGAATTCTATCAAACCATCAAGGAAGACATAATACCAATTCTCTTCAAATTATTCCACAGAATAGAAACAGAAGAAACACTACCCAATTCATTCTATGAAGCCACAATTATGCTCATATCTAAACCACACAAAGATCCAACAAAGAAAGAGACTTCAAACCACTCTCTCTTATGAATATTGATGAAAAATATTCAATAATATTCTCCTGAATCGAATCCAAGAATACATCAAAACAATTATCCATCATGATCAAATAGGCTTTATCCCAGAAATGCAAGGTTAGTTCAATATACGGAAATCCTTCAATGTAATTCACAATATAAACAAACTCAAAAAAAAAAAAAAAAACACATGATCATATCACTAGATGCCGGGAAAGCATTTGACAAAATTCAACACCCCTTCATGATAAAAGTGTTGGAAAAAACAGGAATTCAAGGCACATGTCTAAAAATAGTAAAAGCAATATACAGCAAACCAGTAGCGAGCATCAAACTAAATGGACAGAAACTTGAAGCAATCCCACTAAAATCAGGGACTAGATAAGGCTTCCCACTCTCCCCCTACTTATTCAGTTTAGTACTGAAAGTCCTAGCAGAGCAATTAGGCAACAAAAAGTGGTCAAAAGGATCTAAATTGGAAAGAAAGAAGTCAAAATTTTACTATTTGTAGATGACATGATAGTATACTTAAGTGAACCCAAAACTTCCACCAGAAAACTCCTAAACCTTGTAAACAACTTTAGCAAAGTGGCTGGGTATAGAATTAACTCAAACAAATCAGTAGCCTTCCTCTACTTAAATGATAAACTGGCTGAGAAAGAAATTATGGAAAAGACACCCTTCACAATAGTCACAAATAAAATAAAAATACCTTGGTGTAAATCCACCCACAGAAGTAAAAGACCTGTATGACATGAGCTTCAAGCCCCTGAAGAAAGAAGTCAAAGCAGATCTCAGAAGATGGAGAGATCTCCCATGCTTATGTATTAGAAGGATTAATATAGTATGTGACCCGCGGGAGCGTCTCGCCAGCAAGAATGCACTCGGGTATCGGATCCTTCTGCAGCAAGCGTTTATTGTATCATGAAGAGGTAGACAAAAAAAAAAAAAAAAAACCCAAACGGTGCCCGCTGAAATAGCCCTTAAGGCAGTGTGTACATACTTGATTGGCTGCTCGCTCGTTACTCATATAATGCCCCGGGGTTGGGTCGTGAGTTTGGTGCGCTCCTAGCCTTTGCGCCTGTGCATGGAACCTATCCGCCAAGATCATCAGCGGATGTGGTCGCCATCCTGCAATAGCGATTATTCATAAGTCCGGGCGCGGCTCTCTACATCTCCCCCTTTTTGTTTTATTAATTGAGTAGGGTGAATTAGTTGTATCTGAGTGCAACTGTACAGTGAGGGAAAAACAGAGGCCTGATCCCCTGTGCAAATGGAGATATTGTAATGGGTTTCTTCTCTTGTCATCCCACAATGAGTAATACTCCCCATACCCATCCCAATGCCTTTTGTCGGGGAAAGGAGGCCTCCTCTCCATGACACCCGGAGGCCGTCCATGTGCATAGAGGGCGCTATGGCATCAAACCTTTGTGCAATCAGGCATGATTTCGGGAAATCTATCCATGTCCATGGAACATTCCTTATCGAGTGCTCACTTGACAACCTCAACTGGTAATATGGCACTCCTCAAGGGCTCATGTTAGAGGCCCAGTAAAAGCCAGGAACACCTATCCCAGTGCAATGAGGCGAAATCTCGATGGGGTGCAAAGGCTGTTCGTGGCTAAGCAATAAAGGCAACTTTTCACTGCTACTAGGAGATATAGATTCAGTTTTTCCTCAGCATAGATAACCACACTGCTGGATTGGCTCCCTGTTCCATGGCTATAAGTGCCTGGGTAATGAGGGCCTTGTCACGTTTTTGTTGAGCTTTGAGCTTACAGACCAACCAGAGCATGAACACTAAACCACAGCATAGAGCTGCACCAAACAGGCCTACCCCCACCCACTCCTTAAAGAAGGAAAAGGCCGAAGAGATCCAGGAGGAAAATCCTTCAGTCAGCGACAGGTCAACTTGTGTTGCGTTGATGTTCACAATCACTGCTCTCAATGACTCCATGGTTTCCTCAAATCCTTCGGACCAGTTTCCTGTAAGATATAGAGACAATTTTCTAGACAAATTGGCAGCTCGAGTAAAATTTTCATACTGTACGCTAGTAATGCAAAGCGCTCCAAGCTTTCTTTCACATCCCAATTGGGCCAATTGAAAGAGGATGTCTAATCTCTCTTCCACTAAATCAAGGCACTGGTTAACAACCATCAGCCCTCCTTTTAACTGGGCTGTAGCAGATGCATGGGTATTCATAGCCTCCGCAACTGTAGCTGATAACTGGTTGAGTGTTGTACTTGTTTGTACTGTTGTGGCCATGGCAAATCCAGCAGCGGTCGCAGCAGCGCTGCAAGAGATATAGCTGTTACAATGGCTGCAGTAATTCCGAAATCTCTTTTCTGTTGAAATAAGGACAAGGCAGAGGGGGTCTCCACTGGAACTGGAATCCATTGTGGGACTCTAGCAACCATGGCCCGGGACGCCCTTCGGGTATCCCAGCACGGAGATATTTCACAAGTCTCATTGGTGCAGTCTATAAATGAATTATTTGAAAGAATAAACAAGAAAGGAGGATAAACACAGACAGGGATAGGTAAAAAAAATTTGTCTGATTAATCAGGGTTTTATTCACTCCAGTGACCAACTGAGTTGCATCTGTTAATTGTGGAGCCCGATCACCTTCCTGCTTCACCATGGTTCCATTAATAACTCCCGTAAAGGATGTCCTTCCAGCCGCCCCACCTTGAAGAAATACTAGAGGGTTAAGAGCAGTACAACTACCATTAATTCCACAGAGTAACCATTTGTGAAAAGGGTTCATTTTATGGCCCTGTATAAAAGGGCCTTCTCTCATTACCGTATCAGCTTTGGGGTCCAACATCATGTTGGGTGAGAAAGAGAAAGTCCTATTGGTATCTGCCCATTGTGTTATACGGGACTGACATTCAGACCAGGGCAGAATTCCTCCCTCATCTTCTACGCTACAAAGAGAAGAGACTTTGGATTGATGGGGGTGCTCCCTGTCTGAGAAGTTGGGTGGTAAAAATGTCCCGTTTAGCCAAACAGCCGGTTGCCAAAAGGATTGTGAGAACTCAGTATGGTTATTGTTTCTCTTAATTGCCATTTTCACCCATCCTCTCTTATCATAAAACCACCCCAAAGCCCTCCTCAAGAGAGGTATATAGTCTCCGTCCTCAGTTGTTTGAAAACAAAGAGAGCCTCATTCTGGCAAGGAGCGATTCTCACCTAATGGGGGCCCTTGTAGGGTCATATGGCAAATAGGGCAGATCTAGAGTCTTATTTGTTGTAAAGATTTTAGGAAAAACTGCTGCATCATGTCTGACCGGCATAGGTTTTGGAAAGGCAGATAGAATAGCCCAACGATATTCTCCCCATATACTAGGAACCCAATTCTGGAGAATCATTGTGAGAACTGGAATTAACTTCCAAGGAATCCATCAGTTCATTTCCAGGTGTTAGGATCTTTCTCATCAATCTTTCAGGTAACCAGAATGGGTTATCTTCCTCCTGTGGAAAAACACAAACAGCTCCCCTGGATCTTATTAAGATAGAATCCGGGCCTTTCCATTGACCAGTCAAGACATCTTTCCATTTGACCATCTCCTTTGGACTGTCAGGCTCTAAACAATGACAGTCAGCCGCCGTATGGCCCTGACTGTCCAGATTTAGAAAATTAAGAGTAAAGAGTGCTATAGAGATGGTTACTCGTGGCACTGAGGGTAGAGCCTCCTCGACTCCCCCTTTTTGTCTTATTAAATAAGACTTGAGAGTGCGATAAGCCCGTTCTATAATGCCTTGTTCTTGAGGGTTATAAGGGAGACCCGTCAGATGGGTCACCCCCATTTGGCAACAGAATTGTCCAAACTTTTGAGAAGTGTAAGCTGGTCCATTGTCAGTTTTAAGGATTTTAGGCTTTCCCCAGGCACTCCATGCCTCGAGACAATGTTGAATAACATGGGCCGTTTTTTCTCCGGCTAATGGAGAAGCAAATATAATTCCAGAACAAGTATCAGTGGAAACATGTAGATATTGTAATTTGCCAAAGGATGGGATGTGAGTAACATCCATTTGCCAGATCTGTAGTAGCCGGATTCCTCGAGGGTTAATTCCAACATGAGGCACAGGTAAGAATTGACAGCAATTTTGACATTGAGTCACTATATCTCTAGCTTCTTTTCTAGTTATGTCAAATCGACGACGTAACATCTCAGCTGTCACATGAAATCTTTTATGAAAATCTTTAGCCAAATCCAATTTTAGCGAGAGGGTAATTGCAATCAACTTTGTGGCTCGATCTGCCAGGTCATTTCCGCAGGACATGGGTCCTGGTAGTCCTGAGTGAGCCCTAATATGTGTAATAAAAACAGGGAATCTTCTATTAACCAAGGTAAACTGAATCTTTTGAAAACTTCTACAAGTCTACTGGATGTCCTAATTGGTCCAGCCACTTGTAAAACTTTAACTGCGTTTACTACATAAAAGGAATCTGAAACAATATTTAAGGGACCTGGAAAAATTTCCAGAACCTCTAACACCACTAAACATTCCACAATTTGAGGTGAGGTTTCATGGTATTGTTTGGATGTGACTTTGTTATTAACCACATAGGCACCCACTCCTGTTTTTGACCAGTCTGTATAAACTACCATTCCATCTAGGAGTGGTTCCTGAGATACAATGCGTGGAAATACAATAGCTTGAGTTAAGGCAAATTGCAAAATGGGATATTTGGGATAGTGATTATCTATCTGACCATTAAAGGAAGTGACCAACACTGCCCAAACATCAGAGGTAGCAGTTAATATTTGGACTTGATGGGCAGTATAAGGCACTATTAAAACTTTAGGTTCCCTTCCAAAATGGGTCATAGCTGCTTTTAGCCCACGAAGGGTGAGTTGAGCAACTGCATCTGGATACCATTCAATAATCTTTTCGGGAGAAGCATTGGGATGAACCCATAACAAGGGCCCCTCCTGCCATAACACAGCAGTTGGTAAGTATCTAGTTTTAAAAACACATAAGTCAAAGGTTTTGGTTTCATCTATGCGTTTTAGCTGGGCATCTTGTAAGGCATTTCTACCACTTGTAGGGCGCAGCTTGCAGCCAGTGTTAAGGCTCTTGGAGAGGAAATATGAGCACCCCCTTCCAAAATATCAAACAAAGGTTTTAATTCAGCGGAGGGAATTTTCAGGAATGGTCTCAACCAATTTATATCACCCAATAATTTTTGAAAATCATTCAACGTGTGCAAATGGTCTCTGCGAATCTCTAATTTCTGAGGAACTATTTTTTTCTGGGTAAATAACTGTCCCTAGAAAGGAGCCAATTTCTGAAATTTGAACCTTCTCAGTAGCAATATGCAGGCCCCACTGTCCCAGGGTTTTTAGTAATAAAGGGTATGAAGTTTGTAAAACAACTAACTCCTTATGACTCATAAGAATGTCATCCATATAGTGGGCCAACAACAAAGAAGGAAATTGTTTCCTAATTGGCTCAAGGGCCATTTGTACATACAGCTGACATATGGTGGGGCTATTGGCCATGCCTTGAGGCAAAACTTTCCACTGATATCTTTTGTTTGGTTCAAGGTGATTAACAGCAGGTAAGGTAAATGCAAATCTTTGCCTATCTTGTGGGCATAAAGGAATAGAGAAAAAACAATCTTTAATGTCTATAATAATAATCCTCCACTGCTTAGGTAAGGTGGAAAGTAAAGGTATGCCTCGTTGTACAGAGCCAAATAGCCACATCTGTGCATTAATGGCCCTCAAATCATGGAGAAGTCTCCATTTTCCTGATTTCTTTTTTATGACAAAAAATAGGTGTATTCCAAGGAGAGGTGGAAGGCTCTAAATGACCAAGCTGTACTTGTTCTTTAATTAACCTTGTAGCAGCTTCCAATTTCTCAGAGGATAGGGGCCATTGAGGAACCCACACGGCCTCCTCCGTAAGCCAGGGTATGGGCATGGAACCCTCAATGGCAACTAGGGAAAACCCAAACCTTATCTTCCTGTATTACTCTTTTGTGAGATTGGGCTTAACCTTCCTTGTTCTTTTCTGCCAAGGCCTTTTCCTTCCTTATATCCCATCTTTTTCATAATATCGATAGCTTGTTGAGTGTACTCATTAGTTAATGTTAATCCTAGGTCTTGTAAGATGTCTCTTCCCCAGAGATTAACGGGGAGAAGAAGCACATAAGGTATAAAGCTTCCTGTTTGACCTTCTGGTGCCTGCCAAGTCAATGAGCGTGAACTGACTGCAGGGCTGGCTTCATATCCCAACCCTTGTAAGGAGCGGGATGATTCTGTAACAGGCCACGCCTTAGGCCACCAGTTGGAGGAAATAATACTTCTGTCAGCTCCTATGTCCAAAATTCTGATAAAGTTCTTTCCTTCTATCATTAATTGTAAGGTAGGTCTAGTTTTAAGGTCAACTACCAAGTGAGCAAAATCAGTCCCTGAAGAACCAAGTCCCTTGGCACCTCTAGGCACCCTGGTGGATGGGAAACAATTATGTAAATTTGAAAAAACAACCAATTGAGCAATCCTATCTCCGGGAGAGATAGAAAATATGCCTTGTGGACAAGAACAGAGAACTTGAAGTTCCCCGGTATAATCTTGGTCTATCACACCAGGATGAACCACAAGCCCTTTCAAGGTAAAAGAGGAACAACCTAGAATGAGGCCGACACTTTCCTCAGGTAGGGGGCCTTTAAAATCAACTGTGATAGGTTGTATGCCCACATAAGGCACTAATAAGAATTGAGAGGTGGAATGGAGGTCCAACCCTGTGGAGCCTCTTGTAGCTCTGCGGCTAGAGATGTCCTCCAGTTGCTGATTTGTGTCTCATATTTTTTTGGGGCCCTGGGATCTGGGGCCCCGAAACCCGTTTTTTTGGAATACCTTCATCTCTTCCCACTGGTGGGGAATCATGTTGAATAAGCTTTCCTTGAATATCTCTAACTGAGCGACACTCATTAGCCCAATGATAACCTTTTCTGCATTTGGTACAAAGCCTTGGAGTTCTTTTTTGTGTGGAAGCACGACATTCTCACTTCAAATGACCCGGTTTGCCACAGTTATAGCAGACTTTACGGCTGTCAGGACTTGGGCGGTTTTGGCTTTGTAAGATAGCCGCTGCAAGGCCGGCATTAGTAAGCGGGCCTCCAATTCCTCGGCAAACCTTTATCCATCTGTCAACCCTTTGTTTTTTCTAGGGGTAATGACTGCCTTGCACTCTGGTGAGGCATTTTCATACACCAGTTGTTCTATCAATGGTTTAACTCGCTCTGGGTCTCCAAAAATCCTGCCTGCTGTTTCTGTCATCCTAGCCACAAAGTCTGAGAATGGCTCTTGGGGGTCTTGTAATATTTTTGTTAGGTGTCCCCCAGCCTCACCTTTCTTTGAGAGGGCCTTCCATGCTTTAATAGCAGCAGCTGAAATTTGGCCATATGCTCCCCAATCATAATTTGTTTGGTCATTAACAAACTGTCCTTGTCCTGTTAACAGTTCAAACATCCACTCTCTTTGATTGCCTTCTGCATTGGCGTTGGTCCTTGCCTGTATTTGAGAAGCATCATGCCATAAGGCTTTCCATTCCATGTACTATCCCATACTAGGGAGAGCAGCTTTTACTGTATCTTGCCAATCATTCGGAGTCATAGCCATAGTGGCAAGCCTCTCAAGCTGCATAACTGTAAAATTAGCATCAACTCCATATCTGTTAACTGATTCAGCAAGTTCCTTAATAGGGGCATATTCTACCGGTGCGTGGACGCGACCTCCCTCCACAATCTCAAACACCGGAAAGGCTTGTAATAACTTTCTTTTGTCTCCCTTTGATAGGAAGGAATCTGAGTAGCGCTTCTCCGCATAAGGTGGAGGGGCACTGGGGACAATAGGTCGGAAGGGCGCAACGGGCTGAGAAGCCGTGCAGCTCCTATTTCCTGTTTTCTTTTGCTTTCAAGTTTGCAGCGGCAGCCGCTTATCTGGATGGTATCTTTCCTCCTCATAGCAGGCTGCCTGTTCATCTGAGACTTCCTCCTCAGAGGGGCTTAGTTCCTCTGACTCAGAGCTATCAATCCCCAAGGCTTCCAGTTCCTGTACCGGATAAAGGAATTTCCTTTCTGGAGCCTTGGCTCCCTTCCCACGTTTCTCTCCCAGGGTATCCTTTCCCTTATCTTTCTCCTCCTCGGACTGGGCGTCTTTGGAAGGGCCTCTTTTCTTCGGTATACCTTTCCTTTTTTCTTTGCTAGCTTTCATCCTTTTACCTCGCTCTGTTTCTGACATGCTGTCCTGTAATTCTTCCAGCACTCCCTGGCTTGTCGCTATAGCCAGACGGCATTTCTCGTCCTGTAGACATGATCTAACAAGTTTCCACAGCGGTCTGGTTCCAGGCTTTAATTTCCCATTCTGCTGTTATCTAATTAAGTCACCCTCCAGTTTGTCCCAGGAAGTGAGCGTCAGCGACCCTGAGCATATATACCAGTGGGCGCAATGCGGTCCACTTCCTTCACAAACCTCGCCAATGTTTTTGTAGGGATTTTTAATTCATGCTGTCGCAAGAGCGATTGAAGCACCGTGATCATGGAATGTGAAGTTCCCATGTTGCTCTCTTATCTACGAGAGAAGATGACACACAGGGAGGGGTGCCGCAGCTTATATACGTCCGTCTAACCACACCCAACGGCGGCAAGTCCCTTTTAACAAGAATATTTGTGGAAGCAAAATGAAACCAAAAGGAAGAGAATGAGCACTACTAGCACAATAGTGAAAGCTTCAAGGGCTCCTGCCAGCTGGAGAGAGAGATGCATGCCTCTCAGAGCTTACCTTGTTCTGCAGTTCTGAATCCACTCCACGATAACGGAGGGTCCCCTCTGTGGCGTGGTGGGAATGGTGAGGCTTTCCTGGCGTCCCAGGTTTCAGCACCAGCTGTGACCCACAGGAGCGTCTCGCCATCAAGAACGCACGCGGGTACCGGATCCTTCTGCAGCAAGCGTTTATTGTATCATGAAGAGGTAGACAAAAAACCCCAAACGGTGCCTGCTTAAATAGCCCTTAAGGCAGCGTGTACATACTTGATTGGCTGCTCGCTCGTTACTCATATAATGCCCCGGGGTTGAGTCGTGAGTTTGGCTCACTCCTAGCCTTTGCGCCTGCGCACGGAACCTATCCACCAAGATCATCAGCGGATGTGGGCGCCATCCTGCAATAGCGATTATTCGTAAGCCCGGGCACAGCTCTCTACAATAGTAAAAATGGCTATCTCGCCAAAAGAAATTCACAGATTTACTGCAATCCCAAACAAAATTCTCATCAATTCTTCACAGAGATGGAAAGAGCAATCTTAAAATTCATTTGGAATAACAAAAAACTCAGGATAGCAAAAACTACTCTTAACAATAAAAGAACTTCTGGGGGAATCACCATCACTGACTTCAAGCACTGACTACAAAGCAATAGTGATAAAAAAAAAAAAAAAACGCATGGTATTGGAACAGAGACAGGCAGGAGAATCAACGGAATTGAAGACTCAGAAATGAAACCCTATACCTATTGTCACTTGATCTTTGACAAAGAAGCTAAAACCACACAGTGGAAAAAAAAAGACAGCATTTTCAACAAATGGTGCTGGTCCAACTGGAGGTCAATATGTAGAAGAATGCAAATTGATCCATTTTTATCTCCTTGTATAAAGCTCAAGTCCAAGTGGATCAAGGACCTCCACATAAAACCAGATACACTGAAGATAATAGAAGAAAAAATAGGGAAAAGCCTTGAACACATGGGCACAGGGGAAAAGTTCCTGAACAGAACACTAATGGCTTATGCTCTAAGATCAAGAGTTGACAAATGGGACCTCAAGAAACTGCAAAGCATCTGTAAAGCAAAGGACACCACCAATAGGACAAAGAAGCAATCAACAGATTGGGAAAAGATCTTTACCAATTCTTCATCAGATAGAGGGCTAATATCCAAGGTATACAAAGAACTGAAGAAACTAGACTTTTGACAATCAAATAACCCTATTAAAAGTGGGGTACAGGGCTGAACAAAGAATTCTCAACTGAGGAAATTTGAATGGTTGAGAAGCACCTAAAGAAGTGTTCAGCATCCCTAGTCATCAAAGAAATGCAAATCAAAACAACACTGAGATTCCACCTCACACCAGTCAGAATGGCTAAGATTGAAAATCCAGGTGACAGCAGATGTTGGCAAGGATGTGGAGAAAGAGGAACACTCCTCCATTGTTGGTGGGATTGTAAGCTGGTACAACCACCATGGAAAGCAGTCTGGTGGTACCTCAGAAAATTGAACATAGTGTTACCTGAGGACCCAGGTATACCACTCCTGGACATATACTTAAAAGATGTTTCAACATACAACAGGGACACATGCTCCACTATGTTCATAGAAGCCTTATTAATAATAGCCAGAAGCTGGAAAGAACCCAGATGTCCTTCAACAGAGGAATGGATACAGAAAATGTAGTACATTTACACAATGGAGTATACTCAGCTATTAAAAACAATTTCATGAAATTCTTAGGCAAATTGACAGAGCTGGACAATATCATCCTGAGTGAAGTAACACAATCACAAAAGAACACACATGGTATGCACTCAGTGATAAGTGGACACTAATACAAAAGCTCCCAATACCTAAGATACAACACATAGACCACATGAAACTCAAGAAGAAGAAGGAAGACTAAAGTATGGGTGCTTTGGTCCTTCTTAGAAAGTGTATCAAAATACTCAACCAGAACTGCCAGGGTCTAAACCTGCAGCCTGAGAAGACAAAGGGAGAAACTCATGGCTCCACCTGTATAGGTAGTTGAGGGGGACCTTGTCAGGCATCAGAGAAAGTGGAGGGTCTTGGTCCTTGAAAGTTTGAATTTCCTAGTGTTGGGGAATTTGAGAGCAAGATGGCAGGAATGGGAGGATGGTGGGATCACACCCCCATATAAATATAATTAGGGGGTATGGGATAAGGGGTTTTGAGTGGGAATGGGAGAGAAGATAACACTGAAAGGTAAGCAAGTAAAATATCCAATTTAAAAAACACAGACAATGGGTCTGGCAATTGTAGTTAAGCAGTTGAGACTTTTTGTCAACAATTTATTACAGGGATTTCACTTATGCCTCAAGGACAAGGTATTGTGGAAGAGACCTATAGAACTTAAAAAAGACTGACAACACATACTGTTACTGAGACAAAAAATGATGCCGACCTGTGAGCTTGCTGAGTCCCCTGACAAGGGTGACTGGGGAGCTATATTGGACATATGTTCCTGACCCACTTTTGCTTGACTATATCCCAGATGGGACAAGCTGCCTTGCCTCACGTTTTTAGTCCTAGTAAGATAAAAATTAAAAAGACATATTATAATGTCTCTTGTATTTTTCTTAAAAGTGTCTAGCTATTAGGACTCAATCATGTACTGGCCTAGAAATCTATCCAATATTGGAAATAACAGTCTACTTTTGGAAGACTGGATCTGGACATTGTCAGAGACATTTGTAAGTCAGCTGTAGCTCTCTATGATGTTACCATAGCAAGAGATAAAGTTGGGACATAATCTGGATTTCAAACAAGGGTTATTGCAGGTTTTAAGTCTCTTTTAATTGTCAAGCTAAAATTGGTTTTGTTTCTTCTACAGTATTTATTGTAAGTTGCATTGGCTGTAAAATTTCCAATTGTGTTAGTGTGTTGGAATCTGGCATGTTTGTTAGGGGGTCTATCAACCAGCTTTTGTCTTACTGCATTACTGTCTTACTGTATTAGAAAACCTTGCTTCTCTGAAAAAAGCTTGAAAGTGCCGGAAGAAGTGAGTTAGGCTTTAAGCAGAAGCAAGAGGGTAGCAGGCTTGATTATTGCTGGTATAACAGCTTTTATTCCATCAATTGCTAGCACCACTGCTTCTGCAATAGCATTGAACAAGGAGTTAAGACAACTATTTTTCTTAACCATCTAGCAGAAAAAATGTATTGAGTATACAAAAGGATTTATATAGGTTTCTGGAACAATGAATGTTGCTCTATAACCCATTGAAATGATCTGAAGGAGTTTCAGGGTTCAAAAGTTAGGAGCCATCCCAAGTGTCATGACAAATATCAATGGAGTAGTGTTACTTTTGAAATTCACAATGATTGTCATTATAATTAGAAAAAAGTTTAAAGACACTTGTAGGATATTTGGCACAATCCTAACACCTTTCTGGGTGTGTTAACTTTGCATAGTGAGATTATGAATTTAAAGAATGCTGCTCTGTTGATCCTTGTTGCTGCAGACAATGCCAATAAAATTATCCATAGCCTGAGCTCAGTATTTTCACTTTGGTCAAACCTCAGGAATGGCATATATAGCTTGACCAGGCTAGCCCTTCTTGTCCTGGGAATACTTTTGTTCCTGCCCACTGTGTTAAAGTTTATCTTTAACACCATCAACATGTTGACTGCTAAAATACATGGCTTAAACCCGAAAATAGACCCCCAGACTGAATTATTAAATTAACATGCTGGCAGTCCAAGGACTGGTAAGATTCTGCACAGAGCCTTACCAACATAAGATAGAAGTGCATTTCCTTTGATAATGCATATTCCATGATGAGTAAGAAAGGCATTCTTGTCAGAACAATCTAAGACACAGGCTCAGTCTTGTTAATCAAATAAAAAAGGGGAAAGGTGGAGAGCTTTAGGGCTGCTTGGCAAGAAGCTGACATAGGCCAAGGACAAGGAAATGGGCTGCTTGTCAGGAATATGTCATTGGCCAAGGACAAGGAAGTAGGCTTCAAGCAGGAATTTGACATTAGACTAGAGGTAATTTCAGGTAGGAATCTAAATTGTAGGCTACAACACAGAAGTAATCTCAGGCAGGAATCTAAATATTAGGCCAGAATAAAGAATTAATTTCAGACAGGAATCTAAATTTTAGGCTAGAACAAGGAAGTAGGCTTCAGACATGAAAATGACCTTGGGCTAGGATAGGGAAGTAGGCTCAGATATATCCTGATAATTCTTTAGAAACAGTGCTTTTTCTTTGGTTATTTGTGCTTATTTTATTGCTTCTTCCTCGATTTTTTGCATCTATTGTATTGCTAGACCTTCAACCTAGAACTGACTTTATTACATGCGTGTAATCAAAATGGTATAAAAGCATAAAGGAAGAGGGGGTATAGGATAGGGGTTCTAGGGAGGGGAAATGGGGAAAAGGGGTGACATCTCCATTGTATATAAATAATATATCCAATTAAATTAAAGACACTCCTAGAAAATTTTTATTTCTCTCTTCAATGTAGCTAAGTAAACAATTAAAGAGTTCATTGGAACCAGGTGAAACTTGTATATAATTTGACAAGACATGCATCCTACAAATTCTGGGATTCACATTCCCACAGCTGTTAGTTCTCCTCTTTGTACTTTTCACAAGGGTTGGAGGAAATTTCTCTGTATCATTCTCATTTTAGTCCTTAATATAAGAAACAGGTCATGTCAAAAATTTTAATTACTTTTATATCAAGGTTGACAAATATTATCAACTTGCTTTTATTGGTCATGAGAAATTCATGTCTTGTGTGGAAGAAGATTTGGAGATGTTGGGTGGTGTTGGGAAAGAGTGTTTACTTTATTGTGAGTGTCTGTGTCATGTGTGAGAATGAAGTGGGACTAGGTGATGGTCCTGTATTTGCTGGCTTTCCCATTTTCCAAGCCTGTCTCCTTTATCCGATCTGTGGGCTGCATCAGGCATCCTAATTGCCTTTGCCCTGCCTGAGTGGAGATGCCAGGGGTGATATGCATCTAAATCACAAGACAACTCAGGTAGACACAGATGTGGTGGAGTCTGCTTCAAGTTGAGGAGGGCAGAAACACAGAGGAAACCATAACCCATAAATCCAGACACAAAGTGACAAGACATCTCTTTCCCCTGCCCCTCCACAAACAATGTAGGACATTTTTATAACAGCAAATGACTTTTGTGACAGTTTGTTGCCTCTTCTCATGTCATTAGTGTCGCACTGGCATACATCCATATTCCTTATTTCCTATTTTTAGAGTGGAATGGAGAAATTGAAATGTTAGTACTGTTACCACATTGCATAGTTTGTCGGGACAGGGGGAAGTGTCCTAGTGCCCTTCTTTATTTCACCTGGCTTCTGACACTGGATGCTATGCTGTTAATACCCTTCTTAACTACCTATGTGACATTTTCCTCATGTCATCAAACTCTTATATACTGTTTGTCATTTGCTTGTTTGAGACAGTGTCCCAGTGAATGCCATGCCAGCCTCAAACTCTCCATGTAGCCAAGAATGACTCTGAACTTCTGATCCCACTTCCTCTACCTCCCAGGTGTTTGGATTGCAGGCTTAAACACACCGTGTCCAGTCTTATGCAGTACTGAGAGTTAGACTCAGGGCTTTGTGCTAATCAGGCTATTCACCGAGCTCACTCAGTCCAAGTGTATCATCTTCCCCCCCTTTCCTGAATACAACATTAGGTATGTGAAAACATTTATTATAATGAGAGCAAGCCATGGTTCATTTTCTCTAGCTCTAGTGCTCTTTCAAATAGAAGACACACTTTTGCTGCCCAGAGAGAGAAAACATCAAATCTAGGTCTTTTGTAGGCCAGTGAGAAGCAAGGTGGGGACCAGGACTGGAGTTCTGACCTCAGATCTGAGCCCGAGGAGTACAGGTCCCAAGCATAGCTTGAAGATGAACATCTACTGAAACCCCCCTGTGAATGTTTACTTCGGAATGCAGCTGGAGGATGCAATTCATACACATTCTGGAAGGAAACTCAAGAGCATCAAGTGTTTGTTAGCTATAAATTACAGAGACTGTAAAAATAGCTGACCCCCACTCAAGCATGGGTGGGCCTGTTTCACACAGGCTGCTGTCAGCAACACCCATGCTTGATCATCCTTGTTTCCTGGGAAGCTCTAGGGATCCCTGTTTGTGAAAGCTTGTCCTGATGTTCCTTCCAGGCATCTCATCAATTGGATAAGAACGTCTCTCTCTTTATTAGGTACATAAATATTTATATCACTAAGTGTCAGAGCCTCGGGGATCTTGTCATTTGTCACCCCTGTGGTGCCTGTGCTGCACTTTCTGTTTTAGGGGAGGGTACATGAATGGGTGAGGCATGGGGGTGGGACTGAAGAACTAGGTAGGCATGGTCTCTGGGCATTAGAAAAAGATGCTCAATGTGTGCATGGTGACAGCTGGAAGGAAGGATGGGATCTAAGGAGAGATTTATGCAAATATCTTCTGTTTGTCACTTAGCACCTCCTAGCCAAGTATCAGCTTTTATAAGGTTTACTTTCTCAAGACTGAATGATCTGTGTCCTATCTGCCTAGCAGAGCCCTGTAGCTCTCTGTTTTTATCCTTTGTGGATTTCTAAAGGTTGTATGAAGGTTGGGCTCAGTTACTTCACTCTACTCTAGAGAAATTTGGGTGAATGACAGTACATTATTCTATGAATTAAACAGCCTACCTGCTCAGATTGCTTGGTGCATACTATAGGTGCCATTATAGGGTTAAGTAGGCAGCTCTGTGGCAGGACACTTGCTTGGTGTTTGTCAAGCTATAGTTTCCTCCTTAGTACAAAAAGGAAAGAAAAAAGGAAAAAGAGAGAAAGGAAGAGGAGTGGGGAGAAAGCAGATGAGAGGGAAGAGGAGGAGAATGAAAAAGAAGAGAGGAGGAAGGAGGAGGGGAAGGAAGAGTAGGAGGAGGGAGAAACAGGATAAAAAGAATATCTGTAACAAATACCGACTGACTCATCTTTGTCACTTTTCTCTTATTATCTTCCTGATAATTCACATTTTGGATAACTCCATGTATATATTTGTAGACATTTTCAATAATTATAAAATATTTAGACTATCTATGAATGTTCTACACTTTGCCTATTTTAAAAATAAATGTCATCTAAAATTAAAACATCCCTTCAGCCAAATTTCCCCATCTACCCAACTCACAGCGCTCACAAGTATGGCTCACAGGGCTCCAAGCACTTTGTTTTTCCAGATCCTGGTGCCAACAGTTCCTTCCAATGACCCACTGACTGGGCTGCTTCTCAACTTTGAACAGAGAAGCTTCTCTTAGCAGTTGAAAGCAGTCAGTGGAGAGATGAATAACTGGTCAAAGTTGTGAGAGTAAGAGACTCAGTGGTCAGGACCTAAATAAGATGTCTGTATTAACCCCTTCACTGCCACATCACAGGCAGCAAGTGGTAGAGGCTAGGGAGGAGACCTGTGACATGCTGTCTTCTGGACATGACGTAGTTATTACAATTATAAACTCACAGCACCCATGATCACCTGCACAGCAAGCCAGCAAAATTTCTGGCAAAGGTAGGGTAGCTTGCTTCATTCCTTACAAAGCTGTTGGTGAGGGAGTTGCTGGGGAGGAGGAATCATGCTGATTTGGGAATGTGGCTACTGGTGGGTTTCATACTCCAACAGTTGGCTCCACAGCTATGCACAATATCAGCAGCCCTGACTGGACTCAATGGATTGTTAAAAACATTTGAAGTCAAGAAGGGGCATGTTGTAGAAACATAAGAGGAATTGGAGGGAGGAAATGGATAGATATGTTCACATATTTTTGTATACATGTATACAATTCTCAAAAATAAAAGAAATATTAAGTATATAATTTTGGGGGAACTTACCATATTTTCTTCCCCTACCCTTGTTTTAAATTTAAGCCTTATAAAGTGCACACACAGGCTAAGTTTCTCCCTCTTTAATTCATGGGTTGTCTTCCCCCGCCCCTTCTCTTCTCCTCCTCCTTCTTTTTCAAGCTACCTCTAAGTCTATGAGATAAGTTCAGATTTTTAAAAAAGATTAAAACCTGTCACAGAGAGTCTGCTTGGAGCCAAAGAAAAACAATTAAATTAATCTCTGGCTTTTCAAAAGTTCAAGGCCCTATGGAGAAGGGCCTGGTCCTAGAGCAAACTGAGTAGGCACTGTGTAATGTCTTATTCCTGCAAGAAAGGGTAGGACTACTGCCTTCATTCATTTTTCTATTGATAATGACATCATAGGACTCGGTAGATAAGGTATCAGAAAAAAAGACAATATTGTCACTCATGGTTCTAGTCTAAGCCCAAGGGAACAGCATGTAGTGGTGTCTTTCCTTCTGAAAAAGACCTCAGATGGCACTGGGTGTCATATGGCCAGAGACAGCAAGGGATGCTGGAGAGCTTTCACCAAGCTGGCTTTCATCTGTGACCCACTTTTGGAATAACTCATCTATCACATGAAAAGATTAGTTTATGTGTGAGGGCAGAGCCCTAGTCACCTCTTACAGGTTGATCTGGCTCCACCCTTTTAATTTCTTATAGTGAAAACTACATTTCAACATGATTCTGGAGTGGAGAAACCAGACTCAAACCACAGCAACTGCATAGAGATTGTTTGGGTATTATCAGAGTCGATAGGAAACTAAGAATGAGATGCTGAATGAGAAGGTGTGTACCCAAAGAAGTGTGTGCTTTTTCTCATTATTTTCTCAAGGCCTTGGTCTGTTTACAAAAGCTTACACTTCATATTTTGGTATTGACATAGGAACTCTAAGCCAAACCTTCTTAAGCAGAATATAGAACTTACTGGTTCATGTAACAGAAAAACTCTGGCCCTGGACCTCCCATTCCTGCCTCATTTTTCTGTTTTTGTCTCTAGTTTGACTCTGGGCTTAATGCAAGATTTTCCTTGGTGGCACTGTGGTGGTTTCCAGCAACACTGGAAACAATCCCCATCTCGAAGACATCCAGCAGGATATAGATATAGATGTCCTGTGGTTGAATCTAAATAAGTTTTTTTTTTTTTTGTGGGGTGGGAGGGCTTCACTGAGTCACATGGGAAGTCCTGAGCCAATCACTTTTATTAAGGTAAAGAAACCATAAAGCTTGTCTTAGATGAATCAGAGTCTGGGTGCAAGGGACTGAGCTACAGCTACTCCTAAACTGGCTAAGTTTTATATTGTACAGTGGCAAAAGTTCCAGTCTTTGGAGTAAAACTATCCTGATTCTAAGCCATCCCTATCAGTTAACACTGATAACATTTGGGATTCACTTGAATTCCAGGCCCTTTGGCTTCCTTGTGTTTTTAAAGCAGGGATGATAATAACAGATACTGAAAGACTATTGTGACATTTCATCTTAGAGAGCATTGTAAAGCTCTCTGAGTGTTTCACACACTGTACATTTCACTGGGAATCTGGTTTCCTTTCCTTCATTGTCTCTGTAGGCTGTGAGCCATTTGGAAAACTAGGGAGGAAGCTGTCATTTAGTATCACATGAATACCTTTAGTTAGTAATGAACAGCCTTACAGGAGATGCTCCCTGATATCTGAGGCTGCTAACTCAGTATCAGCCTCCTGCTACATTAGACATCACAGGCTCATCTGTGTAGGCACTTCCACAGCATGAATCTTCCTGATCTCGTCTGTTCCATCAATATCTCCTCTGTTACTCTGGTCCTATGGTCACTTTTGTGGATGTGGGAAATTAACATCTTAGTGAGTAGGGTGTCTGCCAAGTGGACTGGACTCAGAACAATGAAGATTGGAATCACGTCAAAGAAATATTTCTAAACAGATCCACTTCCCCCATGTCCTAGTAACCTTTCTTTTCCACTACCTCTGGTGGATGGTGGCTAGAGAGGAGGTTGAACCCTTATTAAAGTAGGTTGAGAAAAAAATATATGCCAACAAGACCTCTCTTCTTGAATTCCAGAATTGTATATCCACTTACATATTAGACATATCTCCTTAAATGCACAAGGACATCTCATAAGTCAAGCTTCTGCAGGTATCCTGTAAGTCTATTCCTCCAATGGTCAGTGCCACTGCAGTCAATAGTAGCTCTGGACTTGTGCTCATCATACCAGCCTCCTCAGGTCTTTCTCTTCACCTGCCATCCCACTTAATCAATGTCTCTTGTGCTACTACTTCAAAATAGTTGTGAAATTTATCTACTTATTACTGCTTTTATTATCTTATCAGGTTTCTACAAACAACAGTCCTGTCTTGCTTAGGTAACTATGCAATTTCCTATCTACTTTAGTTGACTACCCCCTACTACCTCTTATGGTGTATTTACAGCCCAGCAGCCAGAATGATCTGTTCAAAACCAACTTGCAGCATGCCACACAGATGCCCACAATTCCTGCAGTACTTCTTGCCTCACTCAGGGCAAGAGGTCAAACCCTTCCATCCCCACAGTTACTTGTCCTTACTCCTCACTTATCTTACTCTGGCCACTCTTACCTCATCACTATTCCTCATACACACAGTAAGATTCTTCTTTAGGACATTTGGACTGGATGTTAATTTTGTGTGCATTGCTCTTGACCTTGATACTTTATAACCAATCTCTTACTTCCAGAAAGTTTTGTTTAATGATAGTTTTTAGTGAGGCTTTTCCTGATCACATTACTTAAACTACCTCTGTATCTATCCATCCATCCATTCATCCATTTACCAATCCACCCACCCATCCCTTTATCTAGCCATCCATACACCCATTCACTCACCCATCTATTTATCATCTATCATCTATCTATCTATCTATCTATCTATCTATCTATCTATCTATCTATCTATCCATCCATTCGCTATCATCATATACCACTTTTTCATCTATCTAGCATATAAAAAATTTCTGCTTCTCTTCTTTTAGACTAGAACTAATTTCTTTTAAGGCATAGCTTTTGTTTGTTTGAGCTCCTGATGAGTACCACGAGGTTAATATTTAATAGGTGCTCAATATTTCACTCTGTGACAGTGTTTACATATTTCAGTTTATTCACCCATTTTCTTATGGATATTCTTTTTTGTTGTTACAAGGTTTTTATGATAATGCTGCAATTTGTTTATGTATTGTGGTGTAAATTGGATAGAATTTTATTCTAGAGCATTATCTCAATTTAGCTCCTTAGGAAAGAGACTCTGAAAAGTACATGTAAAAAGTTAAAAAAAAAATTCAGTGCATCCTGATGGGCAGAGCCTGAGTAATAATTTCAGTACCAATACTCAAATGCAATAGAGGAAATGCTAGATAGCTGAGTGTGTACATTTTCAACTTTATGAGATTTTGTCAAATTATTTTCCAAATTGATACCTTTAATTGGTCATTTTTTGTAATGCGATATGATCGGTTTTGATGTATTTGTAAATCAGAAAATTTCACTCCAATACTTCACAACTCCAGAGGAAAATAGTTTAGGGGCTTTATTTAAGTCCTTTAAATGTTGGTATGTCTAAAACCTGAGCTTAATATATTGTCCTGTGATAGCTGAACAAACACAGGTAGACACTGAATTGCAGTAGGCCAAACATTCTGTCTCAGAAATGAGAAAGCCCAGACAACAGGCAAACATTATTCTCCCACAGGGCTTCACCGAAAAGCACATTAAACTATGTGAATGTTATTCTCAGTTTAGCTATTTATACCTTGCCTGCTTCTAGTTCATAGCTCATATTCTGTTTGTTATAGATCATTCACACTCAGTTAATCTGCCACCGGTTTTGATGGATCAGGCAAAATGTTCAGCAAAAGGGAACATGGACATCCATAAATATAAAACCTTGAGGTATTGAGATGTCAGACACTAAGCATACTTGTCCTTACCAGGATGGGGACAGAGTCTGATTATTTTTTCCCCACTCACCTTACTCTTCTCAATGCTGAATGCACTCCTATGAAAGGATATGACGGTGCCTCGAGTAGCTTTGAGCAGTTGAGGACTTGCAGAGTCCCAGGCACTAAGCTTAGTGATTCATGCATCTCATTTCATCTGTGTCCGGTTTTCTAAGGATATGAGGTGGGTTCATGAGAAATGGGGATGGGGATTCTTGGAGAGCATACACCTTTCCAACTATCAAGTGGAGTTTGGCATAAAAGTGGCAT
Organism: Arvicanthis niloticus; assembly: GCF_011762505.2. Classification (NCBI taxonomy): domain Eukaryota; kingdom Metazoa; phylum Chordata; class Mammalia; order Rodentia; family Muridae; genus Arvicanthis; species Arvicanthis niloticus. The sequence goes on along the minus strand of NC_047673.1, from coordinate 66,429,337 downwards.
GGTTCAGAGTGATGGTTCTGGACTTGGTCCTTCTGAAAATCAACGCTTGCTTGGCATTTGGTGTGCAATTATGGGCAACAAGTGAAATCTCTCTTTAATTTTGCCCTTGTATGTATTGTAAGGAGTTATAAGTCTTACAGAACACCCTGACTAGAGCCCAGATACTGGAAATGCTTACCGAAAACATGGACATATTCCGCACAGAGAAAGGGTTTCAACCCCGAATTTATTTCATTTTGTCTCTCATATTCTTAACCATTTTTTGTATGTGTATGTGGGCATGCATACATATTTGTAGAAGGGCATCTTGGGGGATCTTTGCAATGCTAAAATCATTACAGTGCTGGTGAACACATGAAAACCCACATGTGGTAAAAAGAGTATAGTGCCTAGTTCTCTCTCTCTCTCTCTCTCTCTCTCTCTCTCTCTCTCTCTCTCTCTCTCTCTCTCTCTCTCTCTCATGCTGTTATCTCATTAATCAAGAAAAACAACATAAATTTGAATAACATCAGAGAGTCATCTCAATGTGTTTATGGTATTCTATTATATAACTATGAATTTTTATATTAGTGGTGTGGTGGTTTGAATGAGAATTGCTTTCACAGGCTCATATATTTGTGTGCTTGACTCTCAGTTAGTAGAATTGTTTAGTAAGCATTAGGAGGTGTAGTCTTATTGAAGTAGGTGTAGCCTTGTTGGAGGTCATTTGTAACCTCCAAGAGTGGGATTTGAGGTTTCCAAAGCCCATGCCAGCTTCTCTCTCTTTCCCTTACCCGTTTCTTTTTCTGTCTTCCTTTGTTTGCCTGCTGCCTATGTATCAGGATGTAAAGCTCTCAGCTACTGTTCCAGCCCCACGCCTGACTGCTTCCCACAATGCTGTTCATTCACTAATCAGCTAAAACTAAGGCAAGTCCCCAATTAAATACTTTCTTTTATAAAAGTTGCCTTGGTCATGGAGTCTCCTCATAGCAACAGAACAGTGACTAAGGCAATCGGAGCTGAATATAGGATCTGATTATACATTTCTAACTTCTTTTGAATCTGTTTCTTAGTTATCTAGGTGAAGTCGACAGTAAAGCCCAGAAGAAGATAATCTTCTTGGCTCCTTTTCTTCTAGCTACCTGTCTTTTTAAAGAGAAAACCTTCCATGGGAACTCCCTGAGAAGACTGTTATACTTTTAGTTATTTTTCTTATCATTTTGAGGAAACAATTGACAGAAACAAGTCAAGAGAGAAAGAATTTCTATTGGCTTACTGATTCAGAGGACTTGCTCCATCATCACTTGGGTCGATGTGCTTGCGCAAACTGTGATGGCCATGGCACTGGGAATGCACCTCAGCAGAAAGCTGGTTGCCTCACAGTAAGAGAACAGAGAGTAAACTAGGGACAAGTGACTACTGATTATCTTCGAAGACACATTTGCAGGGATCTACTTCCTCCAGCTATGTCCCAGCTTCTAAGTCTTCCCTCATCCTCCCAAATAACACTGTTAGCTTGGGACCAGGCACTCACAGACAAGTCCATTAAGGATGCATTTCATATTCTCATTACAGCAGTCTTGCTTGTCTCTTTATCAGAGGTCACAAAGGCTAAGGAGAGTGAAATTCAAATATAATAGTAGTGGAGGAGAGATTTCCTTTCACTTCAAACCTCCTTCTCCTCTGCTTAGAGGAAAAACAACTCATATTTTTAGGAGATTTTTCCTTAGGTTTTCTGTGCAATTGTTTAAGAAGCATAGCACTTACTCAGACTATATGTTTAACTTATTTTAGCAATATATGAAACATATAAAAACACGGACACATCTAATCATGTAAAGAGTTGATGCCCCAGGGAAAGGGATTACCCAGGATGGGAAGCACCTTCTCAGAGGCAAAGGGAAGGGGTATGGGGTAAAGAACTCTGGGAGGGGGCACTAGGAGGGGTTCTTCTCATGCTAAATGCAAACATATACAAATAAACATGATGTACAATACAAGCATCACACTACCTATGCAATTTTGTTTTTCCTTAACAAATCATTCTATTTTTAATATTTACTCATATGTATATATTTGAGTCTACTTCATTTTAACTATAGGGTATTTCATAATCCACACATTCCATATTTTTTCTGCGATTCTGATGATAAACATATACTTGCTCTCTAGTTTCTCCTATCCCAAGTGCAGAAGGACTTTTCACCCCCAGCAATCCCTACTGTCTCGCAACCACTGGCTACACCTGTCAAAAGCTGATCTTTGCCTGTGAACTTGGGTAGCTATCCTGTAACATCAAGGCATCTGTGATTTGCTTTCTATTCTTAGAAGGAATGCACAAGCACTAGAACAGTTTTCAATCTACTGAATCAAAGAACAATAGCTTGTGTAGCTAAGAAAACAAGCAAACATCAGAACTGGTTTCAGATATCTCCACTAAATCAATGGCAACTCACTTCAGTAAACAAGCTCTGGCAGCTGTCAATCAGGGACAGCTTCATCCTTGGGCTGGAACCAGTCCTATCAGGCTCATTCTGAGTAATGTTATTTCTACTGCTGATGTCAACCTAATACTCCTCTGTAAGAAGCCATGCTTTCTAGAAGAGAATGTCATCCTGTCCCTGTACAACGCTGTCACTGGATAAAAGACTTTCCCCAAAGATATTTTGTATGAAATGGGTAGTTGACTTTACTTAAGGAGTTTCTTGGCCACACCTGGTCCCTTAATTCAGGAACAACAGGCTCATATTCATTCCAGGCATAAAATGATGTTTTATTCTTGCATAGTAACTTCTTATCATCAGATGTGCATAGATATGTAAGATATGTGGTCATTTTATCCAATCTGGAGCAGAACGACTAATCATAACACAGCCACTGTGATTCTTTTCTGCTTCTCCCTTTGAGAAAAACTTAGTGAGAATCCTGGTTTGGGAATTTCTCAAGTAAATAAATTTTGGCGACTCTAGTGGTCATTGTATTCTCATATAAATGATCTTGGAATGGATGCTCATTCCTAAGCCTTCTGCAGTTGGACAAAGATCACAGAGGGTAGTCTTTTCTAGAAACTGCACACAGTTTTCAATTTATAGCCACACCATTAGTTGGGTTGTTCTTATCAGAACTCTAGGGTTTATGGTTCTGCCAGTCTAAAGGGCATGAAATAATACCTTCACATTTAAACTCAGACATTCTGAGTCATGTTTGATTCCTTTGGCTATTCTCAAACCTGTGGTTTGAATGTTTGTCCTCAAGAGTCCATATATAAAGGCTTAGTCTCCAGGGATCAGTGTTGGCAGGTAGGCGCTGTGGACCTCACAGGGGTGTGGTCTGATGGAAAGCCCTGGTGTTACTAAGGTCTTGGCTTTCCATCTAGTGAAAACACCTGTTCTAGTGCTTGTGTATTCCTTCTAAAAATAGAAAGCAAATCACGCATGTCTTGATGTTACAGGACAGCTATCCAAGTTCACAGGCAAAGATCAGATTTGACAGGTGGTTGTGAGAAAGTGGGGGTTGCTGGAAGTGAAAAATCCTCTGTACTTGTGACAGAAAAAACTAGAGAGCAAGTATATGTTTATCATCAGAAGAGCAGAAAAAGTATGGAATGTGTGCATTCTTGTGGAGTTATATGCTCTTCTAGGAATTGTGGTACTTTAGTTTCTCTCTCTTCCGGTTGCTTTTGCTCTTGCTCTAGTCCTGTCTTCTTCCTTCCTCAAGAGGCAAGCACTCGCTATGACTTGCACTCTCACCATGGTGTTTTAATTACACCCAAAATTCAGGACAATACAATCATCAGACTCCTAGTCTGCATTTCCAGAATCATAAATCAAACTAAAGCTATTTCCTTCTCAAGTAGCCCACGTTGGATGTCTTATTATGGTGACAGGAGACTGGTTAATACAATAATTAATTTAGTGTTTTCCTATGTAAGTTACCTGTTTTTTTTCCAAAATACAAAAAAAAGAATAATTATTTTGATTCAAATTTAAACTAAAAAAATTAGAATGTATATAGATATATTAACATATATGTCAGAAAACATATCCACACAGATGCATATATATGCACATGACTTTTTGTATATAAAATGCCCCAAAACACTATAGTAATCATTATGCAATAACTTCTGCCTAGCTTAGAATTAAAACTACTTCAATTATTATTTTCTATTAAAAATAATAAAATTTATTTTGAAACATACAACTCAGTATTGATATTTTTAAGTCATCAAAATAATTTATAATAGCTAAATGCCTCTTAAATATGCATGATATCTTCTGAACCTAAAAGTAATATGTACTCAACCAGTTTTTAAAATCTATTTGGAACATTAAACATGATAGAAGTAGAAAAAAATCTCTTATGAAGTCCTCAATGAAAGGAAATTGTGACAAGTTCCTGATTAGATAGAAACCATTCCATCTCCAAGGGAAAATGCACAGTGAAGTTACCTGTTTTTACGCTAGCTTTTTTGGTAATTTTCCTATGAATGCTTTATAAATTCCATATATTAGTCTTTTGCTATCAGATATCTATAGCAGTCACTGCCTCTTGTCACCTTTATTATTTTTACAATTTGAGTTGAAAGCCAGACATGATGATGGCTCAGGTCTATAATACCAGGACTTGGAAGGTGGAAGTAGGAGAGCCAGACATTCAAGGTCTACTTTGGCTATCTAATGAGTTAGCGTTAGTGGTGGCTGTGGGCCTCTTAACTGGGACTGTGTTTATGAAAGGGAGCTTCTTGTCTTTAGGTGTTAAAGATAACACCTTAACTTCCCAGCAATTTCCAATTTTGTAGGTTACCTCCTGACCCAGTCTTTATAGGGTTTGTATTGTTGATAAAATGTTTTTAGAATCAGTAATAAATCTGTAAATTTGCAGTCTCTCCATGGCTCTAATAGCATACCTCTTAAGAAAGAAGGACATTTTCATTACTGTTCTCTTTGTTAAGAGTTTGATTGAAAAATGATTTGATGTTAAACTGAACAGATGAAAAAGAAACAAGGTATTCAGTGTTCTTTTGTTTAGGCCTGTGTCTTCATTGTGCTTTGGATCAATCCTGACCTGGATGCTCTGTATTCCAGTGTATTGCTCACTGTGTTGGCAAATCAGTGCTTAATTGAACTTAGACAACCCCTTATTGCTAATTATTTTTTTTGCCTGAGGAAGAAACCCATTATTTTCTCATCACTCCCAGGGCTGCTGTCAGAGAACACCCTATTTAACCAATTTTTAGCCATTAGCCAGAACTGATTTGCTGAAACTATGAAGCTAGTGACGTGTTAGGGATGATGACCTACTGCCCATAGGTCAGCTTTTGCCAGATAACAAGGAGATGGCAACGTACTCCTTGGACTAACTCCATCCCTAATTAACACCTCATTATTTACTGGACTGTACCTCAAAAAAAAGTGGTGCTCAATGAAAAGTTATAATACAATGTAACCCAACAGCAGGTAATCGGAGAACCATACATTATTTTTACTCTTGTATTGATTAACCAACTGTGAATTGTGCTGTTTTTCCCTTCCAAGGGAAGTGGTAGGCCACAGAATGATCTGGAAGGGTGAGCCAGGCTACAAGTGATGTGATGGTCAAGACAGGCTGTTCTTGGTCCAGCCATTCACACAGTCCAGAGTAGGACTGGAGACCAGCTGTCATTATTACAAGGGTCAATGGGTCTCAACCATTTCCCAAAGTGTTTCAAAAACAAAGAACTGAATTTGGATTGCTGTTAAAGGATGAGTAGAGTTCCCAATAACTTAAAGGGATTTCTTGCCATTTAGATAAGCAATGCCATCAACTTTGTGAGCAGAGTGACATGAATTGTTTCCTGGGACTAACGAGAATTCTTGAAGGTGATTTGACAATAGTAGGATGGCTAAGGGGAGAGCCTGGGATTCCAGATGATTGTGAAGAACTTGGTGCATGAGGATGAAGAGCTAAGACTTAACATCAATAATAATAGCAGACCACACGAAGTTCTGAAGCAGAACATGGAGTGATGGTGAGTTGTTATTTAGATGAAAAAATAATTTTTTATGCCTGATGGCAAGCAAGCTAGCATGAGGAGAGTCTGGCAGTTGAACAATCTATTGTGGAACAGCTGGACCGATGATCATACTGTGGTCCCAGAGGGAGACAATTAGGGCCTAAAGCCAGGCAATAGTAGTCACAGAGGGGAGTGGAGGTCATAAACCAACCACATTGCTAATGTGGAGGATTTGACGTCTGTCTGCATGCTGGGATGAGGGAGACATGTAAGTTTTGCAGATTATAACTTTGAGAGATGAAGATTTTTGAGTAGTCGCAGGCTCAGTCTAGCCAATTGTCTAATCCAGATTCAGTGAGAAACCTTTTTGCAAAAAGTAAGAGAGAGGGTGATTGAGGAGGACACCTGGTATCAACTTTTGGCCTCCATATGCACACATGCACATACATATCAATGTTTATACACACATACACATGCACACATGCATACACGCATACACATGGACACACAAATAAAAGTAGTTAACTTTAAAATTCCAATTCTTTCCCACTAAAAATTTCAGTTATTCTGATTCTTCCACGGCTAACTTTTTAATACTTCTGAATTCAGTAGTACATGAAAACTCAGATATTTTTCTTTAAAGTGTGTGCATGCACACCCCCACCCCCACACACCATATCACATTGCCTTTAAGAACCTAACAGACCTAACAGTTATTGGAAATGCTGAAGACAGCTTGCCTCTGGCATTTGACCTTGGTAAAACAGAACATCATAAACAAATTCATGAGGAAGCTCTGAGTGGAACTCAAATAGAAGTCAGGAAATATGCATGGGGAAGATGATTAAAAATTGAAAACTATTCTTCTCACATGCTGCATTTGTTAAAGCTCATGGGCTATAGTCATTGAACTTCAGTGGTTGAACAGAGTACGTATTGAAATCAGTTTTTAAAAAATATTTTTAGTTACTTGGTCATTTATATTTTCTTAATCATTAAGAACATCTGGAAAGTTTCTGTTCTTTGGAGTGGAGTGGATAGTTTGTGAAATCTTTAAATGTTACTCTCATAGTCTGTGGTACATTTTCCAAGCCTGCTACAGTAAAAATGACCACAAACCACAAACCACTGTCAGCAACCAAGGTCACAGCCCTTCCCTCCCTCACCTGCTGCCAGCTCTCCTGCTCAATACTTTGTCAATGGGCAAACAACTCCCTTGGTCCCCTTCATTGTAGTAAAACAGCTGAGACTGTCTCATGCCACATCATAAACATTTTCTCTCAGGGATATTAATAATAAAATCGGTGTTTCTGCATCCTGGAAAGTGCATCTATTTGCTGATAAAGCAATTAATTTTGTAAGCATCATATTATTGAAGGTTTTCTTGGGTGAGGGAAGATCTTTCCAACCAGGGCAAGGATGTAGAGTGAGTGGAATTTGGCCTTTTGCCTTTTAATTATTTTCCCTCAGTGGAATATTAACTACATATGTCCACCAAATCCTTGATGACAAAATACAACTAAAAATATGAGGTGCTTCACCCATAGACCTTAGCTCCTAGCCTGTACTATCCTTATGACTGGCAATGGGCTTATGCTAGATATGGGAGATGAATACAAAAGGAACTGAGAAAAAGCATCTTATCTTAGTGGACTGGTCAACTTTAATGTCAACTTATCACAAATTACAGAATGGGGGAAATGATTCCAATTATACATCTGATAGAGGGCTAATATCTAAAATATATAAAGAACTCAAAAAATAGATATCAAGAAAACAAATAACCCAGTGGGGGGGGGGTGTGCAGATCAAAACAAAGAATTCTCAAAAGAAGAAACTCAAATGGCTGAGACATACTTGAATGATATTCAACATTGTTAGCCATCAGGGAAACGCACATTAAAACTATTTTGAGATTTCACCTTACCTCTATCAGATTGGGTAAGATTTAAAAAAGTGTCAGTTCACACTGGCAAGAATGTGAAGTAAAGGGAACATTCATCAATTGTTGGGGGTGGGGGGGGGGCTACTGCAGACCTGTACAACCACTATGGAAATCAGCATTGAGGTACATGAGAAAGATGGGAATTGATCTACCTCAAGACCCAGCTATACCACTCTTAGATACACACCCAAAGGATGCTTCATCCTACCACAGAGACACTTATTCAAACAGGTTCATTTTTGATTTATTTATAATATTCAGAAATTGGAACAACCTAGATATTCTCCAACAGATGAATGAATAAAGAAATGTGGTATAAATTACAATGTAATATTACTCACATGTTAAAAAGAACAGCCATGAAATTTGCAGGCAAATAGATGGAACTAGAAAAAGAATTATCCTGAGTTATGAAACCCATCCCCAGAAAGACAAATATGATAGTATTTGCTTACATGTGGATATTAGCTATTAAGTCAGTGATAACCAAGCTATAATCCATAGAATCATAGAGGTTAGGTATAGAGTAGGGGACTGGGGGGGGGGGACAGATAGATCTCCCTAAAAAGAGGAAATAGAATAGATAATTATCAATGGAATGGGAGGTAGGGAGACTGGAACAGGAGGATCACATGAAGAGAGATGGAAGGAAGAAAGAGACTTAGAAGAAAATGCAGTGAGAAACAGGTAAAAGTAAGAGCCATTTGAGGGCTAATGTGGAAACCTAACATAGTAGAAGCTTTCTAAAATGTATACATTCACATATGAAGGTGATCCAAATAAAATCTCCAAATAATGGGGGTGGGGGGGAGGGAGACAAAGCCCCAACTATATATTTCTTGTCACCAAAGGAAGCTTTTAATATCAGAATTGGGTTACATATAATTGAGTTATTGGCCAAAGAAGTCTTATAGGAATACAAAACAACCAGGTTATAGGTTGCTCTCCAAAAACTATAGCAAGGCTCAGTTGCTAAAGACAATACCTACACAATTCATCGAACATGAAGAGGTTAAGGTGGAGTTTGCATAAACCACAACCCCCAACATTTTAACATCTTTGTACAGGAAGGTATTCTACATGCTACAAAAGGAGACTTAAACATAAATACAAAGCCCGCTACAAACCATTTGATGTACAATGGTGTCCTTCCTGCAAGAGATGCTAATGTAACAGTAGCACAAAGGTTTTGGGAATAACCAACCAATATATGATTTGACTTAAGGCCCATTCCACGAGATGAAACCCATATCTGATGCTGCTTGAGATATTAAACATCTGAGACTGGATAGCACGGGGACCTAGGGTAAAGCCATTACTACCATTCAACTAAAAGAATATAGCAATAAAAGACTCCCAATGACATTCTGCTCAACACATAGATCAGTGCCTTGCTCAGCCATTATTAGAGACTCTTTTTCCTGTGCTACAGGAGAAAGACATGGGAACAAATTGAGACCCACAGCCAGACACTATGCGGAGAGTGAGAGACCATGGAACACTCAGCCATAAATGAAATCTGTCCATCAAACCCCTCCTCTCAGGGCTCAGTAAGAGTATATCACAGCCAAAAGGGTGGAGAACACCAAGGACATGAGGCCCTGTAAAATAACATGTTCAGTGGACATATGAACTTATGAACTCACAGAACCTGAGGCAGCATGCACAGGGCCTGCACAAATCTGCACCAGATGAGAGCCTAGAGCTGAAAGGAGTAGACACAAGCCCCCATCTCTAATTCAGGAGCCATCTCCAAATAATAATCATTAGCAAGGGAGTCTCACTGGGGAAAGAAACTGCTTTTAAGGGTAGGTTGCATGCCCAGTAGCAGATGGTCAAGAGAAAATGAATCCAACACCATATTTGGAGCTTCCTTGTCTCATAATGTCACGTCTGAGCTTTTTGAAAAATTACCTTAATTTTATTTTACTTATAGATTGTCTCTCTTTTATCCTACAGGTCCTTTGAGAATATATTATGGCTTCCAGTTTAGTAGTTTTATGTGATCCCTGAGTGTTGGAATGAGTGGTTTTCTACATTTATGTCTGTTTCTTGTGGCTTGTTTTGGTCTCTCCTTTTACTTTTGCCTTATTTCTGTGTGTCAGTCATTGTCTTCTTGTATGCTATTTTATTATTATCTTTTAGAAATCTGTTTGTTTTTTTTTAATTTTTATTTTTTTCCACATGTTTTTTTATTGGATATTTTATTTACATTTCAGATGCTATCCCCTTTCCCTATTTCCCCTCCCTAGAAAACCCCTATCCCATACCCCCTTCTCCTCAAATTTCCCAACATCAGGGAATCCAAACTTTTGGGCACCTAGGCCCTCCACTTCCACTGATGCCTAACCCCTTACCCCATTACTCCCCTCCAATTACTATGAGGGTGTGCTCCCACCATCTTCTCATTCCCGCCTCCCTGCACTTGCAATTTCCCAACACTAGGGAATCCCAAACTTTCAGGTACCAAGGCTGTCCACTTCCACTGATGCCTGACAAGGCCACCCTCAACTACATATACAGGTGGAGCCATGAGTTCCACCCTTTGCGTTCTCTGGCTGGAGATTTTAGAATGGCTACTCCAGCTTGTTTCTTAGGACCATTTGGTTGAAAAATTGTTTTCCAGCCTTTTACTCTAAGGTAGAGTCTGTCTTTGTACTGAGGTGGGTTTCCTGTATGCAGTAAAATGCTGAGTCCCATTTATGTATCCAGTCCATTAGCCTATGTCTTTTAATTGGGGAACTGATTCCATTGATGTTAAGAGATATTAAAGAACAGTGATTGTTGTCTCCTGTTATTTTTGTTATTAGAGGTGAAGTTATCTTTGTGTGGCTATCTTCTTTTGGATTTGTTGGAAGAAGGTTACTTTCTTGCTCTTTCTAGGGTATAATTTCCCTCCTTGTATTGGAGCTTTCCTGCTATCCTTTATAATGCTGGGTTTGTGGAAAGATATTGTGTAAATTTGGTTTTTGTCATGGAATATCTTGATTTCTCCATCTATGGTAATTGAGAGTTTTGCTGGGTAGAGTAGCCTGGGCTGGCATTTGTGTTCTCTTAGGGTCTGTATGACGTCTGCCCAGCATCTTCTAGCTTTTATAGTACATGGTAAGAAGTCTGGTGTAATTCTGATAGGTCTGCCTTTATATGTTACTTGGCCTTTCTCCCTTACTGCATTTAATATTCTTTCTTTGTTTTGTGCACTTGGTGTTTTGATTATTATGTGACGGGAGGTATTTCTTTTCTGGTCTAGTCTATTTGGTGTTCTATAGGCTTCTTGTATGGTTATGGGCATCTCTTTCTTTAGATTAGGGATGTTTTCTTCTATAATTTTGTTGAAGATATTTATTGGCCCTTTAAGTTGAGAATCTTCACTCTCATCTATAGCTATTATCCTTAGGTTTGTTCTTCTCATTGTGTCCTGAATTTCCTGGATGTTTTGTGTTAAGAACTTTTTGCATTTTGCATTTTCTTTGACAGTTGTGTCAATATTTTCTATGATATCTTCTGCACCTGCGATTCTCTCTTCTATCTGTTGTATTCTGTTGGTGATGCTTGTGTCTATGACACCTGATTCTTTTCTAGGTTTTCTATCTCCAGGGTAGTCTCCCTTTGTGATTTCTTGATTGTTTCTACTTCCATTTTTATGTCCTGGATGGTTTTGTTCAATTCCTTCACCTGTTTGGCTGTGTTTTCTTGTAATTCTTTAAGGGATTTTTGTGTTTCCACTTTCAGGGCTTCTACCTGTTTACCTGTGTTCTCAAATTCTTTGAGAGTGTTATTTATGTCCTTCTTAAAGTCCTCTATCATCATCATTAGAAGTGATTTTAAACCTGAATCTTGCTTTCTTGATGATATGGGGAATTCAGGACTTTCTAGTGTGGGAGAACTAGGTTCTAATGATGCCAAGTACCCTGGGTTACTGATGCTTATGTTTTTGTACTTGCCTTTTGGCATCTGTATCTCCTTAGTGCTACCTGCCCTGTCCCTGACTGGATCCTGTCTTTTTTATTATCTTGATTGTATCAGAACTTTGTGGGGTGGGTGTAACTACTGGGGTAAGCGCTGTGGCCCAAAATCTGCTCAGTGCTCAAGTGCAGACAGGATGCTGCCCAGGTTAGAGCTCTGGGAGCCCTGCTTCCTCTGGGTTCTTATAGATTGGAGGCAGAGCTGTCACCCAAGATCTGCACAGTGCTCTGGCCCAGACCAAAGGGAACCAGTGCTCCGGGCCAGGAGTGACTTCCTGGGTCCTTGTGGGTCCCAGTTACTCCCTGTTTGGGGTGAACTTTGCTGTCTGGTTACCTAAGATACTGCCCGGGTTAGAGTTCCTGGGAGCCCCACTTCCTCTGGGTCTGTTTGATTAGGGGCAGAGCTGGGGTCTTGGATCTGCTCAGTTCCTCTCTCTCTCCTTTTCTATGAGATACTAGCAAGCTCATCACTGGCTTGCTTCCCTGTCAGGGTACAAATGGCACTTGTGAATCCGAGCTTTTTTTGTATTTTTTTTGTGTGTCTCACAATGCCATTTGGCTCCATAACACTCTCTTTTTTAAAATCAGGAGCAACCAGCACCAGTTGTATTTGAAACACACTCTTTCTGAGAGCACGGGTGTGTTATAATGACCAGCTGGATCACACTTGGGGATGAGTTACCCCTAGGGCATGGGTAGCTCCCTTTCTTCCTTTGATAGTTCTGGCTGTTGCCACTCTAGTGTCCCATCTATCTCTGCTCAGTGGTCTTTATTGAAAGTTGCATGAGGTATCAACCTGGCTCAAGCAGCTGAAGTGGGATTTGTTTTCTGCAATTGCTTTCTTTTCTTATTTTTAGCAACATTCTTCACAAAGATAATCATCCAAGAGATTGAATATCGAATTGAGAATTCCAGGCTACAGAATGTAAATTATAGATCCAGAGAGAGAATTCAACTTTTCCTCTTGTAATAAAGCATGAAGATGGCTATTGACACCAGAAATCACAGCCTGGGGACAAGAAAAAGTACAGAAAATTCAAGCCTTCTCAAGTCAGGCAAAAAGCTGAGTTGTACTCTAGGTGGGTCAAGTTCTGAACCCGTTGGTTTTCACCAGCCTGGTACCTCACAGTGTTCATTTGACCAGGCACAAGACCATCCTTTGCTGGACAAACAAGGCTGTTGGTAGGTAAATTAGACTTTAAATGTCCTCAGATACTTTTGCCTATCTATCTATCTATCTATCTATCTATCTATCTATCTATCTATCTATCTATCTATCTATCATCTATCTAATCTATCCTCCCTCCCATGTGTGTGTGTGTGTGTATTCATGTATGTTTATGTGTGTATGCATGCTATACATCAGTGTATATAGGCCATAGGTCAACGTTGGCTGTCATTCCTAAGATGTTGTTCACCTTCTTTTGCCACTTGGTCTGGAACTTGTTGATTATCTCCAGCTGGCCAGAGCTTCAGGGATCACCTTGATTCCACTTCCACAGCACTAGGATTACAAATACAAGCCTCTGTGCTTGATGTTTTTAAATGAGGGTTCTGGGCGATGAACTCCAGTCACCTCCAGCCTGTGCAGTAGACACTTTAGTGACCACACAATCTCCCCAGCCCCTACTTTTGGTTTTTATTCTTGAAATGAAAAATAAAATCTAACTGTATATCCATAGATAAATGAATGGATGTGAGAATGATGGGAAGGGAAGAATTGTCTGTAGGTTTAGTGTCCGTTTCTTATGTGTTACCAATACAAAAGCTTCCCAGTTTTGACATGATAATCATGGCTGAGAAATTTAGCAAATACAAATACAAAGCATATTGTCTCTTAAACTTCAGAGAAGCAGCAAGTATTATCAAGACATATTTATACACAAATTACTTGTTGTGTGAAATCCAGATTTAACTGAATATCTAATAACATCTGGCTGTAGCTTTTTATCATGTAGCAATTAGAATCAGTTGGCTTAAGAATCCAAGGGACTTTATGTACTAACTTTGCAATTTTCTACAGTACATCATTATTTCAAAATATAAAGGTCTTCAGAAACCACCCTCTCTCTCTAGTCACTGCATACCTAAGATTATGGGAAGATGGACATTCTCAGCTAACCTGGAGATGAGATGGGGCTGCCGCCTTGGTGATTTACATGTTATTTAGTTGGTTACAGTGGTTTGGAGGAGGTTAGGTTCTTTTCCTTGGGCTGTGGAAAATAACTGGATCAGACAACTGGCCAAGACAATGTGGCAAGTTTTCCTTCCTATTGAGCTAAAGCTTGGAATGCAGCCCATCCTCAGGTGGTTGGACAGCAAACAACATTCGTTTCTGAGTTTGAAAATTGGTTGTCTTCAGTGTCTCAGGTTCATAACAAGCTCTCATGCTTCCCAGAGAAATTTGGGTGACCTTTACAAACAAAGATTAGGCTCAGCTGAAATTGAAAGACAAATTTATGTGTCTTATTATAGGAAAACTGCCTCCAACATCTAAATATATTATGGTGTCTAGTGGATTAGTATCATTTGCTTCTGGAGACCTCAGAATTCAGGACCAAGGTTGCCAGTCACCACAGTCCAAATGCCCCTCCCCAAATATGGGTAGAAAAATGAATCGGATTCAGTAAATGAGAGGAGGCATGTTTTGTCCCAGCAAAGCTCTGTGGATCCCCCTTCCTCACTTTCCTGCCTAGTACACAAACATTTGGCCAACATACGTGATTCAGAATTGCCCATGCCCCAAACATCTCGTCCTTGTGTTTTTAATCTGTATTCTCCAATTGCTATATTGTAGGAAAAGTCTATATTTCAACAGGGAGAATAAACTTTCCACTAACAAGCCTAATTTTAAAAATGTTTAAATAGTATCAATAGTGTAAATAATATAAACATTCTTTTATAGCTGCAATTCACTATTGGCAAGACCATGAGCATGCTCTGTTTATTTTTTGATTTGTTTATTTGGTTTTAGAATTAGTGTAGGATTTGAAAAAAAAACTATAAAATTTCTTTCAAATATGATTCAGAGATTTCTGGTTTTTCTTCTTGAATGATTGCTCTTAAGTACTCTGATGGTTGTCATTCATTAAACAGATGTTGAAGAATGAATGCTAATGTAGGTGTTTAGGGGGTGTCCATGGGGACCAGTCACACTGGATAACTAGCAAAAATAAAAACCAAACCAAACCAAACTACCACTACCACCACCAATAACAAAGCCACACTTGATAACGATTTCCAAAAGCAGAAATAGTCTATTAAAATCAAGCTGAATGGTCTTCAGTTCCATATTTTAATATCTTCAAAATCGATGTGAAAAACTTATCATCATTTTAATCATATTTGAAGATTAATGGGTAAACTTTTTTTTTGAATCAGATTTTGACCTTTTAGTCAGGTTGTAGTAAATTTCCTTTTAAAATCCTTTGCCAATTTATGCTTTGTATATGCCAAGAGAATTTTTTCTATTTGCATTTTAATGTTTTTTTGTGCTGTTTGCTTCAGAGAAAAAATTAATTTTTTTATAATTAAATATATAAATCTTGCCTTTTATAGGTTCTGCCTTTGGTCTCCTGTTAATAAATTTTTCTCTTAAAGACTGATATATTGGCCAAGTAATTATAATGAGAATGGTAACAGCCTTTACAGCTCTTTCCTTAGTTCAAGTTATTTTCTAGAGACATTACAAGTCATGAAACTTAATGGAATTTTACTTAATTTTGTCACTGACTTAGCAGCCTTGGTGGCTTTACCTTGTAGACGAGGAAACTGAGGCTTGGGGAACTTAGATGTCTTATTCAAGGGCCCCATGATCTGCTTAAGACTTAAGCTCTGTTAGATGTTGGCAGGACCAACAGAGAGGGATAATTCTAGGGAGATGGGCCAAGTAGACTACAGAGTGGCCTAGGGCTGGAGTATGGAAGAGCCTGCAGTCATCTTATGGGACAAGTAATCTATCTTGTGTACCCACCCTGAATCAACCTGTTTTGGGCATTCTTTCACAGTGTATTTGAGTGAGAAGATAATTGGAAGAGTGTGGGAGAGACCCACAGCCCAGGACGTCAGAAAAGAAATGAGAAAAATTGGAAAAAATGATTGTGGTACCAGGAAATAAGATATATGCTTTGTTTAATCATGATGCCTCTTCTGTGCAAAATAATCTCTACTGTAAGCAAAGAAACATGCATATATATACACACATGTACATACATATACATGCATCATACACACACACAACATACACATGCACACATATACACACATGCACACATATATGTGCCTTTCCATACATAGACACAGACATGCAAACACACATGTGCATGCATACACATAGACACATGAACATATACCTCCACAACCACCAGAAGCTATATTTTGGAAAAGGTTGGATAGCATTTTAAAAACTGCCCAAGTGAGAATAAGAAAATATGTAAGTAGTTAAAATTTCCACAAACCAAGGGGAAGACTGAAGGAAAAAAACAAAGAAGGAAAGAAAAAGGTAGAGGCGGTGGTGGCTTACTCTCTTACTTCTGTGACTGTTTTTAGCAGTTTTTGTATGAGGATTTATTGCCATTTGACTGTGAGACTGAAATAGGCCCTTTCATGTTCATCTCATGTTAATTCTTTTAACACTGTATTTAAGATACTTACATATCTCATCCCATAATGTCTATTTCGGGCAGCTTTGTTATTCTTCTTGACAATAGTACAGTCAAGGCAAACTTCTTCCATATCCAGGGCCTTGGTGAGCTTGAAAATAAAACCTGTAAAAGCACACTGGCAAGGGAAAGCACACACATATGTGAATGTAGGCTTTATGTGATGTGGAGGCAGTTTTGGAAATGAAGATTCCCCCCCACCAAAAAAAATGCAGACAACTGTGCTTTACGTTTGTGCTGGCTGGGAAGTGGGCAGAAGGGGATGTGCTTCAGGAGCAGTTAACTGGAGGCAGGCAGTGGCATTGCCTGTGTGCACAGATCACTCTTAGTAGCTGTGTCTTCCTGCTGTTTTTATGGGCACAAGTCAGGACACCTGTCACATGAGGGTCTTTAAAGGGCAAAGGGAGAGAGGAGGTCAAGAGATACCATCTTGTTTCTTTAATTTTCTCAAATGAAAAGATGTCCTATTTTGGGGCACTGCACCCCAAAACCTGCCAACAGTGTGGATCACCTGCGTTATGGTCTTGCCTCCAGATCAAGCTCAAGTCACTCACCGGGGATGTGACTGGGTGTTAGAGTTGCCTACTCACTTGCCTACTTTGAGGTGTCTCATCAGGCCTTGGTCCATAACTGCTGCACAGGTTATTCTATTAAACCAATTCAACCTTAAGTTGAGCAAATTAGCCTCAACTTTTGATTAGCACTCTGTTTCTTTTAAAACAAAGGTAGGACTGTGAATGACACTCTAGAGAATTGCCAAGACAAATATGGGGTTGGGGAGCCAACCTGTAGCCTTTTGTAACCTCTTGTGTGGCAGCCACCTATTCTACTGACTGATGAAATAATTTCCACTTAAGTGCTTTAAGAACAGATTCAAAGTCCAACTCCAGGGACCAGGTCCAGAATCATCAGAAAGCCAAACTAGACAAACAAGCAT
This sequence comes from Arvicanthis niloticus, assembly GCF_011762505.2. Classification (NCBI taxonomy): domain Eukaryota; kingdom Metazoa; phylum Chordata; class Mammalia; order Rodentia; family Muridae; genus Arvicanthis; species Arvicanthis niloticus. The sequence continues at coordinate 66,411,855 of NC_047673.1, read as the reverse complement.
TGTCTTGAAACAGAGTCAACACTCAAGAAGTAATTTAAGGGAAATTATGTTGAGTTATGGTTTTCATGGCTGGAAAGACATAATGCTTTTGGTTCACCTGTAGTGACAGGAGCCTTCAGTGTGACATCAACAGACCAGGAAGTAAAGACGTTGGTATGGAAGAGAACCAAACTGTAACCCTTTATCCCTGTCTCCTTGGCGCCTTTACTCTGAAAGGTCCTACAATTACCCAAGGCAGCACCATCAGCTGGGGACCAAGTGTTTAAACATATCATCCTTCAGGGGACATTTCACACTAAAATCCTAATACCAAACTAGTGAGCATGTGCAGTTTTAGGGGAGTCTGTAAGCTGAGCTATCACTATATGAGTGTATCTTGGGACTCTGACTTTCTATGTTGGCTAGCCTGGCTGTAGTTTAAATGCTTTTTCTTTTTAATATTTCTCCTTTGCTTACAGAAGTTGGGATTTTCATAGGAAAGCAGGGTTGACAATTGTTACTTCTTACATTAATTAACATGTATCCCAGTGAGATGAAGTGATGTATGTGTCAGCCACATCTATTCTTTCTTGCAGTTTATTACTTTGACAGGGGTTATCAACCTATGGCTCACGACTCCTTCACAGGGGTTACCTAAGGCCATTGGAAAACACATATACTTACATTATGATTCATAACAGTAGCAAAATTACATTTATAAGGTAGCAATGAAAATACTTTATGGTTGAGGGCCACTACCACATGAAGAACTGCATTAAAGAGTCATAGTATTAATGAAGTTTGAGAATGGATTTAGAGCCCGAGGAGAATTCCCTCTCCCAGGGTTGACAGACTCACAGAGGGGTAAACCCCTCTCAGATCTGAGTGTGCTTTACAAATGCAGAGAAGTTAATCTGGAGTCCATGTCCTCAACCCCCCTCTTCATGGGGCTGCCACAATCTAGACACCATCTAAATCCTGTCTGCACCCAACTTGCCTGAAGCTTTAGCTAGGCCCATACACCTTGCCCTGACAAATTGCACATTTATAATGTGTTTCTGGCTAAAAAGAATGAACACTAAGCACATGCATGGGCTTTGTCTTGTTAACATGAACTCTCAGATGCTGCTGGTTAAGACTTTGAATCTTGGCTTTGTCCTCTGTCTGGTACTCTGGCTTGATGGTCTTTCCAAGACTTGGCATCTGAATAACAATTTTTCAGTCTCATCCTCTTGCCTCACTTGGAAGGATGATGGCCTCTTAAGGCTAAATATCAGTGTTTGACCCTGAAGTTGATGAGAGGCAGGGACCTAATTTCATCCGTCTGTGTGTGACTTCTCCCATTTCTCTGCTCCATCTCTTGATGAGACTGACCTTTCTCCAGTGTGTCCTTAGTACCTTCATTGAAAATCAGTTGATTGCAGATGAGTGAGGTTATTTTGGGGTACTCAGTTCTATTTCACTGGCCTGTAACCTCTTTGTGTCAATGCCATATGGTTTAATCACTGTCTTTGAAGTCAAGTAGTACAAATCCCTATTTTTCTCTTTTTTTCAAGATTGTTTAGATTTAAGCATTATATTATGGTACATAATATATTTAATATATAACATATAATATGCAATATGTGATATATGACCTGTGATATACAATACACAGTATATGATACTATATATCAAAAGTTCACATGGTTCCCCATTAATATGTATCATTTCTGTTTGCATGTAATTTAACCTTCAAAGTGCTTCTCTATGCATGTATCTAAATTTGTCTTTGACATATGTATTTATTTAACGTGACTTGATCTCATTATGGAATGCAGGTCACCTATAAATTGAATTTCTCCAAGCACTCCAAATAGAATAATAGCTATGATAACCTACATAATTTTATCTTTACTTATCTTGTTTGTTTTTTCCTTTGCTTGACCACAGGTGAAAGCAGGGTAATGCTCTCCAGCTTTTCTCCCTTGCATCTTTTTGGTTCCAGGCCACAAATAAAAAGATTTGCATGAAATTTAAACTTTATTGAAGTTTTTCATATTTTTCTGCTCAAAGGAACCCTAGCCATATTTGTAAGCCAGAGAATTTTTCCAGTTTTTCTTTTTGCAAGATCATACTATAATCTCTATCTCCATTTGGCTGTTAAAATTCAAAGATCATTTATTGAATGATTTTTTTCAAAACTACACAATTTCAAAGTCATTTTTTATAATTGCAAATATTTTTTGGGTTTGCCCTTTCTTGGGGATGTGGCTTAGTAGAATGGCCAGGGCCCAGAAGATGTTAGATGGTAAGGCTGCTAGGTAGAATGTAGCTGCCACAGAGGTAACCTCATGAAATAACTTCTAATGCTTTGCTATTGTATGTTGATACATTCATGTACTTGAAACCCTTTATGGTGTAAGATTTCTAAGATGGTGGCCAATTCCTTGGATGAATTATTCTTTTCTAAGCTTAAGCTTCCTGAGTAGCTGTGACTACAGGCACACGCCACTATACCCAACTGACACTTTTTCTCCAATTAATAGTAAACATTGACTTTTAAAGTGCTTGGGTGTTTTATTAGTATAGTTTATTGCCTTTCATCTATCCATGTAAATAAACTATATTTCTAGAGCTGATGTGAATTTCTCTAGTGGCGAAAAATAGAAACTAGTTACTGAATAAAAATAAAAGCAGGGTTGGAAGAGCTTGGGGATACTGGAAAGAAACAGGAAGAACCAGTGGCTTGGGAGAACAAAATTCAGTAGTGCTGAAGTAGGGGACAAAGGCAGGAAATGGGCGGGTAGCTCTACCACCAGTGTGTCTTGCAATTCACCTTTAAATGCCTTCATTACCTTGTGACCTGTTATGTTAAGCAGAGAACACCCTGGTCTGGCTGAGCTTACAGATTTTCTTCATTGTTGAGCATGAACCATGAGGACTGTTTTGAGATGGGGGAAGAATCTCCCCTTAAGGTCAATGGTAGTATTTCAAACAAGTTTAGGGATCTCTGTTAAGAATGAAAAATATCAGCTAGAAAATCTATCTGATTACATCAGCCCCCACCCAGTCGCCCTCATTCCCAAATTTTACTGATGGCAAGTGGATGCTGGGGATAGTGGACTGATGCTCTATCGTGCTGTCAATAAAAGGCAAGCCTGTGAAGCTGATAGCTGATAGCTGGAAAATGCTGCCTGGCTCTGTTTCTCTAGGGATCAGCTGTTCTCCCACCTTTCTCCACACCTATGATCTAAACCAAAGCCAGGAAATAGGTTAGAAAATTAGTTATCTCAAGCTTCTCCAGAATTGGTTCCATTCTCTTTAAATAATTCTATCACAAAATATTGGGGGCTGAAATAGCTTTTATAGGTAACCTGTTTTGATGCTTTAATAAATCTGATGTAAGCACAGGACTTTACTGGGAAGGTTTTACAAGAAGATTGTTTCTCTCTCGGTCATTATCTGGGAAACTTAGACTAAGCTTCTGCCTTTGGCTCCTGGATCAGAACCTCAAATGTCAATATGGAAGGGGACAACTTACTTGGTGCCCCATCCAGATATGGACAACTCTCAGGAACTCTTATCTGTATTATTGGACATGACAGTGATGGTGCTGTAACTTATCCCAAGTAATCCTTCCCTGGACACTCACCAGCCATTGATTTAGATTCAGCAATTTTACTGTGGTGTTTAAATGCTTGGGAAATGGTCTACCTTGTAATCTTCCTAGGATATTAACTTGAGCAATGCTTTCTGTGGGTCCAACATGTAGAACTGAGTCACTTACCTTGGAAATAGACCTCTACGGAAGGCAATTGTTCGTTTTAATTTTTTTCCTACTCTTTATATTTATTGTAACCCCCATAAAAAGAGCAAACTGCTATATAAATGACTTTGTTCCCATATTTATGACTTCTAAAGGACACAAAAAGACCCATTAAAGTTTTGAGCTATATATATTCTATTTCATGAGAATATAGATACTCTGGTGTATTGTGCATTTGGGTATTTGAAGGCCTTGTGAGGTATTTCTAATGAATGCCAATGATCAGCTCCCTTCCTCCTGGACATTTTGCTGAAGAGCTCTGGTCACTGCCTAAGCAAGACTTTATTGCTATGGAGGAGATGTGATTGAGGAGATATATTGGAACCCATAAAGATTTTGACATGTCAAAAATCAAATAAAATAATACTGTAGAGAAAAATGAGGGATGTGACTGGGATTATTAACACTTAATGAAGCAAGCCTGGGTGTACCATGATTGATGTGTGCCTCTATTTGGTGGCCAGGAACCCTCAGGACTAATGTCTGTACAGAAAATTTATATGTGGGAGATTTGATATGTAGCAACTATTCTTCACCATGTAAAATTGTTACTGCATTATTTTTTGTGTGTCTTATTTTGCTCCAAAACTAACTTGTGCTAGCTTCTGGGGCTATTGAATTGTTTGATGATAGAGTCTGAATTATATGTAGTGACAATGTAAGCAACTGCATTCACAGGCAGACAGGAAAATTGTATTCATGTGTGTGTGACAGAGTTGTCAAGCTATAGCCCATGGGTCATATCTAGCCGTATTTACCTGTTTCCCCACAATTTCCCTGCATGTTGAAATAGTTTTAAACAAAAGTTGGGAAATATCAGAATATTTGGTGACATAGAATGATCTTATGAAAATCTTGGTAACCACAGTCATCAATTTGCAGTTCACCTACATTAGTCAGCTTGCAGTGACTATAACAAAGAACTGAGCACATAAAACTTTATTGCGGCCCACAGTTCCTGGAGCTGGCTTTAGTTTAGAGCTTTGTTTTGCCTTATGGCGTCAGAAGTTTCAGTCTATAATTGGTTGTCCTCATTGATTTGAAACTAGTACATGGTAGACGAAACCTGCTATGTCATGGCCAGAAAGCACAGGAGAAAGAGAGAAAGGGGAGGTGGGAGGGAGGAGGAGAGGGAGGGAAAAAGAGAGAGAAAGAGAGGCTTTCGTTGCTCACTGTCTGATCCTAGGACACGCTTACAATTACCTGAACAGTTTTTACCAGCCCCTACCTCCTAAAGGTTCTACCACACCCAATAGCACCATGATAGAGTCAAGCCTTCACCATGGGCACTTTTGAGAGAGAAGTTGGATCCAAAGTACAGGATCGATTCTGTGATGTTCATGCCACATGTTAGAGGCGAGCAGTTTGTCAAAGACTGGATGACACACAACACCTAGGGTACCTGGCTCTTCACAAGGGAACAGTTGGTGATCCATAGGCCAAGGCTGCTTAAACCCTTTATGCCTGAGGAAAAACTTGTACGTAAATCTGAGTATCTAGGTATATGAAACAGACATACAAGTATAATATTCACTGATAATAAAGAAATATTTTATTGTAAAAGAATTCTTTGGAATACATATAATTTTACCATTTAATAATGGTGAAAGGAAATTCATTTTCTAATGAGATAGATGCAGTTATTTATTTCAACATAATGAATTAACTTGGCTGAGTATTTGATACATTAGGGTGTAGTGGAGCAGTAATGGATTTCAGAATTGATTGACATTTGATTTGATAATCACACTGCAATGTGCACAAAAAGTGGCAGAAGTATATTTAGGGACATTTCAGAAATTATTAGAAACTTTGTGCTAATTCTAAGCCAAAATTCATTTAATGACTTTTAAAAATGAAACTCAAGTCAGAAATTCAAACAATTTATAATTCTAATGTGGCACAAGCCAAGCATATACTAACTTGACACTCACATGCTGAGAATTGGGAGTGGGGAAGTATCTGTGATCTCTGTTCTCTGTAATTAAACTACCATATTCCTATAAGGGCAGCAAGCTTTGTATGTGCAGCAAAAGCCACACAACCCTTAACACACATTGTTCTAAGACTGAGCCAGGGTGTTTCCTGAAGTGTTCACAGGCATTGCCTGGCTTGATGGCATATACAATGCAAAGCACCCATGGTGTGGGTTCAGAACCAAGGCAGCAATGACATCATTCAGTGGAACATAGTAAGTGCTGTCAGATACATCCTAGATTCGTTAATTTTTGTCCTTATGTGTTTTAAAACCTTTTACGATGGCCAGATTTCTTATGACTCCCTCCCAACACCCCAACACACAGTTTGAGATGTAGCTTTTTGAAAAATAGCTTCATGTGACTGTGGGCTTTGCACCTATGACTATGATCCCTAAAATATCAACTCTGAGATTTAATTGATTATGAATAAATATTTAGGCCATAAACTATGGCCCACTCCAGCTAGCTTGTGACTCAATGAACCCATAGATTCTAGTATTATTCCTGCTATGTGGTTGGTTACCTCTCCTTCAGTTTCATGTGTCTGTCTCCATGAGCATTAATTCCCAAGCAAATCTCCCATGCCTGACCATTTACCAGAAACCTATTTCTCTTTGGCAGGTGTCCCATCTTCTGATCCTACCTCAGGATAGGTATAGGGTTTTTTTTTTTTTTTTTTTTTTTTTTTTTTTTTTTTTTTTTTTTTTTTAATTAACAGGTGAAGCTTCAACACAGTGCACAAGGGATTCTCTCTACAGCTTCTGCATGAAGAAGGCCATGAAGAAGGGGGACCCAGATAACCACTTGCTCCCTGCTACCATGCCCCCTTCTGTTTCACTGATTTTGAAATGTTGTGATGGTTGGTGACACGGCTTAGCTGCTTTATTAAAAGGTTAGACCAGGAATGTGGTAGAACTGCACGGTAGTGTGTCCTGGGACCCAGGCATACTTACTGATGTCTACAAAATGCACAGCAAGCTCTGAGAACTTTAACCTGCATGCCACTGCTAGGCCTAGAGCATGAACTGGAGAGAGCTAAGGGTGGAAAGAAACTGATGTGAAAGAGTGAGAAGGAAGCTTGGGGTGAGAAAGAAAGACCAGGATGTGAGAGATGATGCAGGCTGGGTTCCTGATCACTTCTGTATTTTGAGGAAAGGACTGGTTGGGGGCGGGGGGTAGAAAACATGTAATGTTAATGACTCTGTTGTAACCAATTTCTGTGTATTTTATTTATTTATTTATTTATTTATTTATTTATTTTGATTTTTTGAGACAGGGTTTCTCTGTGTAGTCCTGGCTGTCCTGGAACTCACTCTGTAGACCAGGCTGCCCTCAAACTCAGAAATCCGCCTGCCTCTGCCTCCCAAGTGCTGGGATTAAAGGCATGTGCCACCACCCCCGACCTCAATTTCTGTTTAGACTGACTCATTTGAATGACTGAAGATTGCACAGTCAGATGAGCTGACCATAATGTAAAGAGAAACGCCAACATTTTAAATGCTTCATGATAGAAAGAGTAGAGAAGCAGACACACCTATAGTTTAGCTAGCTTATAATTGCAGCCTCACCCCACCCTTACTCTATTCGTTCATTCCACCTGAGACTTGGCCAATTCGCTCTCTCAGTTACACTCAGAACACAGAAGGCCCCTGAGCATGGAGGCAACGTACCAGACTCTGAATGAAGTCTAAGTGGGTAGCCTCAGTGAGTACTGTTTACCTTGCTCTAAGCTTAGATGGTAACTTCTGGATGTTTCCACCTTTAGATGGTAGGGGTTATGTAGTAGAAGAAGTTATTACATATCATCAGCTCGTGTGTGTGTGTGTGTGTGTGTGTGTGTGTGTGTGTGTGTGTGTGTGTTTGTGTATGTGTGCATAAGCATTTGGACCACCTCACCCAAAACTTGAGGACAGGTTTCAAGTTTTTTTTAAACACACTCACTCAAACAATAAATTCCAAATCAGACAAAGGATGCAATGGCTACTTGACCTGTTTCATTGCAGCAAGCCTAGCTTAATTTACTCATGGACACACACAGAAGATGCAGGAGGCTAATGGTTCATGTGGTCTCTACTGCTTTGTGACCACACATAATAGGGAAGGACCACCTCAATGACTTAAGCTCTTGGTCAATTAAATTAGCTGTATATCCTTCCCTACAGATTTGTGGGTTGGAAGGAGAGTAAAGCAAGTCAGGGGGAGAATATCAGGCTCCTTACAACAAATATTCCTTAATTTTTATGTTTACAAACCAAAGGGATAAAACATAATTGAGTCAACATCTTGCTTAAACATTCACATTCTACTACTTACAAATGAGGACATGGCTTCAAAATTTACTCTCTTCCTCTTTGGCACAGAATCTTGTCAAACTGCTGCTGACTAAAAGCTTGACGCAGAATGACATGACCCCAGAGTTATGTTCTAAATCTCACTCTGATGTGAGGACACTTCACACTTCACACAGGTGCAGTAGCACTGACCAGCTGGGGTATTTACAATTCAAAATCTCAAGGGATTGTTTCAAAATGCATCCCAGAAAGTATAGGTTTATCTCAGGTTCTCACTTGGAGGATGAGATGGTAACAAATGGCCCCACTACTGCTCTTTCCATTGCTGCGGGAATGGATGTATTTGTTAAGACTTATATTTGGCTGCCACCAAACCAAACCAAACCAAACCCAACCCAACCCAACCCAACCCAACCCAACCCAACCCAAGCCAACAACAAAAACACTTAGAAGTTTAAATAAATTAGAGGAATGCTTATCCTTCATACAGAAGAAATCCCAAGATAGGCTGCTCCGGCTAGCTGCAGGTTCCACAAGCATCTGGGGTGATCTACTATGCTGTCCCACCATCTTCTGCATGTTTTGTTCAACCTTACCTTCTCTTGACTTTCCAAAATGGCTGCTGGGGCATCAGTCACCAAGCTTTCACTTTGTGAGCAAAGGCTGTGTATTCCTGTGAGTCAGTTTATTTGTTTGTGGTATTTTATTTGTTTTGAGACAGGGTCTTATTCTGTAGCCCTGGCTAATCTGGAACTCACCATAGTTTAGGCTAGCCTCAAACTCACAATGATCCTTTTGCCTCCAGCCCTCATTTGCTGGGATTACAGTGTGAGGCAGCACACCTGGACAGAGCCTGCTGTGCTAAGCAGTCCTGGATTGTTATTAGTTGGATCTCATTGATCATCTCATCTCATTGATGAGATGGCTTCACAGATACACAGGAACCTAAACAAAGCAGAGTCCTCCATCTGAGCCACTGCTGTCTTGGCTGCTGACTTATTTTGAAGAAAAGGAAATTGGATATGAGCTATGAAGCAGCCTATGGCACTCAATGAAGAAACCATGCTGCATTCCTATCTGCTTCTGGAACAGACACAGATGGATGTAGAAAGAATGTTCTCAGCATAATAGAGGCTGCAGGAAGCAAAGGCTCCTCCATCTGCCAGATGAACTCTAACTTAGAAAAAGCCATTCCAGAGCTTCAATTGAAGTTTGGCCATTCATTAGCAGGAACATGTCTGACTATATTTCCTTACTTAAAAAGAAGATGTCATGTAGATTCCTGTACTATCTTCAAGGCTCAAATAGACAATGAATTAACATTTTTCTGAGCCCTCATTGTATGCAGTTTATGAGCTAAATGGTTTACAAATAGTACTTCACATCCATGATTGCTGGAATTCACACAAAAGATTTTCCATAATTTACCAATGACTTAAATAACTTGAGAATACAAGCTGTCAGGATTCAAGCCTGGTGTGATAGTATACATCTCAAATCTCAGCTGCTCTGAAGCCTGGGACAAGTGAATTGTAAGGTCAAGGCTAGGCTGGACTATACAGTGAGTTCAAGGCCAACCTGAGCAAGTTAAGAAGACTCGTTTTCAAACTAAAACTTATAAAGTGACTGGGGATATAGCTCAGTGGTAGAGCACTTGCCTAGTTTGCACAAGACCTTGGGATTCATCTTCTGCTGAGGGTGTAGGATGGGTAGGAATTGATTAGAATTCAGTGATAAATCTGGTAGATCATGTGCTTATTCTCCTGGAATTACCTTCTATCAGTGTGTCAGATACTAAACCACACATCACAGAAGGAAAAATGATCATTCTGTGGGGTCGGGGACATGCAGTGCCCTAGGAGGCCTTAAGGAGGGAGTATGGCTGACAGCAAAGACTTTGGGTTGGCTTTATTGGGGATACACAGAGAATTCAGGGTAGGAGCAGAACTGGGAAAATTGGGGCAAAGGTTCCACGCATGAGACATTTTACACAAAAAGTTACAAGGAAAGAAGCAAGCATAGTGATTCTTGTAGGAATGAGGAGACAGTACACAGCTTTTACTTGGAATGGAAGCGGTGCTTGGGATTGCTGTCCCCCTGTCTCACCAAGTATGCACACACACATTCTTCCCACACAGAAGCAAAGAACTGTAAAGACTGGTTTATCTGTAATTATTTTTATAGACAAATTAAATCTTTTCAACCTGAGCCAGTGCTATCCTGCCAAAACCCTAGTGAAGCTGAACTAACTAATGGTCTAAGACATAACACCTTGAACTGTCTCTAGTGTAATCAGAAGGCCCAGAGGCCCATATTGTGTAGATTGTGATTGTGCCCAGAACTAGGGTTCTTCTCAGTTTTTTTTACTCATAAGGCCAGGGTCCAGCAAACATCATTTTCAGGAAATAAACTGCTCTGCCAACTGATAACTTTCATTGTCAGCAAAACTCCACATTTGGTGCATTCAAACTTTTGTCTCAGCCAAGAGAAGATGGGAGGAAGAACTGGCGCCTAGTGGGAAGCCAAGCAAAACACCACTGTTCCCTGCTTATGGAGAGCTTTATTGCTATGTCTGATAGGAAATATCTTACCTCAAACATTTTGTAAGCATTGAAATTTTTCTAGGGCATATACTCTTAGGCAACTCTTCAAGATGTTGCAGACACTGAGTGGCAAGCCCCTTCTCCAGTCTGCCAATTTCAATGGAAGTCCACATGTCAAATAATCTTGCTGTATATATTTGTTTTATTATCTGTAATTAACACACAAACTACATGTATTTATCATGTGCAGCACAATGCTTTAAAGTGCACAGAATCATGAATGATTATATCTAGCTAATTAGCATATGCGTTACCTTATATGGCTCTCTGAAGGGTCTTGCTTGTGGTAGGCAGCTGCTCTTCTATTGCTATGTTAGGCAGACATCCCTGGTCCTCATTATTTTTTTAATCAGTATGCAGACTTTATTAAATGAAGTCTTCTCAGTGACAACTGAAAATTCATGCCCCAAGCCTTGCTGCTTAACACAGTTGCCTTTTCTCAAATATCATCTAGGAGTAACTGGTCCTTTAAATGCCGTCTACACGAATAGCCAAGGATATGGAGAGTTTTTCTCCTGGTCCTCACTTTTGTGGCCTGATTCTTTGTTTCAATTCTTCCAGCAGCTTGTCAAGAGGACAGCAAAGCATTAACTACATTCATTATGGTTTATGGTGGATCTCCTATATTTATTCCTTTTATCTAACTAAATATTTGTTCCCTTTGACTAATCCATCCCCAGAACTACTTTCCCTTTCTCATACTACTAACTATTGTAGCCTTTGGAAACTGCTATTTGATAATTTCTGAGTCTCTCTCTTAGATTTTATATGTGAGTGAGACCATGCAGCGTGTTTTTGTCTTCATTCACTTAACATAGTTCTCCAGATTATCATTCATATTGTCCCAAATGACAGATTTCCCTTCTTTTTAATCTTCTTTTTAATGGCTGAATAGTATTCTATTGTGTATGTCAATTACGTTTAAAATCTACTTACTTGTTTCTTTTAAATGGCTATATAGCATCCTATTTTACACTACAGAGAGGCCACATTTTTGTTTTAATTCACTCACCTGTTGATGCGTACTTAAGTTTATCTCATCCTTTGGCTCCTTTGAGTGGTGTTATAATAAAGAAGAAAGTGAAGGTATCCTGTCAACATGATTACATTTCCCTTAATGACGTCTCTTGTAGTTGGGAACGTTGGATCATATGGTAGCTCTATCTTTAACATCTTTGATGACTCTGTATTATTTTCAACAGTACATTCACTAATTTTAATTTTCACCCAAATGCCAAAGCTTCCCTTTTCTGTACACCCTTGACAACACATCATTTTTCTTCTTAATAATAGGCATTCTAACAGAAATGGGTAATATGATTGGGTCTCACTGTGTATTCCTGGCCTGCCTGAAACTTTCTATGTAGACCAGATTGGGATTGAAGGAAGTCACAGAGATCCAACTGCCTTTGCCTTCCAAGTTCTTGGATTAAAGGTGTGAGCTACTGCATGCAGCATTATGATTTTGATGATTTTGATTTTAAATTGCTTGATGATTTGAGATGCTGAGTCTTATTGATCTGTTCATTAGCATCTCGTTCTTAGCCTTGCTTGTGGAAGATCTGGTAGTGATGAAATTCTCCAGCTTTTGCTCATATTGATGGAAACTCTTATCACTCCTTTCCTTTTCTATGGTCTCTTCCTTTCCCTTCTTGTAACTCCAGGTGTGAATGCAACCAAGGAGCTTGTGGATGGCAGGCTGGTGCTCCACCGTTGAGCTACATGTCAGCCCAGCTTCATTTTGAAGAATGGCTTTACTCTTTTCTTTGGAGTTTTGTAGGCTTTTTAAATCCAGCACTTCAAAACAACATCTGTTCTGCTTTGGCCTAATCCATCTTTGCTGAGAATTCTGCAGCTAGCTATACTGAAACTCCCTCGAATAGGACTTTCTCTGTACATGCAGCTTGATCGATTTATAGTTGATACTTTCTTGCATTCCTTTTTCCGTTTTTTTTTTTTTTTTCTATTGCAGTTTTTAGCTCTAGGATTTCTGCTTGACTTCCCCGCCACCCCCCCCCCCATTTTATCAGAAACTTTCATTCTAGCTCCCTGTTTTCATCTCTTGTTGAATCACCTATTTGTATTTTCTTGAGGTTTTCTGCTTTTCAACAGTTATTTTGATGTCTTTGGCAGACAGTTTTTGTAGAGTTTAAATTTTTTTTCTTCTTTTCAGTGTGTACATGTGTGAGCATGTATGTGTGTGGAGGTGTGTGAATGCACACATGTGTGTGAGAGGGTGTACCACCATGCATGTTTGGAGGTCAAAGGATCACTTTCAGGAGCTGTTTCTCTTCTTCCATCTTGCTGAAGCAGAATCTCTCTTGTTTCTTCTGCTGTGGTGCATGAACTTCTGGGTGATTGTCCTCTTTTCTCTCTCCCATCTCACTGTATGGGTACTAGCATTAAAGATGTATGTTGTCACATACAACTTTTTAAAAGTTAGTATGGGTTCTAGGAGCAAACTGAAGTTGTAAGGCTCGTACAGCTATTGCCTTTCCCCACTGAGCTACCTCCCCAGACCATATTTTCATTTCTTTAGAGTCAGACATTCAAGTCCTGGATTGTCCTTTCCCATAACCATGTCTCAGTGTTGGCACTTCTGGATAAATAGCTACATTCCTCAATGTGTTGTAGCCACAGAGAAGGGAGGGCTAGGCTAAGCTGCCTGCATGTGAGTTCATTAGTGAAAACTAAATCTCCACTCTGAAGTCACTGAGTTTTAAAGTTGTTATGCCATACACCCATTTTATCTCTCTCTTTCTTTCTATATGCATATACATACATATATACATATTCCCTTGTTACAAACATAAAATGTAATTAGAATCTACTTTGCATTTGACTTTTTGCACTTAGCTCCATCTCTTTTAGCATTTAAACAAGACGTTACAGGAAAACTTATTATGTGTTTCTTATTTGTCAATCCCCAAATCTCCATAGATTCATGTATATATGTGTGTATAGGTATACCTATGTATATTCATACATATATGTGTAGGTATGGATCTGTGTATAGATAGAAAGAGACCGATGCAGAGATATGCAAGTCCATCCCCCACCCTCATTCTCGCATACAGAAAGATGAGAAAGAACTGGGCCCATGATTAGGGACCCAGAACCAGATAATCAAGAAGATATTTTTACTGCCTATGCAGAGGTCCTTGGCATATTAAGCAGAATGCAAGTGAGGCTTTACCAGTAGCTTGAATCAGGTTGACCAAAGACCAGATTAAGCCCAAGTAATCCATAAAAGTTTTAAGATGCCTTCAGCCTGCATGTCAGTGCACACACCATGCTTAGGAAGAGTGATAGTACTTAGTATTAACCATCATTTTAGGCGGGGTTTCCCTGTGCCAAGTAAAATGAGAAGGGGTAGTGACATTTTTCTGTTTAGTTTTTTCTGTAACAGTGTGAAGGACTTTTACCCACCTGTTCATTTTGCCTTTAAAGGGTTGAAAACAAGAGGAAGAGATGCTTACTTCTGTTTTGTTTTGTTTTCTTGAGAGGCCAGGAAGGAGAGTGCCATATGTCTGACCGATTTGCTGGTGGGTTCACTTGAGAAACGGAAAGAGCTGGACCAGGAAACCTTCATGCTCTAAGATTTAGGAATTGTGTGATTAGGAAAGCACAATTTTTCTTTCCTTTTTTTTTAAAGGGAAAATATTTTTTATTGGATGTTTTATTTACACTTCAGATGCCATCCCCTTTCCCCATTCCCCACCCTTAGCAAACCCCTATCCCATGCCCCCTTTTCCTTTTTGCATTTATACACTTTTTTAAAAATGTTAATCAAAGGCTTTATAAGTTTGGTATTGCTCAATCAGAGGTGTAACCCACTACCCAACCTAGATATATCAACTATCTTTGACTGGTGGAGACATGAAGCACAATTTTTCATATGGGGATTCAAGGGAGATTTAATTTGTCACCATAGTTTTTGTGACTTTGAGCCTTTGGGCATTTTGGATGATGTTCTAGAACGTACTACTCTCTGGAGTAGAAACTCAGTCTGTCACAGACAGCACTTCTTGTTAGCAATCAGAGATGCCTTCAGGGTCTCCTGGATCTGACTCCAAGGTAGATGCGCTGCAAAGCTGATCATTGTGTTGCTTCTCAGCTCTGCTCTGGCTTAAATTTCCTGTCATATTCATGACTTTCTTCCATAACATCAGGAAGTGTTCTTCTGGGATGCTGTTCAAAAAAAAAAAAAAAAAAAAAAAAAAAAAAAAAAAAAAACAAACTTTGGGAAACCATTACCCTGCTAGCAGGCATTCCCTGTCATCATTTCCCCATTATCTGGGACTGAGGCCCATTGCCTCCAACTGTGGGAAAGATATGACAAATGCATGCTTGTTGTAAGGAATGTAGTCAACAATATCTCCACTTCAAAATAATGCCATTTAAAAATAGGCCACATGGGAAGAGACAGACTCCAGCACCATCATGCAAGACTCAGATACATTATTTCATGTATCAGCAAAAAGGTACAGGGGTTGAGAGGTGGAGAGGGGTGACAGGATGGATGAGTAGAGGGGGTAAAGGAATGAGGAAGAGGTAGGGTGGAGTGGCAGAAGAGTGGAGGGATGTTTCAGAGGGGTTGAGGGATGGAGGGGATGGTGGGTGGTAGAGGTGGGGGATAGAAGAATAGAGAGGGTAGTAGGGAAGAAGGGTTGTGGGTAGAGGGGTGGAGGAGTAAAAAAGTGGAGGGGTGGAAGGGTAGAGGTGTGGTGGGTTGGAGGGATGGAAGGGTAGAGGTGTGGTGGGTTGGAGGGATGGAAGGGTAGAAGTGTGGTGGGGTGGAGGCGTGGAGGTCTTCTTAGCAGCGTTCAGTTCAGTTCAGTTCAGTTCAGTTCAGTTCAGTTCAGTTCAGTTCAGTTCAGAGGGTCTGTGCAATATGTCCAAGTCTGACTCTCCTCACTGGGCTTAATTCTGTACAATTCAGTCTCTGAG
The DNA here is from genome assembly GCF_011762505.2 of Arvicanthis niloticus. Classification (NCBI taxonomy): domain Eukaryota; kingdom Metazoa; phylum Chordata; class Mammalia; order Rodentia; family Muridae; genus Arvicanthis; species Arvicanthis niloticus. The sequence continues at coordinate 66,396,245 of NC_047673.1, read as the reverse complement.
TAAATTCTTTAGACCACCCATTGCTTCAAAGACCTCGCAGTGTCTATGACAGCATGTAAGCTCCAGTAAGCAGATGCCCTCTTGGACGGGGTTGTGTAGTTCCAAGTTCTTGTATTTTCCTTGTTCTGATTCATGTTTTAATGACCTTCCTGCCAAAGAGAAAGATAAAATGAATCCTCCATTTTAATAGCAGTTCTCATTATCCTAGAAAAATCCATTGACCAGGATATTTTTCCTCTCAAACCTAGTCAAGGCTTCTCCGAGTACACCACCCAGGCAGATTGTGCCTCTCTATCAGGTATCATCTCTGTCTGACTGGAGCTTTGGGAAGTCTCTATCTAGTTTTTGGTGAAAAACTTTATTGCATATTACAAAATCACTAAAGACTAGTAATAAAATCTCACTGTCTCTCACTCTAACCTATATGGAAACCAGAAAAAAAAATGTCATTTCATTTGTCTGATGTAGTCTTGGCTATAAAACAACAGCAAAAGAGCCACAGTTTAGTGTTTTAAAAAATTTCAAAACAAAGGTGATGTCTAGAGTCAGGAATTCATGGTTTAAGTTGGCAATCTAGTGACTAAATGGCCACAAGTAATTAATAAGGTCCCTGCATGCTTGTTCATCCATCAGCTAAGAAACAAACAAGAATAATAACAATGACAGAACACAGAGTGAAGCTGTCTTCCATTCCTTTAGCAGTAATGACAGCAAGGGTTAAAAACAAGGTGAGATACAACACCATGTGCTCATTTCTACCACACAACTTCCATTCTTTCCTTTGCCCTGTGCCTTTCTTGTGAAGCAATGTGAGACCAGAGTTTTGTCCCTTATCAGACATCATTAACAAATGTGACTTTCCAAAGGGCTAACAATGAATCAATCCAGTGGCTATTAGAGTAAAAGTGTCCTTCTGTATGTCCTAGAAAATGCCAGGAAAGACTGTGAATTCAAAATAATTACAAATTATACAACTCAAGCACACAAAACTAATTTCATGAGAAAAGCTGTGTGTGTGTATGTGTATATGTGTTTATGTATATATAATTAATTTTGAGAGCAGCACATGTTCTTGAAGCCTTGAGTAGACTGCTTTCATTTTAGTGTGAAGAGATAGAATAGGCATGCTTCTGCATTTAAGCAGGCATGTTCTTTTCTTTGTGATCAGTATTTTTAGGGTTGTATGGGTTTGTGTATAAGTAGAAGTAGTTGACAGACAATGACAACTGTTTCATAGGAAAAGAGAAAGTGTTATTCTTTTTGATTCTGTCATCATATGCTGTCCTCTCATTCCTGCCCAACCGTTCATACTAGTTTTAGCATGACTTGTTTCAATATTGTTGGCAGTCAGATTGCTCAAGTTAAAAATTAGTTTTCAACTGAACTAGTAAATGTAAGATAATCAATTGATTCAAGTTTAATATGCATAGAGGATGCCACTGATATTGTTTGGACATTGAACATCTCCCATGTGTTCAAATAAGTCTTGATCTCCAGTTTAGCAAGCACCATGAGAGAGATGTTGGAAGCTGAGAGTTGGAGCCCATAGAGGTCCTTAGTCATTAAGACTATCTCTAGGAAAGGGAGTATGGGACTCAGACTTTTTCCTTTTCTGTTTCTCTGTGTTCTTTGGCTGCTGAGGAGAGCATACTGTATTTTATTCTCCTGCCACATGTGCTACCTCCCTTTAGACATAAAACATGAAGATGAGACAAGTAGCTATGAACTGAAGCCTCCAAAATTATGAACCCTAACAATGTTCTCCTCTTTATAAGCTAATATTACTAAAATTTTGCTGCTGTAACAGAAAGTTAACAAATGCAGAAGACATGGAGTAAAGTTAAATGAAATTCCCAGGAAACATTAAGATAAAGGATCAAGCTTGTGATGAATGCAGTGAACTGTAAAGAGCTAGATACTATTTAAAAGTGTTTATGTTTAGCTGTGCTTTGGCTACTTTGTGGTTTCATTTTTTCACCCCTCTCTACATTTTCCCCACTCTTTCAATCTCCTAACACTAGATAGGGAAAAAAAAAAAAGGACAGAAAGGAAAGGGAGAAACACTGTCATTCAACTACTTACTGCTAATTAATGGTGAAGAGTTTCCTGGGCAAGTTTGATCTTCACCATCAAGATACCTATTTTCTTTGTGTTGTTTCTTCTTTGTGCACGAGTACTAGTGAATTGTAATCTACAACAACCAAAAACAACCAATGACCAACAACCAACAACATACCTTGCCTTTTGGGGCCCTAGCATTTATATATACTCTAAAAAGTCCCCAGAATTTTAAATATTATACAATCATAGAAACTGTCTGTCACTGGCAAAATTATACCCCTGCTAGGGCACTAGGCAAATCATAGTCAACTGCTATGGACAATCCGAAGCAGCCACATATCTTATACCTGGGATTAAAATGAAACATATTCTGGTAATATTTCTGTGTTTTAAAAAAGAAAACAAAATTCCAAAATTGTTACTTCATTCATTGGTTTTATGAAGAGCAGTGTGAGGAGATGCAGCCTATTCCTCCACAGAGGAAAGCAGAAATACAGCGATTCTTGCAGAAGCCCTTGGTGTCTGCTGCTTGGATTTGTTTCCTCAAATGGACTACAGGGCTTTTCTTCACCACTTTCCACATCAGCCATGAAGCATGATAACTTACAATAGCAAGTAGTTTATAAACAAGTTTTTTTGTTTTTTTTTTTTTTTAAAAACATTTTAGGTTGAAAATGTTCTCTTGCACTTACACGGATTTTAATAGAAATGTTAGATTTCTTCTTAGAATCATTTATTTCCTCAAAGCAAAGAAGTAAACTGGCAATGAATTTATTTGTGATTGACATGTTTTCTAAAAGTAAGTTCAAATTGAGAATAAATCTTAAAATCTGGGTTTTTTTGCTCATTTGCATGGTAATGTTTTTACATAAATATAATGTTATAGATACATATGTCTGTGAAAATTCACCATGTTGTATCCCTAAGAGTTTCACACTGTGGAAAACTACTCTTACAAGTAATATGGGATATAGTGACTATTGAAAGCACAAAGATGGTAAGCAGTGGCTTCTATTTCATCCTCTGGTTTGCTGGCCTTCTCTGTGTTGCAGAGAGGCCCCCCCCCCCTTTCTGCATGACCACACCTGTTGTTCCTCTACTCTTCAGGAAGCACAAGTCCTGACTTTTATGCCCATTTTTGTAACTATTCTATTCATGTGATCACACTAAACAGCATTATTTATCTTGAGCCTGTGGTGAAATTCCCATACAAGTGACTTTGCACTCCAATTTTCCTTTCCTCTCAACGTGAGAGTTACACATTTTGACATGAAAGCTCTCATCCTGAGCTAAAATTCTGCTCTACCATAGTAAAGGGGTTAGACTACTTGTAGCTGGAAATGACTTCTCCTGGGGGGTCTTGAACATTACTAGGCCACTTTCAAGAGTTCTGAGGACTATATTGGCAAGATGGTGAAGCAGGTAGAGATACCTTCCTCCAAACCTGATGACTTCTGTTCAATTTCCAGGACCTATATGGTAGTAGGAGAGAACTGAATCTCACAAGTTGTCCTCTGACCTATGCACACATATTCTGCATGTGTATCTCTGCCCCCCATCGAGAGATGCCTCTCTGTGAAAGTTTGCAAGATGTGGTGATGGTTTTGTTTACCACATAAAATGGGTAGAGGATTAATTACTAAATAAAATTAATGAAATATTGGAATGACCTTTTTACAGACCACTTTATGACATTCTGTAAAATGTTTTAGCTTAGTATTTTTTTTTTCCTTTTGGTAGAAATCTTTATCAGTTTAATGGCCATAAATTCACAGTGGTTGCTGGGCAGTGGTGGCGCATGCCTTTAATCCCAGCACTTGGGAGGCAGAGGCAGGTGGATTTCTGAGTTCAAGGCCAGCCTGATCTACCGAGTGAGTTCCAGGACAGACAAGTCTATACAGAGAAACCCTCTCTCGAAAAACCAAAAAAAAAAAAAAAAAAAAAAAAAGGAAAATCACAGTGGGTTTTTTTTTTTTTGATTTTTTTTGGATATTTTATTTATTTACATTTTAAATGTTATCCCCTTTCCCAGTTTCCCCTCCACAAACCCGCTATTCTATTCCCCCTCCCCATGCTTCTATGAGGGTGCTAACCCACCCATCCACCTCACTGTCCTGGCATTCCCCTACACTGGGGTATCAAGCCTCCACAGGACCAAGGGCCTCTCCTTCCATTGATGCAAGATAAGGCCATCCTCTGCTACATATGCAGCTGGAGCCATGGTCCCTCCACATGTACTTCTTGGTTGGTGGTTTAGTCCCTGGGAGCCCTGGGGGGAGGTCTTGTTTGTTGATATTATTGTTCTTCCTTTGTGATTGCAAACTCATTCAGCGCCTTCATTTCTTTCCCTAACTACTCTATCGGGGTCCTCATGCTCAGTCCAATCGTTGGCTGCAAGCATCTGCATTTATATTTGTCAGGTTCTGGCAGAGCCTCTCAGGAGACATCTATATCAGTCTTCTGTCAGCAAGCACTTCTTGGAATCAGCAATAGTGTTTGGGTTTGGTGTCTGTATATGGGATGAATCCCCAGGTAGGGCAATCTCTGGATGGCTTTTCCTTCAGTCTCTGTTCCACACTTTGTTTCTGTATTTCCTTTAGACAGGAGCAATTCTAGGATAAAAATTTGGAGATGAGTGCATGGCCCCATCCATCAACCGTAGGCCTTGTCTAACCTCTGGATATGGTCTTTATAGGTTCTCCCTCCCCTTTGTTGGGTATTTCAGCTAATGTCATTCCTGTTGGGTTCTGGGAGCCTTTTGCTTTCCTGGCATCTGGGACTTTCTGGTGGCTACCCCCAGTTTCCCATCCCCCATTGCTACACACCTCTGTTCAATTTCCTTACCCTCTGTATATCATCCTTGTCTTCTCCCATACCTGTATTTTTTATTGTAGAAAAATTTAAAATTGATTTGGTTCATTTTGGATTGTAGCTCTGGTTATGCAAGCTTCCTGTTTTGTCTCATTACAATTTATCTTTTCTAGGAATTTATATTGATTGTTGCTCTTCTAAGGCATTCATATTCTTGTCTTTTTCCTCTTGGGTGGCTTTTAAAATGAACTTGATTATAATAAAAAACCCTTGCAAATAAATAAAAGCCATATACACCAAGATTAATCAAATCAAAAACTCTATAGAACTTATTGAACTTAGGTTCAGTTAGACTTGACATTTGAAATGGAAGCTGTGAAGTTTTACATTAAATGTAATATATATATATATATGTGTGTGTGTGTGTGTGTGTGTGTGTGTGTGTATACTTACTTATTTTCTATTGTGCATATAAATATTTTGTTTGCATGTGTGCCTATGTACCACATGCATGCCCAGTGCCTGTGGAATTCAGAAGAGAATTTTAGATCCCTTATAACTGGAGTTACAAACAATTCTGAACCACCATAGGGGTGCTAGGAAGAGAAACTGGGTCCTCTGCAAGAACAAAAAGTGCCCTTAATCTTTGAGCCATCTGTCCAGCCCCAATATCAAGTACATTTTCTGCACTTGTCTACCAGCCAATCCAAACACTCTATGACAGGATTAGAACTAGAAAACTTTATCTATCACCATTCAGACCCGTTGCCTGCTTTCAGTCCTTTCTTACCTCCTCGTATTTAACCTTCTCATTCCAAACCCACATGCACATTTCTTTACATATGCACATGTGTTACTGGCTAGATTTTACATATGAGAGAGAACATATATGCTATCCATCTCCTATGCCTCAAATTGTTCATTTTATCAGAGGTTTGTTAATTGTATTAGTTTTTTCAATATTTTCTTTGTAATGTATGTTTATGAATATGTAACTTGAAATCTATGTATTACACATTTCTTTGATAAATTTATTTTAAAGTTAATATTCAAAGTAATGAGTTTTATTGTGATATTTTCATAATATATACTCTTAGGGTTTGTTTTTATTTAACCTTCTACTTTTTTATTCTTCTTTTTTATTGGATATTTTATTTATTTACAATACAGATGTCAATCCCTTTCTTCATTTCCTCTCCGTAGAAGCCCCTATCCTATACCCCCTCATCCTTTATGATTTTATACCATTTTGATTACATGCATGTATTAAGGTCAGTTCTACCTTGAGTGTCTAGCAATACAATAGATGCAAATAGTCAAGAAACAAGCAATACAATAAACACAAATAGTCAAAGAAAAAGCATAGCATTAAACCCAATTACGTGAACACTCCCGTGATCAGTTCCTAAAGGCTTATCAGGATCAACAAAGTATCTGAGCCTACTTCTCTGTCCTAGCCCTCCAAGTTCATTTTCATGTCTGAAGCCTACTTCCTGTCTAAAATTACTTCTTTGTTTTAGCCTAATATTTAGATTCCTGCCTGAAGCCTACTTCCTTGTCCTTGACCAAGGTCATATTCCTGCCAAGTAGCCCATTTCCTAGTCCTTGGCCCATGTCAGCTTCTTGCCAAGCAGCCCCAAAGGCTCCTCACCTTTCCCCCTTCTTTATTTCATTAACAAGACTGAGCCTGTCTTAGGTCGTTCTGACAAGAATGCCTTCCATACCCACCATAGAATATGCATTAACAAAGGCAATGCACTTCTGTCTTTGTTTGGCTCTGTGCAGAATCTTACCAGTCCTTGGCTTGCCAGCCAGTTAAATTAATAACTCTGTTTGGGGGTCCATTATCAGTTTTAAGTTATGTACTTTGGCTGCCAGCCTGTTAACACAGTGGGCAGGAATAAAAGTATTCCCAGGACAAGAAGGGCGAGTCTGGTCAAGCTATATATGCTGCCCCTGAGGTTTGACCAAAATGAAAATAGTGACCTCAGGCCATGGATAATTTTATCGGCATTTTCTGCAACATCAAACGTCAACAGAGCAGCATTCTTTAAATTCATAAACTCTCAATGCAAAGTTAACACATCCAGAGAGGTGTTAGAATTATGCCAAATATCTTACAGGTGTCTTTAAACTTTTTTCTAATTATAATGACAATCATTGTGAATGTCAAAAGTAACACTACTCCAGTGATACTTGTCATGCCACTTGAGATGGCTACTCTTGAACCCTGAACTTCCCTCAGATAATTTGAATAGGTTATAGAGATTCATCCGTTGTTCCAGATACCTATATAAATTCTTTTGTATACTTAATACATTAGTAACATTTTTTTTTTTGCTACATGGTTAACAAAAATAGTTGTCTTAACTCCAAAAGGAGTCCAAAGGTCCAAAGGAAAGACAAAGGTTTCTGGACTGTGGGACTAAGTAGGACAGATGTGGAAGAAGTTGTGTATGCTATTTGCAAACACAGTGGGGAGCAAACATGTGTGGGGATGTCCTGGCAGAACAGCATATGGCTTCTGTGTGGGAGAGAAGAGAACCAGAGGACCCATTGTTCCTGCTGTAGTAGGCAAGGGTGGAGCTGAAGATTGGGGCTGAGCTTGGAGTAGTAGATGTGTGAGAGGCTGATTGAAGAGAATGTTTCAAATTGGTGTCTGCAGTACTCGCTGACAGATTGATGCGAATGGGAAAGAAAAGTAGGAGCAGAGAGAGTTCTGGTCATTTTTCCCTTGGGTATGAATGATACACCTGTTCTCTAAGATAGGAAATATCAGGTTAGAAAATATTGATGTGTGTGAATGTACTTGTGTGTATGTGTGTGTGTGTTTAGGAGCCAGAGAAAAAACGTGGCACTGGTAGAAAATAAACACTTATTTTTGACATATTAAGTGTGAGGCTATGCAACTATGCAAATGAGTGTTCTAGAGATGCCAGATGTGTTGGTAAGTCCCAGGGCACAGGAGGCTGTGGCAAGAGGATTACAAGGTCCAAACCAGCTGGGCTACACAGCAAGTCTTGCCTCATGAACAAGCAAGAAATACTACCCCTCCAAGCAAAGCACAAAACTGGAGAAGACAAACAGAACACTGTGTCCAGTGGGCTGCTCTCTACACCATTCTGAGGCTCCGAGGGGAGCTGGCACAGTGACACATCATGGCTTGAAGCAAAGGAAATGACTGTGCTTGTATTTTACTTATGTTGATGTTTTATCAGTGTGACTTTTAAGGGCCTTCATTGTGTTCAGGGGATACTGTGTCAAATGCCATGTATTGATTATTTCATAATGTTGATTATCCTTTTTGATATTCCTCCAATTTAAGTTGGGGACATGCCTTACCCTGCAGTGCCTTGTAGGGCAGATTTGAAATCAAGAGCTATATTTGATCTTTTAGAGGCAGAGTGGATAGTGGTTTGAGAGGTTAGAAAAGTGTTCTCACCTTTCCCAGTGAAGATGAGGAGGGAAGAACATGATGATCAGAAAACAAAACAAAACCAAAACCACGGACAGGGAATGGGGAACGTACATGCACTGGCATCGTTAACAATCACCACCATACAACAGCAGGAAGCTACTAATTTCTCATCCCATTTCATCACCACAATGACTTCATAGAGAAGTATGATGATTACTTTCACATAGAAGGTGAGGAAATGGAGCTTTGTTAAGACCCCAGGTTTCAAAATGACCTGTACCTCAGGCTGCTCCTGGCCACAGCGTTTTCTCACACTCAAGTACGTATGGTCCTCTTTCTTGCGTTGTTCTCTTTGGTCTTTAGCACAGTCACAGAAAGAGCAGGCAAGTGGCTGCCAATCTGAATTAGAGGAGTAGGGTGTCTCTCTGGTGGGAACTCAGTGTTGTAGAGCTACAACTCATGACATAAATGCTTGTTTGATAGAAAGACTGAAGTACACTGTGCTCTCACCACTTACTACAAAGAATCTTGTCCTGTACTGTTTACTATTAACACTCTGTCTTGGTCCTGCCAGCTTCAGCCTCAAACAAGGTTTTCTTCTTAGTGCTTTAGGTGGACCATTTAACTATACCTTGTTTTTTTTTTTTTTTTTTTTCATGTTAGTGTATCATGTATATCAAACTTTGCTGTGCTGTGCTTGGGATTAGCTTATGAGACTGTTACTAGACTGACTGATAACTTGTAATAGTTAGCATTTATTAAGTATTTACAGTGAGCCAGGCTGTGTATTAAGAGCTTGCTTTCCATGATTTCATTAACATCCTAGCACTGTCTTAGGGGCTACATGATTCTATCAACTTTCTGTAGGATGAGTATGATGAGTAGATGATTTGACCAATGTTGTAAATCTAGTAAGTTCCAGAGAGTGGATAGAATTGAGAAAATGGCCTTTCCCACACTTCCTGCCTTCTGTACAGCAACTGCCCCTGTGGTTGCTGAGTAAATCTGTTCACCTGTCACTGTAAGGGAAAATGTGGATGTATACACATTTCTGGATGGCCTGTTTATTTTCTTTCCTGTCTCTCACTCTAGACTTTTATCCACCCAGTCATAGTAGCCTGCCACAGCCCATTTGGATAACTCCAAACCTATGCATTTCCTGCAGCATCAACTGCAGCACGATGCTTCCAAACCTTGCCCACGTGTGTTCACCTCCATCTTCAGTTAGCATTCATCAGACACTCTTCTCAAACTGACCTGGCTCTTCAGACAAACTGGCTGTTCTTGCTAAGCATGTACCTAAAATTGAGAAAAGTATTTCCTTGGCTGGAGAGCTAACCCAGTCAATATACCCTTTCTATGCAAGCATGAGGACCTGAGTTTAATCTCTAGCATCCGTGTGAAAGGTTGGTTATGCTGGTACATGCTTCTCATCCCAGGGCTGCTCTGGGAGAGCAATTGAAGCCTCAGGTTTCAGTAAAAGATCCTGTCTCAAAACAAAACAAAACAAAACACCAAAACCAAAACAAACAAACAAACTGACCAAACAAAGACCTGGGGTCAACAAGATGGCTAAGCAAGTAGCATTGTGTCACTAAGCCTAATAATGGGAGCTCAGTCACATGGAAGCCACGTGATAGAAGGAGAAAATTGACTTCTGCAGGCTGCCTTTTAATTTCCACAGGCATGCCATGACACATGTGTGCTCACATAAATACATATGCAAGCAGTAAATAAATGTAAATAAAATAAACAATAAAAATTAGAAAACAAGGTGGTACCTGTGGAGCAACACCCAAAGTTGACCTCGGACCTCTGTGCTCTCCTACCTATACACACACTCACACCCAAAGACACCTACGTCAACACACACACACACACACTCACTCTACACACGTGTTCCACTGGCAGAGAATAATCTAGTACACCTCCTCTCTTTACTCAGACTTACATGGGTACTGCCTCCAAAGCAGGATAGCTATGTGCTTGGAAAGGGCTCCATGGCCTCTGACCATAGAGGGTGGTAAATGCTTCAGAGAGGATAGTATCTGTCAGGGCTCCAGGGCCCACAGAGACACTGTCTCCAAACTACTAATTTGAAGTGATGTTTGTGTGGTCATTGCCAGTTCCATTGGGAAACCTGGGTGAAGCATTTGCCTTAATTTTAATTTGTGTTGCTGTAAATATTTTTCTCTTCACCCCCTAGAGAAATGTTTGCCTCTAATTGCCAAGAAATTTATTTCTAGAGAAGCCAGTCAATCCTGGATTGTCCTGGAATACTGGATTGCCCTGGAATGATGGCCAGCCAGGGGTATATCCTCCATGTCCTCAATCTCAATTGTTCTGAGTGGCTTTTCCCTGCCTGAGCCTCAGCGGTCAGACCCTAGAGTGGCACATTCATCATTGTGACCTCCCAGAGTTTCTAGCTTCTTTCCTTAAATATACTATACAAGAATCACAGTGGCCACACAGGAAAAATGTTCACCCTGGTCATAACCCAGAGGTACCCATCAGATTCTCTTAAGCTTAATGCAGACTGTGTATTTTACCAGGTTTTCAGATTTAATTCATCACAATAGTGTCCATCAGTCTTTGTGGCTCCTGCTTGCTCTTAGTTGTCAACTATCAAGGTCTCTAATAAGGTTTATATCAACATGATCCAGTGCCACAACTTATCCCTGTCCTTGTTTTACATCTCCTGTGCGTGGCTGATAGGACTGACCATTTTTTTCCTCTTTACAACCCCTCTTGAGGTTCCACTATATGGTGGTTTTTCATAGACTATGGATTGGATTTTTCCTTAATTATCTCTTGTGTCAAAAATCAAGGAGCAAAGGTTGGGGGCAGTGGCCAATCAGAGGAGATATGAGAAATAAGACATGCAAGTCTTTGTCACCAATGGACAATTTTGTTTTATAATCAGAGAAAGAAGATATAATAGAATGTCTTGGGTAGAAATGACTAACATTTTGTCAGGGTCCCCATGGTACCCCATGTTAAGAATTACCTAAAGGAGTAAGGCTTAGGTCTCAACCAGAAGTTTATTATGTGGCTGGGAGGGCCATAGGAATAGAAATGATGAGAATGATTGCTGCTGGTACATTTTGGAGGTGGAGTGGGGTTTTGTTCACAGGTTGAATGTAGGGTTTGGAAGAAATGGAGGACTCTAGTGTAGAGGGCACAAGGTTCTTGCACTCATAAATAAGCATGAAGGAACCCAGAAATGTTTAACACATACGCTTGTCTCTTCAAAGAAAGAGATGTATAACCCGGTTTTCACCCAGAAGCCTGGGGAATGGATGTGGTTAATAGCCTCTGTACTATCTGTAAGGCCAGGCCACAACTGGATTCCCCAGACTCTTACATTCATCTCAGTCATTTTCTTTAGACCTGTAGCTTGAACATTGCTTCCCAGTCAATAGAACCCATCTTTATGGAAGAGATATGTAAACAGTTTCAGTGTAATCATGTCTTAAGCTTTATTGTACTCATAGGGTTAGGTTAATTATCATTGGGAAACTTCTTTCCAAATCATACTGTACCTAAATATGCCTACAATAAACTGCCTGGTTTTAGAAGTTTGAACCAACAGCAGCTACTGAGTCATGTCGAACCAGACTTCTTTCTTGTCTCACTTAGGTGAACTCTCTGCTGGTTTCACCACTACCACAGTATAGAATGACTCCATTTGTTTGTTTATTTATTTATTTATTTATTTATTTATTTATTGTCTGAGTAACTAGAAAGATTGAGGAAATATCATTGACTGTATCGGGGGAAGTTGTACAAAGGCAGCTAACTTGGGCAGAGCAGGAGTTGGATCTCAGCAATGTTGTTTTAAGGACATATAAATAGTGTCTTGGCCACTTCCCAGCTCTCTAAGAAACTTCAGCTCAGTGATATCATCCTGGGAAGCCTTATGGGATCCTACAGTGGGAGGCCTAGCTAAGCCAAGTCCAGACTCCCAAGCCACAGGCACCAAAAGATGATAAATCACTACTAAGTTTGATAGCATCCTTACACAGCAATAAAGGCACCTAGTCTGGAGGCTGTTCAGTGCAGTTCTCAGTCACAGAAGGATTTTGTTGTTTTTGTGGAGAGTATGTCTTCAGTATGGAGGACACACCAGCATAACACATATGACATAAACTGAGGTCTGGTTTCCTTGAGAGTCATACTTCAGAGGTAGTAGGGCTTACAAAACACCCTTTCTTTGAAAATGTATACTTCTATCTCTTTTATCTTTACTGAAGGTCATGAGGTCCTATCAGCTCCATTTTTTAATGTTATATATTTCATACTGGTTTAGTCAAGGGTACCTAAAAAGGTCCATAATCCATATGGATTATGATGATCCATAATCATGGAGAATGAATTTGGTTTGACAATTTGGAGAAGTGAAGATTTGAATTCTTATGATTCTTATTTTTTTTTTTTTTTTTTGCTGATTCTCTGTGAATTTCATGCTATACACCCCAGTCCCACACACCTCCTCATCCTCTCATAACTGCCCTTCACCCTTCTAACTCCCCCCAAATAAAAACCACACAAACAAATAGATAACAAAAGAAGGCATAGAAAACATCTTATTGTGGAAGCTGTAGTGTGTCACAGTGTGTCCCACAATATATCCTTCTGTCCATACATTTTCACTTGCAAATTTTCATTGCAATGAATTTGTAAGATCTTTGTGGCATTTGAGAAGATTGTAGCTCGTCCATGTCAGACAACTTGTGTGGAGGAAGGAACTGGGAAAATCCAGTCATTTTTGAACTCTAAGGAAATGTTTATAATGATGTCATAGAAGAATTATAATGAGAAATGATGCTTGGGCAAATGATGCTTGGTTCATGTAGGCAACTATGCACTGCCTAGGAAGAGGGTACCATGCCTGCCTTCTCAGAGACATGGATAGGCACGGATAGTCAGGCTCTTTGCTTGCTTGTATGTTTTCACACATTTTGTACACACAAGGGAATTTTAAAGCACATAATTAAATGAAAAACTGTTAGTTACTATCAATCATCCCAAATGTCTTAACTTAATGATAGTAAACCGTTGAAGTGACAGACTTTCACATGTACTTTTATATCTTACTATATTGATTTTGCCAGAAGCATGAGATTTCCCTTTCTTCCAACCTCATTTTAAAAATTAAATTTGGTATCACTAATTTTTAAATAGTACATGATTTCCAAAATTATTTCATTGAAAGGAGATATAATATTATGGTCCAGGCAGAAAGTTAGAAGCTTTTTTTGTTTTGTTTTCCTTTTTTTGTCTAGAGGCTTTGTTCAAGGTCTTAGTGGGTCATCCACCAGAGGAATTGCTCCTTAATCAGTACAATGGTTACTTTTGTGTGTTCCTTCTGAGGCATAAACAATTTAAGGGTGACAGCCTTATCTCTGCTCACAGTTTCAGGGGGGGTCGTCATGATGGGGAAAGCATGAAGTAGGAACCCCAGGAAGCTATTTGTTCACAGCAGACAGGAAATCAAGAGTGGATCCAGAAACAAGGCTAGGCTAAAGTCTCCAGAGGCTAGTTCACAGTGACCCAAAACTATCAGCCAGGCTCTGCCTCCTAAGGGTCTGCAATCTCCCAAAACAGCGCCACCATCTGGAGAGTAGTTGTCCAAATAGTCGACCTTGTTGGAGAGGCATTTCACTCACCATAATAACTACAAATGGGATCAGGTTGACAGTTGTTCCCAAAACAGAGGATGTACTTGAGAGTCTTGGTTAGGATGCACAAAGGTCAGAAACATGAGAAACCACTTATTAGTTTGTAACCCTATGATTTAAAAACAAGTGACAATAATTTGAAATCTAACTGAAAACAGATGAGTCTGGGTCAGAACCTTATAGTGAGAAATATCACCTCCAAGTGAACAATTGTGAGAGTGTGTCACAACCCCAGGGACAGCAGTTGGCATCTCAGCTATTGCTGGTCTCTAACAGGAGAGTCCTGTGTGAAATCCTGCCTCTTATTTTGATGTCAATGCCTACCAACATGGCAGACAATCAAGTGACACATTTATAAAATACATATTAACATATGCAACAGACACTTCTAAACAGCTGGCTCAGAGGCTGAAGTTAACCTGCCTCTCTCTATTACAGCTGGCAGAAGGCACGGGCATGCATAAATATGCTTGCTTGATTGGTTTTAGGTTGCTGTTCTTATAACGATGCTGTCTGGGAAAATGATACCTTCTGAAGGACTTTTGCAAAATAAGTACTGAAGACATGTTCAACAAGATGCACAGGGCATTTAGCAAGCACTATGTTGAGAAGAGGAATGCATGGTCATGTACACAGATGGAGACATGTCTGGAAGAGCTGAGCTGAGAATGAGGCAATCTCACACTCAGACTGGCAGTACACACAAGAAAACACAGACCTTGTCAGACCTTTGACTTAGACACTTTCCCTGGGAAGGAAAGCTTTACTCATTCTCCATGTGTTTATTTGGAAGTATGGGGACCTAGATCATAACTTCTCCAAAAAAGGCTTGCTTAAAATTTTAATCTTTTAAGGAAAAATTGTCAGAAACACAGAAAGGCCTTTGAAAGCTGCCATAGGCAGAGGCAAGTGTTTATCAGAATTTATTTTCCCTAAATAGACCCCAGGAGTGTAATGTTGGTGAATCATTACTGTATTTCATGCCATCTTCTCATCTTTAATTTATCCATAAACCAATTTTATGTTTTTTAGTTAAGAACTTGTGCTAATTCTAGAATAGATACCTATGAATTCGCCATCCCATGTAAGAGTGGGAGGTGGCAAGTGGCATCTGCCAGTGCACTTTTCTTCAACTGGCTGTCCATTTCCTCTAACACATCCAGTTTGGGAGTACTCTTACTTGAAAATTAATACATAAAATGCACACACACACACACACACACACACACACACATCTTTTGAAACTTGGTCAGAGGCAAGTGTGGTAGTGCATTCCTCCAGCCCCTGTCTGATAATCACAATGTTTTTCTGTCATCCCAATATCAGCATATTGTCTTATCATTGTCTTGGTAGATCATCCTTGTAATCCTAGCATTTGGGATGTTTAAACAAGAGCATCATTGGTGAGAGTTCAAGGCCATCCTGGGCTATTTAATGAAACCCAAAGCCAACAAAAAAGTTTGGTTAAAGCTAAGCCTAGTGGTCTAGGCCTATAATCCTAACTATTCAGAAGCAAGAGCTATGAGGATTGTAGGGTCAAGGCCAGTCTGGGCCATTGAGTGAGACTTTGTTACAAAAAAGGATAGGGCTCTCTCACTTAGCAGTGAGACTCTTGCCTAGCATATGGAAGGCTCTTGGTTTAATCCCCCAGCATATATATATATATATCTCCAAACATATTTGGTTAAGAGCTTCCTTGCTTTTGGTTTGACAATGATTTCCTAATGAAACCCCAATGGCTGGGTGTCCTGATACACAGAAAGGCTAATTAACCTTTCTATTTTAACTAGCTGCTTCTAAAGCCGTCCTGGTGGGGGATTGGGAGTTACACCTTGTTGGGGCTGGATGAGGATAAAAATTGAACTTCACTCATTTAGTTCCTAAGGATGCTTCTCCTGTTGCTGTTGGTTGGGACAGCTTGGGTGTTGGACTTTCATCTGATACATGTATGTGTGGGTGCGTGTCATCTCATGTGTGTAGTTGCTCAGCCTATCACTCCCTTCCATGGTCTTTACTCCACTCACATCCTGGAGGCCATCTAGAGAGGATAAAAGTTATGGCTACAGTTTCAGACATCCCTAACTCTGTCTAGAAAGAACTTCGAAGCTGGTTATAGCATTACAAGAGAGTCTACACATATCACCCACTCTTTGCAGGAATGGGTTGGGTAAGGAGATGAAGACATTATTTTGGTCCATATTCTCACCCTGTAGGTTTTGCCCAGCCTAGAATGGTTATTGTCTAAAAGGCTTGGCTTGCTGCATTGCATCTTTCTTATTCTTAAAGAAAGCAGGCTTCTGTTGCGACTGTTTTGTTTATGTCTGCGGGCAACTACACATGTGATTTTTTTTTTTTTAAGTTTCGGGGACAGGATATATTGAGCAAAGAGAAAACCTGTGGAGTGCACCACCACACCAGTCCTTCTATGGCAAGATCCATACCTGCTCTGTTGCAGCACCTCCCTCTATCTGCTCTTAATCAAATATCCAATGGTTGTAGAAATTCTCAGAAAAAGAGGTAAAAAAACACAGCAGCTTCATAGTCTTTTAATAAACAGATTTCTTTGAAAAATTGTAGAAGTGGGAATACACTTCAATTCTTTTTCTCAGTCCTGTATTACCTTGCTAACAAAACAAGACAAAAATATTACAAGAAAACCAGAGATGGTATTCCTTGTGAATACAGATGTAAAAATCGTCACCAAAATGCTAGCAAGCCAAATTCAGTGATAATGAAAGGGATCAAACTCCAGGGCAAAAATGGAATTGATTCCCATGATGTCAGGGCATTCTATAATGACTTAGTTAGAGTTTCTATTTTTGTATTGAAATGTCATGACCAAAAAGCAAGCTGGGAAGAAAGTTTATTTAGCTAACAATTTACTGTAGTCCATCATTGAAGGAAGACAGGACAGGAACTCAAACAAGGCAGGAACCTGGAGGCAGGAGCTGATGCAGAGGGAGTGGAGGGGTGCTGTTTTTCCCTCATGGATTGCTCAGGCCTTTTTATTATAGAACCACCTGCCCAGGATGGTATCACTCACAATGGGCTGGGTCCTCCTCCATTAATCACTAATTAAGAAAATGTCCTACAGTCTTGTCTACAGTCCAAACGTACGGAGGCATTTTCTCAAGTGAGATTTCCTCCTTTTGGATGGCTCTACCTTGTATCAAGTTGACATAATACTAGCAGGACATATATATTATAGTGTGATACAATACTCAGGATATGAGTAGGGCAAAGGGCAAAGTCACACACAGGAATCTCAGAACACACAGAAAGAACAGTTAACAAAAGCCCAACAACACCTTTTCAAGTTAAAAATGCTCAAAATGTGGGAAGTAGGGGACTTTCTCAGCTGTGAAGATTGCCTAGGGAACACACTTCCCAGTGAGAGGCTGGCACTTTTCTCCAACACAGGATAGGACAAGAGTGTGGGATGCCACCACTTAGCACCAGCATATTTCAAAAGCAAACTGAAATGGAAAGCCTCAAAATAATAAAAAAAAAAAAAAAAGCAGTCTCTATAGGCAGATGGCATAATCCCATGTATAGGAAATATGAACGAAACCTGTTAAAACAAATGGGTAAGTTCACTTGTCTTGCACAAATGACCATCAATACACAAAAGTTTAGGTTTCCTTAATTTATTTGTGTGTATGTGGGGTGTGTGTGCATTGGAGCTTTGCTGTGAACATGTGTAATGCATCTTGAGGATGCATGTTGTGTGGAGGTTGAAGGAGGATGACATAGTGCATATGTAAATAAGCAGTAGCAATGGCTTCTTCTGTCCCCCTGCAGCCATGACCTACCTAGTGCTGGTTACAGGTACTTGCAGTCACATCCAGCCTTTTATTTGGGTTCTGGAATTTTGAACATAGGTCTTAATTTGTGTGCAACAAGGATTCTTAACTTGTCCAATCTCCCATGCTCACAAAGTTAATAATATTTCTATGTTCTAGAAATGGATAATATAAAAATTAAGATCAACTTTACATGCACTAGGATCAAAGTAATGAACTTCATAGAAATAAATTCAGCAAAAGAAATGACATACTAAGGCATGTCATTGATAAAAACTAAATACCCAAGTTGAAGAAGCAGAGAGACATCTCTGTGTTTATGAACTGAGCAGTGACATGATTATTGTGACCGCATTTATTACATTAGTATGCAGATTTAATGCGATGTATGTAGCTTTAATTTTTTCAAAACCTACTTTTAATGATGGCTCTTAAGTGCTGTGACCTCCCTTTCTAGTGCACCACCCACCAGAAGTAGTGAGAAAGAAAGGATATGGGGGGAAGTGGACCTGTTTAGAAATGGTTCTTTGGAGTAAATCCTATCTGAGTTGTCAGGAAATCAGCAGTTTAGTTGACAGGACAGCAGCAGCAGCTTAATCCACTTGCAAACATTTCATGGATACACCAGCAGTCGAGTTCAGTAGGGTTAGGCTAGCAGTGGCTGTGGCATGGCCTAATAAGAATAAATAGGCCTCAGCCTAATCGGCACGAGTCAGCAGGAAGGATCCGGACTAGGAGGAATGCCAGGAGAAGTTCTCTGCAGTGCCTCTCTCAGTGAAGTGGAGATCACCAAAGACTCCAGAACAAGAAGCATTGCAGAGGTAACCCTAGCAGCAAGCTCCTTTCACAGTCCACTGAGTCGTATTTATACTCCTTTCAAACATCTCGTGTCCTCCATAGGTCTTGCTTCACCACATGTCTTGCCTCAGCCTCTAAGCTGTCTTAGCAGAACTCCACATACTTCTGTATCAGCAGACATCACTCTGCCAATCCGGCTGAGTCTGAGGATGTGGCAGGAAGTCGCATACTTTAGCAGAACATCCTTTCACCTGTGTCTGCTTCAGCAAACATTTCCTCCACATGTCTGCTTTACTGAAACATCATTTCAGTTGTGTCTGCTTCAGGAAAACACTTTTTCAATGTTTGTCCCAACAAAACAACCATCCAACACAACTGACTCTCCAAAGAACCCTTAAGTTTCCACTTCAGACATACACCACAGTCCACTGTTGTTATTTTGCAGAAATCAACAAGATGATCCCAAGGAAAAATCTAAGAGCCCCATCAGACCTTGAAGAAGTCCAATCATATTGAAAAAAGGAAGGAATTTGGAAGACATACTTTTTATTATTGTAGTTGAATACAATGATATTATACTCAAGGCCAGAGTACTGGCATAAAAACAGATGGAGAGATTAGTGGGATGAAATTGAGAATTCAAAAATAAGCTCATTGTCTATGGATAACTGATCACACACAAGAATGCCAAGACAGTTAATTAGGCGCTAGGGGTGGTCGTTTTCCAGATGAATGATACTGAGGCAATTGGACCTTCACATAGAGAATGGATGTTGAGGACTTTCTTCCACATAAAACTTGAAATACACCGAAGATCTAAATGTAAAGCCCAAAACTCTATAAATCTAAGGAAAGGGTCTTGTGTAAGTCATATATACTTCCTGAGTTAACGTGGGAACAACGTCCAGGAAATGAATAGATGCTCTGTATTTCTTATTGACCATTGAGTATTGAAAGGAAACAAAGGGGAGATGCCAGACTTTTCATTAGCCGTTGGGATCTATACCGGTGTCAGATCTTTTAAGGTCCTTTTGTCTTTTACCTGAAAGTACATTTTCCCAGAAGTGTTTGGGAAACACCATACTGATTCAATCACCTCCCACCCCTGATTTGACATCATAGCTGATGCTGAATGTTAACTTTAGGAAGATTTTCAAGCTTGTCTATATTTATGCCTACAGATTACATATTGCACATTGAAGTATTTTTTTTTTATCCCTTGATTTCCCTTGATGCCCTTTGCTTGTTTCTGTCAACTTGATACAAACCTAGACATATCTGGGAAGAGAGAATCTCAACTGAGGAATTGCCTCAATCAGATTGGCCTTTGGGAGCATCTGTCAGGCATTTTTAAATTGCTAATTGGTGTGAGAAGACCCAGACCCATCCCTAGGCAGATGGGTCTAGACTGCATAAGAAAGATAGTAGAGCAAGCTAGAGGGAGCAAGCCAATAGAGCATGGTTCCTCCATGGTCTCTGCTTCAGTTCCTGCCTTCAAATTCCAACCTTTAATTCCCTTGACAATGACTGCGAGCTATAAGTTAGAGAAACCCTTTCCTTCCAAAATTGTTTTTGGTTTTTATAACAACATCCAGGACATGCATAAATGTTCTATATTTCTTATTGACCAATGAGTATTGAAAGGCAGCACGTGTTTCATAACAACAACACCAAGGCAGACTGGACCAACCTAGCAAGTCATTTCTACAGTTCAGATTTTAAAAATTATATTTCCTCCATTTCCATGGCTGCTTGACTGTAGCTTCTGATCCAGCTCCACTAGGGCATTTGTTTTGGTTTTTAAATGTGGGCAAATCAAATGGCGCTATGTACAGTATGGTTTTCAAAGGGTTCCCACGTTTTCTTTTGTAGTTTAGCAATATTCATCCAAATATTTGGCTTTATCACTTTGAAAGGTGGTGATGTGGGAACCACACAACTTAGAAATTAGTCTCAAAATATTTATTTCAAGGGAGAAGGGAGCGAGTGGTTTTGTGGCAGGCATTTCTGGAGATTACTGCTAATTAAAAGTTAAAACCAGATTCTCTAACTTTCCCATCTGGTACATACTGGATTCATCCCACAAATACTAAGTTTAATGAAACATATATTTTCAGTGTAAAATACCACCCCATTTTTTCCTGATGAAATGTTGAGTCTGGTGAATGAATTGTTACACAGCTGTTTGGTGCTAAGGCTTCCTATGGCTACTAATTCTCATTTCCATCTTTGAAATGCTTTTTGGAACTTGAAGGAAGAGCATTTGGTTTTTAAGTTAAGCTGATCGCTGATAATCTCAGCATTCTGGATACTCACTTTCATAGATGGTTTCTCTGTGCATCCTGGGAAATCCTGGGAATGTGTTGCCTACTCATCTTTCTGATGACAGATCTTTTAGATAAATTGATAAGTCTGTGTAATGCACACTCATATGAGTCTGTGTTCACAAAGGACCTGGCATCTCTGAGGGTGATGAAATGAAGTTTACCTCAGCAGTTACTGTTTGTCACAGTGATATTATTTTAATAACCACCCCTTATCTCTGGGTCATTAATGAGAAGCACTTACCTTTGTTTCATAAATATATGAATTGGTCCTCAGCTGGACTTGGTTTCAAAACTTGAGTTGAATATCTATTTATAGTTACTTTATTTTTCTGAGACAAATGAGCGCTTCTCCCTTGTTTAGCATGTTCTTTTTATAGTGATGTCAAGAAATAAGAGGCTAAGCTTAATCATGAATATTACAGCAGGTAATAAGTTACTGATGCATTAACCAAAAGGGGCCAGTATGGTGGTTTGAATGCTTGGTCCAGGGACTGGCATTATTAGGAGGTGTGGCCTTGTTGGAGTAGGTGTGGCTTTGTTGGAGGAACTGTGTCACTGTGGGGGTGGGCTCTGAGACCCTCCTCCTAGCTGCCTGAGGAGTCAGTCTTTTCCTGGTTTTCTTTGGAACAAGATGTGGAACTCTCAGCAACTCTTGCATCATGCCTGTCTGGACTCTGCTATGATTCCTGCCTTGATGATAATGGACTGAACTTCTGAAAATGTAAGCCAGCCCCAATGAAATGTTGTCCTTTATCATAACCTTGGTCATGGTATCTTGTCACAGCAATACAACCCTACATCAGCCAGTAAAATATAATCTGCCTTTAATAAGTTTATTTTTTATCTTAAATTATGTGTGCATGTGGGAGTGCATACACATGAGTATAGGTGTTCACAGAAGCCAGAGTTGGTAGACCCCTGCAGCTGAAGTTACAAACGGTCATGAGGACTCTTAATGTGCGTGTTGAGAACAGAACTCAGATCCTCTGCAAGGAAAGTAGGCCCACTTAACTACTGACCTATCTTTCTAGCCTCTAAACTGCCTTAGTATGAAGAACTGTAAAACCATGGGGCAAAATTGTAAGGAGACAGGAAGACTTAAGACCAAAATTCAACATACAACTTGCAGGTTATTTTTTAAATATATCAAATGGTAATAAACTATTTTAAGTTTCTCATTAATAATCCATTTCATAATTTTCAGAAATGTGGCTCTGCTCTTTCTGCAGTACAGTAACACAGGCACAAATTTTTCTTGTCATAAACAGATGCAATTGTCATCAGGTACTATGTAAAGGTATCCTGCAATATCTCCTTCCTTTTAAAATGTTTTTACGGCATTAGAACTTCCTTTCAAATAATTTTGTATATGATAGATGTGTTGGAGGTACTTCAGAAGGAGGGTAGAGGACGTAGGGACTAGAGTGCCAGGGACAGAGAAGGCTGCTTAGCTGAACTTGAACTTCAGATGAACAATGAGTGATGCTCTGATGAAAGCATATCCCGTGATATCTTTTTGGTCTCACTTTTCTTCCTCTACTTCTTGCTAAATCTAGCTGACAACATGCCAACCTATGTATATCTCACCTTCTACTACCTCCTGCAGGGTCAAGAATGACCCTGAACTTCTAAGAACTGGCATCCACCTTCTCAGTGCTGGGATTACAGGCATGAACTACCTCAGCAAGTATATGCAGTGCTGGGGGCCTACTCTGGGGCTTTGGGCATGCTAGGCAAAACCCTCTACCAACTGCTGCATTCTCCAGCAGAGAAACATTCATGTTTGCTAGAGGTGGGTTGGAGATGGTCAGCATGATACATATGCCTCCAGCTCCCTTCCTTCTCCCAAACCCTCCATGCTTCAGCAGCTCCACCATCATGCACCTTGCATAGTGAGACACTCAGTACTCTGTCTGAGAAGATCACGGGTTCTCAGTGGAACAGGCAAACTTCTAAGGTAGATCTTCTTGCCTGCCAGAAACATGGCTCTGCCGAGTCCTGTATACACACTTTCTGCAGGACAATGAACCTTCTATATTTAGGCTGGGAAAACCCACACTGTTAAAGTAGGTACTGTGTGAGCCTTTAGGTCCTAAGGAGTCACAGAGAAAGCTTGAGCCTATGGAAATGGTAGTTGCTTATAGTTGTGACTCTTGGGTCATAAGTAGGTGGGTTGTTTATAGACTCTTACGTTGAAATGCCAGCTTCTTTACTAGCATGCTGATTTCCCCAAAGGTTTTAATGAGTGCTGAGCATCGAGTCCACTGTCAAGCAGGCAGCATTGAGCCTGAAAGTTCTGAACAAAATGCATTAAATTCCTTTGTTTTGGTTAGTTAAAGATCTCATGTCCAAAGGAAGAGTGGAGAAGAGAAGTCTCTGGAAACCTGGTGTCTTAGTTAGGGTTTCCATTGCTGTGAAGAGACACCATAACCAAGGCAACTCCTCTAAAGGACAACATTTAATTTGGGCTGGCTTACATTTTAGAGGTTCAGTGATTATCATCATCATGGTAGAAAGTATGGCAGCATCCAGGCAGAAGTGGGGGCTGGAGGAGTATAAAGTTCTATATCTTGATCCAAAGACAGCTGCGAGAAGACCCTCTTCTGCCCTGGGTGGATCCTGATCATAGGAGGAGACCTCCAAAGCCCACCCCACAGTGATATACTTCTTCCAACAAAACCTCAACTCCTAACAGTACCACTCCCTATGGACCAAGCATATGTAAATCACCACACTTGGGTAAAGGGCTGGTTGCAGTTAGGTCTGGGTCTGAGGGTAGACAGGGATGGAGGAACCTTTGCAGCTCCTCCCCCACCTTTATCCTTTCTCAGGGCTCAGCTAATGCCACAGGCACTGGTGTGACTTTTGGTTTCTCTATTTACTACCCCCCCAACAAATAAATAATGCATTAATGTTATTCATTACTTTATGTAATAACTGCAAAGGGAAAAAAGCCAAAACCATTTTCATGTCTTAGAAATGACAGAAAACACTATGTGCTTTGGAAAGAAAACTCTGAGCAATAAATGGAAGCATTAGAGTTGAGGTAGGATCCCTGGTAGAACACCAGAGAATAATCCAGTAGATTGCCAATCCAAAGTGATAAGCAGTAACAGGGTCGTTGTCACTTCACAGATGTGCTCAGGAGTCCCAAGCTGCTTGTATTCCCTTGTGCCCTGCCTTTTAAGACAAGAGGATTTTATTTCATTTCATTTTCTTTATTTTAGGAGCCATGGCTGGTGCTGTTACCAAGGCTGACAGAGGTAGATTCTCTACTTTATAGAAGATGCAAAGTTCTTGGGGGACATCCATGTGTACCTTCTGTAATCTCATTAGGTGGCCCTCATGTCCTGAGTGTGACTTTGAATACTTCACTCATATTTCTTCCTCTGGGGAGGGTTGCAGGTACACTAACTCTGCTTGCCGGATGCCAAGCAGTTTCCAGAAGCAGGTGACATGATGTGACCCCAATTAAAAAGATTCAAGAGGTCCCATTATATAAACAGCCACACATACCACTTATGCTCTGAGAATAGGTACCAAGACTCTCTACTACCTCGAGTGGTAGGGAAATATATATATGATATTTTTTCTTATGGTTATATGACAGAGAATCACCTATAGATTAGATAAAGTAAGAAAGGAACAATTGCCAGTCATCTAATAGATCAGTTACAACACTATATGGAGAAAAGACAAATGGTTGTTCTTGACACTTCAGGGCAAATAGTAATGTTATCAAGAGGTGGGGTAGGGCTCAGTGCAAGAGCACTTGACTAACATGCACAAAGCTGTAGGATTACCACCACTGTATTTATGATTTATATACATTTACTTATTTTACATAGTTGCATTTTTTCCTTAATTATGGCTGAAAAGACATAGAAAATCAAACCACAAATAAGGAAATACTGCTGTCGTTTGAAACTGTAGTTACATTTCAATTGTTAAGAGTTTAATTTCCCAGTGTGTATGGATACTAATTATTGTAAGAACAGCAAAGTCCTTGACTAAACCACACTGGCTGCAATGTAGTATGGTGATGAATGCATATTAATGTCAGATAGTAGAAACACAGCAGGGTAGGAGGAAATTTCAGTTTGGCATTTATCTTGAGTGTTAGTGATATTCTTACACAGCTTTTTAATGCAGACCAGGCATGCTCTCACATACAACCACTTACTGAAGATTCTAATGAGAAAGGCCATTTGTCAGCAACTAATTTAATTTTCTTCCAGACAGACGTCACTTATAACACGTGTCTGTAGGTACCTCACTAGTTCATATTTTGTTAAAATCTCTTATATTCAAAGGCTCCTAACTAAAGCATCAGTAGGCTTGGACTTTGCATTAGTCAGGGTTCTCTAGAGTAAGCATGCAATTTATGTAACTTTGTTAGATGGCCCTGATGCCATTTTCTGGGAGAAAAGAAGTTATGGATGCAGCTGCAGAGAGGATATAATTATAGAAGAAATTATGTATTGGACTGATTTATACAATTGGAAGCTGGATAGCCCAACAATGGCCACCTGCATGATGAAGACAGACAACTTGGCAATTGCTTAATCCCATGCTGGAACCCTAGAACAAGGAGGACCAGGGATACAGTCAAATCCAAGCCTGAAGGCCTGGGAACTCACTGAAGATTCACTGGTATGAGTCCATGTTGGAAGATCAGAGAAAAGCTGGAGTCTAATGTGCACAGCTGTTGCAACAGTAAGGGCTTCTCTCTCTAAGAATGGACATTGCTTGAACTGGCCAGCTTCCTCTTCCTTCACGTTTATTTCACCAGGGCCCCAGACTATTGGAACCCACATTCAGAACAGGTGGTTCCCCCTCATTTGCTATCCCATTTGTCAATCCTCTGGAAACACCCACAGAGACAAAACCAGGGTAGGATTTACTAATACCCTTAGGCATCTCTTGGTCTAATCAAGTTCACAATCAAGATTTACAACCACAGATTTGAACCACAGTCTATCTGAATATAGAGTGTACTATGTGGTCACCAAGGTAAGCATGGCCTTAATTATCTTGATGTGACCAATTTATTGATGTCTTTATAAAACACTGAGAGAGACCATTCACAGAGTGGTAACTTATACGTGTGTGTGTGTGTGTGTGTGTGTGTGTGTGTGTGCACGCACACACACACACAGCCTAACTTAGGTTGGGGGAGAGATCAGAGATCAGAGATCTTCTCCCCTTAGCATATATAACATATCCACACACATATATAACATATATCATATATATTTTATATAATATATAATGTTATTATATATATAAATATTATTTATATATTATATATTATATATTATATATTATATATAAATATATTATATATAAATAATATATAACATATTATATATGATGTACAATATATGTATTATATATCATACATATAAGTGGGAACATACATATAACCTCATATATAAAAATTTGTATATATATATGCATATATATATACATATACATATATATATATATATATATCATCAATATAATGGAATATTGAGGCAGGTGGGTTGTCATGAGTTCAAGGTCTGGGAAAGCATTTTATTTCAGTACACAACAAAATTACAGGTTAGTTGTTATCTCTTTGTATTCAAACGACACTGTACTTATAGTTCTCAGACTATGAAGAAAAGAAGTATGTTCTCCAAATTTATATAATCTTGCAAAAATAATGTGCAATATTGATTAGGAAAGTCCCATGCCAAGTGTTTTTCAAAGACCCAGACTTTAGGGCCCCGCCTTGGCATTATGAAACTTGCAACTTTCAACAAGCAATTTCTCCTCAGTAGTAAGAGGTGGCATCTGGTGGGCAGGCCTGATTAAGTGTCTCCAGGGCTTGATGTGGAGGCAAGCCCAGGGTCAGAACATGCTTCCAGGTGTGGTCCCAGGAGTGTTCCAGAAGCAACTCATCTTAAGCGGGGAGGATCTCTGATCTCTCCCCCAACCTGAGTTAGGACACACTCAGAAGCAAGCTCCAGAGGAAACAAGAATGTTGCAAACCACAGCCAGAGAGCATGTAAGTAGAGATGGTGTTGCTCTCAATTTGGTTTCTTGTTTGATATTTCCCCTTCTCTAGTGTGTCTGCCTAATGAATACTGATTCTAATATTTATTCTCCAAAGACCCACTCGATCAAGGTGGCCTGAGTTTTGTTGATTATTGGATTTTCATTAATTGAGGAAAAAGGAGAGATAAACCTGCCTCCTCTGGGCTGCATTTGAGATGCAGCTGGGTCCACTGTACATATATTGTTTTCTGGAAAATATTTTAATAAAAAAAAGCAGTGGAACTGCTGAGATTGTTCAGTGGGTAAGAGTGCTTGCTCAGCAAAGATAAGATCCAAATTTGGATCTCTGGCACTCATAGAAAAGGCCAGGCAGAGCTGTAACCCAGCAGCAGGGCAGAGTCAGGAGGGTCTTAGGAGTTACCACCCAGCCTATCAGAAATGGTGAGCTTCTGGTTCAGTGAGAGAGTCTATTTCAAGACAATAAGGTGGCACGTGATACAGAAATATACCTCACCCCTTTCTCTGGACTCCACATGAATATGCATGGATGCACACAAACAAAATAAAAATAAAATGAAATAAATCAAAATGTGAAAACAAGATACTTCTGGTCCCCCGCATTTCAGATCACAGACATTTAATTTAACCTGTGATGGATACCCGACTTGAGCAGTGACTGAATGAGGCTATCTGTGACAGAACAGTAGGATTGCTTGTTGTGAGATGACTAAATGCCTGCTATAGTGACCACTGGCCATGGGCATCCTCTGACCTTGTGCACTGTGGCTATTATGACTGAGAAGCAGAATTTTTTAAAAACTTAATTTATACAAAATTAAATGGAAAGAAAAGTGGTAAGGGAGACCTAGAGGATACCAAGTTAGATGGCACGAATACTAAGAGGACATGAGCTAGAATGACAGCCTGCTATCCCGTCCTTGCTGTGACTCAGCCAGGCCACCTTGGCATGGTCATTTTCATCTTCCCCACTTTCTCCATCAGACCCTAGGCAGACCTGTCATCTGAAATCTGAGCCTGAAGGCAGGGGGGAAGCTGAAGACCAGAAATGAGAAAAGAAAGAAACTCCATGTTTATCTTTGAATTCTATCTATTCCCCGTTACTGTCAAGAACCTACCACTTATTACATACTTCTCATTCTGGTTTAAAATTAATATCCATCTATCCCTAACTACTCCCAATGTTGGAACATGTCTTGTTTTCTGCACTGGAAGTTCTAAACTCTGACTCACTCAGCAGGCACCTTCTTCAATGTTTCCCAGTGCCTTGGGAATGAAGTTCTATCCACACCACTGCTAACACTTTGGGACCTTTCAACGCAGGACCGGCTCTCTCCTTTTCTTAACATTCTACAAGCTGACACTGCAGCCTGAGATGCCTCTGCTTGATCCTTCAATCCTTGTACTGTTCCAGCCTCTATTGTGCCAAATACCTGCAGTAGTTAAATCTACTGTCCCCTTCCTGGGTCCTCTCAGAGGCAGTGGGTGAGGATTAGAACCAGGCTCTGCATTTTTTTTTTTAGTTATTCACTTTACATCCTGCTCACTGTCCCCATCCTGTTCACCCTCTCCCACAATCCTTTTTTTCCTCCCCTTCTCCTCTGAGAAGGTGGGCCCCCCCTGGGTATTCCTCCCCCTTCCATCAGCACATCAAGTCTGCAAAGCTAGGCACATTCTCTTCCACTGAGGCCAGACAAGACAGCCCAGCTAGAAGAACATATCCAACAGGCAGCAGCTTTTGGGATAGCCCTGCTCCAGTTGTTCAAGACCACATGAAGACCAAGCTGCACATCTGCTACATATGTGTGGGGAGGCCTAGGTCCAGCCCCTGTATGTTGTTTGGTTGGTGGTTCAGTCTCTGAGAGCCCCAAGGGTCCAGGTTAGTTGACTCTGTTGGTTTTCTTGTGGAATTCCTATCCCCTTCAGGGACCTCAATTCTTCCTTCTATTTATCTACAAGAGTCCCCAAGCTCCATCCATTATTTGGCTGTCATTGTCTGCATCTGCCTGAGTGGAGCCCCTCAGAGGACAGCCATGCTAGATTCCTGTCTGCAAGCATAGCAGAGTATCATTAATAGTGTCAGGGATTGGTGCTTGCCTATGTGATATGTCTCAAGTTAGGCTGGTTATTGGGTGGCCATTCCCTCAGTCTCTTCTCCATCTCCTGTCCCTACATTTCTTATAAACAGGATAAATTTTGGATTGAAAGTTTTGTGGGTGGGTTGGTGTCCCTATTGTTCTACTGGGTTTCCTGCTTGGCTATAGGAGGTGGCCTCTTCAGGTTCCATATTCCCAATGCTATGAGCCATGGCTAAGGTTACCCCTATTGATTCTTGAGTACCTCTCTTATTCCAAGTCTCTGTCTTATCCTGGAAATGCCTCTCACTTTGAGAAGCCTCTTAACTGTCCCTTGCCTTCTGTGGGCTAAGGATGTCTCCTTTGTGGCTGTTGGTATCCTGGCTATGACCTTTGAATAAAACTTCTCATTTTTGTATTGCAATAGCCTGATTCCTTGTGGTTCTCCTCCACTACCTCAGGGTTTTTCCAATCTCAGACACCATACCAAGCTAGTAGGCTATGATTGTGCTTTGTTTTGTTTTTAAAGAGTGGGAGGGAATAGAAAATGTCAGAAATTTATTTTCTGACTTATTGGTTAATATTGTTTGGAAAAATCAAAATTGCTTTGTTTTAATACACATACATCAATATCTACCTTTGTAACCATATACACTATGTCATGTGAAATTACCTCACATTGTGAGTGAAAAATGGTCTCTGCAGATATTGTCCTAGACTACAGGCACACTCATGTGTAGGACCTAGCATAGTATCTGAACCACTGATCTGAATACATTCATGTTGAGAAGGGCAGAGCTGGAGTTGGAGGTTAGAGGTCATGGTAGGAGGCAATCTACAAGTGTTAGTGATCACAAATTCTGCTCTGCCTTGATAAAAGTCAAATCACTTGAGTTTTAGGAATCAGGGTCAGCCACTCACTATGGCTACACCTTGCCCCGCCCCTTCTCTCTTGTCTCTTTCATTGCAACAATTCTCTTCTTTGCATGTCCCAGCATCCCCCTGCTATCTTGCCAACACTGGGCTCTTCACTAAGACTCCTAGCTTATTTCTTATTTCTAGGCCCATTTCCAAGCCTAGTGTCTCTTTTCCCCCAGTTCAGTGTCTCTTAGATCTACTTTACTGTACTACAGTGGCCCTGCACCCATCCCTCACTCTGGTCTGCCAGCTGGAGGAGGCCTTTTCCTGGGATCTTAGCATGTGGCAGTGAGGGGACAAACAGGAAGAGTTCAGTTCAGAAGAGTACCTAGGTTTCTTAGGGTAGCCACATTAGTCACCTAGAAGCAGGAGCTTCTGTGGTGTTGACACAAGGCCAGGGATTCCTGTACAGATACTTTCATTGGTATATACAGATGAAAAAATAGAAATGATGATCAGGCTGGAGTTCCCAAAAGCTTTGCAAGATATTATGAGGCTGGACTTCTAACTCTTCCTGTGCATGGAACTACTCCATGAACAGTCTAAAGGGACAGGTTGGCCTCTTTCAGGAACACTGCGATGCTGGAACTAGGAACAATTTTCTGCCTCTTTGGATGTGTGTTTGCTGTCTGCCTTTTGCATTCACAGAAAGAGAGATAAACTGTGGTTCTCTGAATACTGGCTTTGTGCCAGGGATGGTCCCTAATAGATGATGTGACTTGGCTTCTATAATTCTCTTCAGTTGACTGGTCAAGTGTTTATTGTCCTCTGGGTGGAATGGACAATGATACCACAAGTCAGCTATGAAAACTACATAAGAGCTGGGGGCTTGCAGTAGGACAGAAGCCAAAGCTGTGGCCATCATTATCATCCCACACTGCAGAGAAGGAAACTGAAGGCTACATCTTAAACATCATTTCTGGGTAATAGAATCTGAATTGAAATAACAGTCAACATTTCTAACCACTGTTGCTTCTTTCAACAAGTGTAAGTTGAATATCTTTCATAGATGTCACATGGTTGATGTCAACAGAGCAAGCAAAAGTCAGCCTTTAGTGGTGAATGTGGCAGGAGGGGTTGTGTAAGCAGGAACAATACATTAGCAAGAAATAGTGTGTCAGATGTCAAGTGCTTCATGGGTAATCAAATGGAAAGAACAGTAAAGAATATTGAGAGTTAACATAAGTATTAGCATTGGCAGGTGAGCATCATCGAGATGATGTAAGTCATTATATACCAGATATATTTGAAGGTTAAAAAATACCTTGGTTTATGTAAAGAAAGATATTGTTAAATCAGAAATAGATTATAATGATTGAATTCGATGAGTAGTAAACATAATCTTGAAAATAAGCTGTCTAGTGTATAGAGCGTGTGGGAAATAGTCAACTATTAATGTGATCTGAGATGCATTAAGAAGTGGGTTATGACAGTGACAGACAGAGCTGGTGAGGTGGCTCAGGGAGTAAAGGTATGTACTGCCAAGTTGGAAGACATGAGTTTGATCCCTGCAGCCTATGTGATAGAAGTAGAGGGCTCTTGCAAGTTGCCTTCTGAGCTGCACACATGTGAGTATGTAACAACCCTCACTCCCTCATACACACCAATAAAATAAAATAAGGTAAAAAAAATTAAATCATGTGAAAAGAGTTTAGTAGATTCCTTTTGGCTGGGGGGAGGGCAGTTCAGCTAGTGAAGT
The DNA here is from genome assembly GCF_011762505.2 of Arvicanthis niloticus. Lineage (NCBI taxonomy): Eukaryota > Metazoa > Chordata > Mammalia > Rodentia > Muridae > Arvicanthis > Arvicanthis niloticus. The sequence goes on along the minus strand of NC_047673.1, from coordinate 66,364,612 downwards.
GCTTATGTTGCAAGCATGAGAATCTGTCAGAAGCTACTGAAAAAAGATGGATGTAACAGAGCAGGCATGTAATCTTAGAGCCAAGACAGTAGGAACAGGTGGGCTCAATGGCCAGGTGTTTAACCTACTTGGCAAGTGAAAGACTGTGTTTCTAAAGTCAAGGAGCATGGTATGTCTCGAGGAATAACACCCTAGGTTAGACACCTTGACTCTATACATATGTGCGCACATGTACATATGCACACACAAGAATGTGCACACACACACACACACACACACACACACACAAATGAACAAAATGAAACAAACAAACTAATAAACAAAAACCCAACAATCATAAGTAACTACAGGATTCCTGAAACTGACATCTTTGCCTGGAGACTGGAACCTTCTCTTCATATCAAAACTTGCTTATAGACACATGTTCAGGATCTCTGCTGAGCCTCTGACGTTGAACGTTCCCCACATCAGAGGCAATCACTCAGCGTGTGATCATTGGGATGCAACTGCAGGTTTTAATTAGGAAGGATTCCCTTGCAGGTTCAGCAGAACATTGATGGGTTCTGTTCCTTCACAGTTTCCTTGGCAGCTGTTCATTCTCTTGAAAATCCAAGTGAGATCTGATAAATTTTGCACTGATTAAAAACTGAATCCTTGGGCTGTAAGATGAGGCACAATTACCTCGCACAACTGTTTTCTCTTTCTCATAGGGAAATTATGACATACTAGGAAAGCCAGGGGTAAAGCATGTAACCAAACTTTTAAAGTGTACATGAACTCAGACAACTATTTGTTGCCTGGAAGAAAATTCTGGATTTTTTTTTTTTTTTTGAGGCCAACTGACATTATCTTCATGTTACACATAGTGAAATTGTGACAGTAGACCAGGAAGTCATCACTGAAAGAGAAGTAAGACAAGAATTTGTCCCTGGCTAAGAGGTGCTAGTTTTATAAGCAAAAGAGCTCAGCAGTTAGCAATTAGAAAGACCCCCTGGGTGTGAAGATTGAATTATGATGCCTAAAAAGCAGTGCATGTGGGCAAAACACAGCATCTCACAAAGTCAAGTTCAATAAACCACTATTGAACAACTACCATGTGTCAAGCCTGGGACAAGGTGCTAGGCTCACAGCGATGGCAAGGTAATTGTATGGTGGTTGAGCATGTTCATCAAAATGTCAATTTACACAGGCCAAAGAAAAGGCTATAATATCCACAACGGGGATAATTTCTTTGTACTGGAATGAATTCTCCCAAAAGTCACTTTGAAGTGCAAATGCATTGTTTGGGAAAGGGTAAAGTACTATCACTCATGCTGCTGCTTAGGCATCCAACAAAATGGGTGATTCGTTTATTTCGGACATTTCTGTTGAGTACCTACTTCGTGTCAGGCATTATTTGAATGAAATAGACAGTTATTGCTCTCAAAATATTTACCTTCTATTGAAAAAAAGAGAATACAAAGGAGCCTAACATATACTGAGTGGATGTGTCAGATAGTGAAAAGAAACCATGGTATAGGAGAGAAAGGGGTACAAAGGGCCTGTCTCTTTTTATCTGGGGTTATCAGGACAGTGTTATTTGACAAGATGGAGTTCCAGTAAAGGCTGAATGGAATGAAGAAAAACCAAAGCAGCAATCTCAGGGGAATGCCCAGGGAGCCTAGAGGCTCTGAGGCAGGATCTTGTGATGGGATCATGGAATGTGGCAGAAATGAAGAGTTTTTGGGCAGAGTAGAGCAGTGGAGGATTGAGATAGAAGCAAGAAACTAGATAGGAAATACCCTGAGAGATATGAACAGGAAGGTAGGCTCTGGTGTAGCCAGGGGCTGACAATTGGGGTGGGGTGGTACAAGAAAAGGAGAAGCTGAAAGAAAAGAGTAGTTTGTCCCCAAAGTTCACTCATTCTGCTCAGGACCAGTACCCTTGCTGCACATTTCAGTTTACACTCACAGCAGTCTGTGTTTGCTCGTGTTTTCCTTGCCTCCCTTCCACTGGACCAGCTGCTTAGAAAACTGACTAGTCCATACAAGAAGTTGGAAGACATGATTTCCAGTCACAGCTTTATAATTTGCAAACATGGGTGCATTCTCTCAGTTAATGGGTGAGAGATGCCATAGCCAGAGAGATGAGTAAGCTTGCTAGAGCACATGCACACTTAGTCTCTGTGTAATGTAGTCTGTATGCATCTCATTAGTTCTGTTCTTACTTTTTGTATTGGCATCTTTTATACTTAATGAACTCAATCAAGTGCTTCCACTGCTGAAGCGTCACGAGAAACTCAAGGAGTCCTAGCAAGTTAGGCATCTTTGCTTACGAGAAACAAGTTCTTAGATCAGTGACTTCCTGCCTTACCTACTGGAGATTCAACTGGAATCTTGTTTAAAAGTAGACTTCTGGGACTGGAGAGATGGCTCAGCAGTTAAAAACACTGACTGTTCTTCTAGAGGTCCTGAGTTCAATTGCCAGCAACCACACAGTGGCTCACAACCATCTGTAATGAGATCTGATGCCCTCTTCTGTCATGCAAGCATACAGGCAAATAGAGCATTTATCTACATAAGTAAATAAAAAAAAAAAAACCAAAAAAACCTGGGAGGAAGGCATTCCAGGAAAAAAATAGACTTCTGGAGAATACTTAAAAATTCAGGATTGAATAAATTTGGAGTGAGGTACAGACTGCTAGAATTTGAATGAGAGTCCTGGAGGACTCTGAAACAGATGGTGACTGTTCATCTTACAAACAGTGATACGCTCAGTGTTATAGCTCTTGCTGCCATTGGATGCTGGAAAAGTTTAGAGTGTCTGGAAATAGTAGTGGGGAGGCTAACAGTAGCAGTGGCAGCTCTAACAGCAGAGATATAGATATTGCTGGTGATGGTCATGAGAAGGGTGATAATGACAGGGATGGTATGAGATGGTGATGGTGACAGAGATATTGGCAGTGATGGTGATGGAGCTGGTGATAATGGAGATAGTGATGCTGCTGCTGATAAAAACAATGGTGATGGAGATATTGGTGGTGACAGTGGTGGAGATGGTGATGATGATGGTGACAGTGTTGGAGATGATGATGATGATGGTGACAGTGGTGGAGATGGTGATGATGATGGTGACAGTGATGAAGATGGTGATGATGATGGTGACAGTGTTGGAGATGGTGATGATGATGGTGACAGTGGTGGAGATGGTGATGATGATGGTGATAGTGGTGGAGATGGTGATGATGGTGACAGTGGTGGAGATGGTGATGATGATGGTGATGATGGTGACAGTGGTGGAGATGGTGATGATGATGGTGATGATGGTGACAGTGGTGGAGATGGTGATGATGACAGTGATGATGGTGACAGTGGTGGGGATGGTGATGATGATGGTGATGATGGTGACAGTGGTGGAGATGGTGATGATGATGGTGATGATGGTGACAGTGGTGGAGATGGTGATGATGGTGACAGTGGTGGAGATGGTGATGATGGTGACAGTGTTGGAGATGGTGATGATGATGGTGATGATGGTGACAGTGGTGGAGATGGTGATGATGATGATGATGGTGACAGTGGTGGAGATGGTGATGATGACGGTGATGATGGTGACAGTGGTGGAGATGGTGATGATGATGGTGACAGTGGTGGAGATGGTGATGATGATGGTGATGATGGTGACAGTGGTGGAGATGGTGATGATGGTGACAGTGGTGGAGATGGTGATGATGATGGTGACAGTGTTGGAGATGGTGATGATGATGGTGACAGTGGTGGAGATGGTGATGATGATGGTGATGATGGTGACAGTGGTGGAGATGGTGATGGTGATGATGACAGTGATGGAGACAGTGATGGTAATGATGGTGACTGATGGAGATGGTGATGCCGATGATGATAAAGATGGTGATGATAATATGATACTAGTGGTAGTAATAAGGGTGAAATGTTTTGGATGGAGCTGGCAGATGCAGCTTTGGTGGTATTGGTTGTCATGGTGATGTTGGTGATGATAAGGGTAGCAGATCATGCAAAGATACAAGGATACAGCTGCTGTTGCTTTGTTTCCATGGAAATTATTACATGGATGAGGCAGAGTTTACAATATCCACTGGAGCCCAACATCTGCTTCTGTATAGCCACAGACTTCTTCGGCTTCACTTCTTCCTGTAACATATTTTCCTAGGTCTGACCTCAGAGATCTCCTTCTAAATGGCCATTGGCATCATTTCTTACAGGTAGCCAGAAATGAAGCCACGCTAAAATCCTTAACTGGCAGCATGCATTAGTTTTTAAATCTAGCATTGCACCTAAGTGTTATCATTTGGATCTGGAATGTTCCCCAAAGGCTTCTGTGCTGAAGTTTTGTCCCTCAATCCAGCACGATGCAGAGGTTGGATCTCAAGGGCTTTCCAATGTCATCGCTGGATTAATCCACTGATGGTTTCTTAGTTTGTTGGGCTGTTGGGACCTGGTGGGAATTTAGGAGGTGAGTCTCAGTCACACAGAGGATAACTGGGGACTGTATCTCATCCCCAACCCTTCCCCTAATTGCTTTTCCAGCCCCATTAGGTGAGGTGGCTAACTTTGCTCTGCCATACCCTCCCCATACTCCACAGACACACAGTGAATGAAGCAAGGCAACCTTGTAAGTTTCAGCACAAACTCTGAAACTAGGAATTAAACTAGTCAATGAACAGAGAAATATTTTTGGCCTCAGGGTTCGATGACAAAACATGGACGATTCAAAGAGCATTTGACTTTGTATACATTGTTTGCCACTGTTTGAATCTGAAGAAGAGGCTTTGTTAAAGGAGAGTGAAAGAGCGCATTTCCTAAGCCCACAGCAGAGTAGACATTTAAAAAGGCTGACATAGTCCTAGGAAGGTGGACATCAGAATGGACCACTGCCTTCCCAGCCTGGGGAAGGTGATAGCAATAGTTCTCTTGCCTTCGCCCTACCACTTTGAACCCTTCTCTGAGAGGACAGCCACGATCCCCAACTAGGCTTGTAGTCTCAGATGCACCTGACTCCTAACTCCTAAGAAGACAGGCTTAGATTTCAGTTTACTCTCAAAGGGATTGTCTCTCCTAGAGGACATTGGTGTGTGTGTGTGTGTGTGTGTGTGTGTGTGTTGTGGGGTAAAGGAACATTGCTATAATATAGTAATGTTTTGTCTGATCTACCAACTGAAAATCTGCATACATTCTCCATGTATCCCGGTATCTTTTCTCCTTTCAGAGTTTTGGCTCCTCCCTCGCCTCTATAAGTCTCCAATTTTACCTGAAGGTAAGAGGATGTTCACTGAAGAGTGAAACAGCTTCTGGCCTTCTCAGTTAGGATGACACAGGGATCCATGGATGCTTCCCTTAAACTGCCCAGGGCCAGGTCACAGGCAGAAGGCTCAAGTACATGATGCCTCCACAGACACACTCTCTTAGTTCTGCAATAACAAGAATGTCTGTTTCCTTTAGATCTGTTTCTTCTTTCCTGGGCCTCTTGTGCTTGGAATTTACAAATCAAGCAACAGATGAAGCTCCCCTACAGGAGCAGCGGTGGAACAATTAGACCGTTATTAGGAAGGGGAACCCTTAAGAAAATTACACGTCAATATTCAAGTCCTGGCTCCTTTCTTTTCCTTCAAGAAAGATACTGATAAACAGCTGAGGCACAAAGGACCTCAGCCACCCGAGAGACTCAGCTCTAGCTTGGCTCCTAGCCCAGCTAACTGCTGGTGCCTTGCAGCCTGGCTGTGGGCTAATGGAGCATACTGCAAAAACATCTCAGTGGACACAGTGCTTTTGTCGTGAGCCTTTGAGGAGAATATGAACCCATTTAAAACATAGCCATTAGCTTCCTACAGGGATGACATCTTGAGCATCTTCATACTGCAATGGTTCAATGGTCCACCAATCATAGTGATATTCCAGGGACCCAGCAAGGTATCATAGTGATGAGGCTGAGGCTGAGACTGAAGCTGAGGCTGAGATTGAGGGCTTTACTCTCAGTGATAGACATTCTCAGCTGGACTCTGATCCGAAATGGTATTGTGACATCTGTGCATAGCTTAAGAGCTGAACTTCTTTGTTTTCTCTTCAGGGAATGCAGAAATAATGGGCTGAAGCCTCTTGTGTCATGGGTGGGTACAGGCTGCCATGCCATTTTAAGAAAACATTCATTGTGTATCTGCCCTGTTCTAGCCTCTACATGGGTGACAGAGTAAAGCATAAACTAGAGAAAGCCAGTGCCCTTAGGAACATCTCTTGTTGGTAGGAGAGACAGAAATGTTCTCTGTGCATTTCCATGCCATGGTGGATCAGGATGTTAGCTGCTTCTCTGAGGACTGATGCTCCCTCTACTTTCTCTGGAGTTTGTTTTCCCTCCAGAACCTCAATTAAATGTTCTTCCTGCCTTCCCAGCAGAAAGTCCAGGCCCTGATTCTAGCCTGGAGCCAGTGGACACCCAGGCAGGGCTTTAGGAATTTGGGAACTGTTACATTTTTTCCTTGGATTCAAAAGTAGATAGCAAGAAAGCAACACTCGTGATCCTCTCACCTGACAGATTACCAAGGACTTTACACAGCGTACTGCTGGTCTTGAAGAACCAGAAAGAGCTTCTTATGAGTTGAGTGTCTACCTGAAGTGTGGCTCCCATTCTTCACAGTGGCAGTCTTGCTGTGCCGCCCTGTTCTCACCATAGTCCCACAGTCCTTCCTATGGGCTGCTCAGCACATGTAATGTTTTTCCTTTTCTGAGTACCATGGTACTCTTTAATTTAACTGAAATCACTTCTTGACTATTACTATAGGGTGGAAACACTGAAACTCTCTCTCTCTCTCTCTCTCTCTCTCTCTCTCTCTGTGTGTGTGTGTGTGTGTGTGTACACAAATAAATGGGTGTGTATGATGAAGGCAAACAAATTGATGATCGGCTTCTTTGTAACAAGCTGATAAAAAACAAAGCAAGAGCTTCAGTAAAAGTCTTGCTGTGCTCCTGAATATCAGAGTAACCACCAGCTCAAAAGTCTTCGGGCTACATGCAATATGCCAGGAACTCAGAGTGATCCAATGCCTGTAGTAAATCACATGGCCTCAAAGGTGTGCATGTGTGGAGGCCAGCCAGGTGTGCATGTGTGGAGGTCAGCCAGGTGTGCATGTGTAGAGGTCAACCAGTTATGCACGTGTAGCTGTCTGCCAGCTGTGCATGTGTGAAGGTCAGAGTACAAACTCCAGTGTTGAATCTCACCTTCCACTCTGTTCAAGAGAGAGTCTCTTGCTTGCCTCTGTGTGCACCAGGCTACCTAGCCACTGAGCTTCTACAGAGTCATTTGTTTGAGCCTCTCATCTCAGGGTAGGAGTACTGGAGTTACTGACAATGCTCAAATCTACACAGGCTCTGATAACCCAAACTCAGGTTCATGCTTGCCAGCCAGTACTTTATCTAATATGATACCTACTCAGCCCCTTCGAAGCTTCTAATACACATGACTTGTGGTTGCTCTTCTTCCCACTCTGAGCAGGCTCAGGCCTCTGTCCTTCCTGAGGATTCTGGCTACCACCCAGGGCTCTAATCACACTGTTAATTTTAATAATCTGTCTTGTGATGATCAAAGAGGGTGATGTGGGAGGAAGAGAGTATTGTGGATATCTTCATTTCAGAGTGGCATACTCTCTGCTCCTTTCTCTGGAAAGTGAGGATCAAAAAGATTAATATTGCTCAAGTTAACAATATCCCTGGAGCTCCCAGCACAAAGGCAAAGACCTTGAAGTCAGGCATGTAAGACAGCCCAAGCTGGAATAAAATGGTCTGTGCCTTGCCTCACAGTGACCTAGCTAACTAGGATGCCCAGCCTGTGCCTCAGCTTCTCTTCTGAGAATATGTACACCTACCACAAGCATTGGTCTTAAAAATCTCAGAAAATGAATTTACCACAAGTATCTGATACAGTAAGTATTCAACAACCAATATTAGTATAATACTTTAGGCAATGTAAAATAATCATTTGATGCTTTTTTTCTGGTTGAGGAGAGATAGTATTCAGAGCAGCAAGTTAAATAGTATTTATTTTTTAGGAAACAAGACCTTTAGTTTACTTATTTTAAATTTTAGTTCTTCTGATTAGAAAAAGTGTGGTCATTGATGAAAAAAATTCAGAGATAAAGTAAATTAAAAGAAAACTGACAGCTGGGCAGTAGTGGCGCATGCCTTTAATCCCAGCAATTGGGAGGCAGAGGCGGGCGGATTTCTGAGTTTGAGGGCAGTCTGGTCTACAGAGTGAGTTCCAGGACAGCCAGGGCTACACAGAGAAACCCTGTCTAGAACCCACCCCCAAAAGAAAAACCAAAAACAAACTGACAATGGTGTGAGCAAGAAAGAGAAGGGATAGGGGGAGGAGGGAGGGGATGGGAAAGGGGAGAGGGAAGGGAGAGGGAAGGGGTGGGGGAAGGGGAGAAGGAAGGGAGAAGATGTTGGGTGTTGGAGGAAATGCTAGCTGGAGGCTGGAGGAAATGCTGTGTGATTTCTGTGTTTTCTGAGCATCTAAATATTATCAGTCTTGCCTCCTGCCTTTTCAAATATTCATCAGGTTATTGAATATCGTTTGTAATACTTAATTACATTCCAGATAACATCAAGACATAAAAATAGCCAGCCAGCTGTCGGTAGTGCTGAAGAGGTATGGGGTTCAAACTGGAGAACTATAATTGTGAAGAGGAGGGGAAACACACCCTTTCAAAGGTGAGAAAAAAAGCCTAGACATGAATCGTGGCAAGCTGTGGAACTAAGCAAGAAAGAGAGAAGGCAGGTTAGGCAGGGAGGCAACCAGAAGGCCAAAGCCAAGCACAGTTTCATGAGCAAAGACAATGATTGTCACGTCAAACTTCTTAAAGGTCAGGTGGGAATGCAGGTTGCAAACATGTAATTCCATCTGGAGTAAGATTGAGCTTCGGTGTTTCCGAGAGTGAAGTCTTCCTGTGGGATAGCTGACAAAGTGTTGGTGGTGTCTGAAGGGTTCACAGCTGCAGAGCTGTGGCTAAGTTGTGGGATGTGTATTTAGCGTGTGTAAGGTATTGAGTTCCATCCCCAGAACACACGGAAACTATCATGTGACCCAGCACTTCTATTTCTAGGAATTAATCTCAGAAAATAGGCCAAGATTTTATTTAGATAGGTGAAGCATGTGCACCATGAGAAATAAATCAATAACATGTTTCTGATAGATTTTTACAAATAAATATCTTATATTTATTATTATTACAGTAAGAATAAATAGGTTAAATAAACATGAACCCAGAAGCAAATGATATAGTCTTAAAACTGTATTTTAAGTAAACTTTCAAGAATAGAATTCATACAGAAAAACTCATAAAACAACAGAACAACTCACAAAAATGCTATTCTATGAGCTTTTATAGAGAGACCATGTCCATAACTACCACCCATATTAAGAACCATAACACAGCCAGCACCCTAGATGTTTCTTTCCTGAGAACCCCAGATTATGATACCTCACTCCAAAAGAGACACTGTCATGTTATATGTTCTCAGGAAAAAGGGTGTATAATTCAAAACTATGTATATTGAATCACCACAAGTATATTTGACCATATTTTCTCACAAAACAAACAATAACAGCAATAAAAGAAGAAAAAGTAAAAGAAAGAAAAATCTTTTGAACAGGTTCATTCAACCATCAGCAAGTTTCATCCCCCACTCCTCTAAAACATCAGACAAAATTCTGGCCCTCGGAGCAAGCGTTTCTTTAATTTGTTTTCATGGCGCCAAGATCTTCACGGCTGGGTTTCATATGGCTAAGACCCCGCCCCATCTTTCTCTGGCGTTTCTGGGGCCCAGCTCTATGGATGCCAATAGGGCCAGTGGCAGTGAGTCTTCGAAAGGGAAGTAAGGACTTCTTCCTTCTGCACCTGAACCCCTGGCCCAGTATTGCTGCTGTTTGCTGGGAGACTGTGAAGGTCCACCTAATGGAGCGATATAGGAGGGTCACAGCGTAAAGTCTGAAACCCATCTATAAAGAGTGGTCCAGAGGTGTATGTGTGGTGTTCAGCCCAGGACCCATCACTGGGTTTAGTAGGGGAGTTAGTTGGTGAGGGACAGGAGAAAGGAAAGCCTTATCCTTGAACTAGTTACCCCTGTAACCAGCTTTCTTAGTGCCCTAAATAAGGTAAGGCTTGGCTGGCTATGGCTCTTTGCCTTTCAGCTGCCCCATCCTTGGGACACTGCATGACGGGTGTAAGTGAAGTATTGAGTGTGTGGTGAGGACGACGACGGAAGCCCTGATGAATATGTGGAACTCTGGTCACCGCTTTTCTTGCAGAGTCCTAGAATCCCTTGGGCCTGGGATAACACTGATGGCGGATCCTGGCAGTCTTGTGGAAGGAATGTCTGCTGGTGCTTGTAGGCTGCAGCTAGGGAGTGGTAGCCTACAGGGCAGGGATGCTGGCTTCCAGGGCCTCTCATCCTATGGGCTGCGGGATCTGGTGCTGCCTCCTCAGCATTTGCCCCACACTCAACCCAGGAGCCTCTCCTGGCTCTTCATACTTCTGGGGCCTCTCCAAAGCTCAGAGTAGGATGTTGGGGTGTGTACATGGTTGTGCACATGCATACGCGCACACACGCGCGCGCACGCGCGCACACACACACACACACACACACACACACACACACACACACACACCACTGCTCCTGTGTCCGCAAAAGATACTAAAAAGCCAAATTCTCCTTTGCAGCCAGATGATTCCACTGTCCCTCTCCCAATCTTTTATGGCCTGCAGGAATTCCTGTCAGGGAGCACTGCCCAGGGTAGCCCCTGAGAAGGACATCACCTCTTCCTTTTCTTTTGCGATATTCTCTGGTATCCTTTTCTCACAAGATAAAAACAGCCTTTCCAAGTGAGTGTTTCAAGCCCAGTTTGCAACCATTGTCTCCCTCCTGGAAATATACTACCCCCTCAGGGGTAGACAAGTGCATCTGAGCAAACAATTAGAGCTTACTTTCTGTGCCTTTTCCTTTTCCAGGGAAAAAGAAAACTATGAAAAGAGTAGCTAATGAACGCGTGGCAACTTTTAGGCATTGTCCAGCATCCCAGAAACATTGGATTTGTTGAAATTGAAACCACTGAATTTCTTCTCATGAATTACTCCCCAGTAGTACTGTGTAGCTTGTTTATTGTGGTACTGTCTGCTTTTATTTTTCTAGATTGGACTGGCGCCAGTACCAAGCACTGTCTCTATTTCCTCAGCTGACCTAAGTTTGGGAGATTTGGTACAGAGTGGATTCATGGTGAAGCACGTGGTTTCTATGCCAGAGACCATGAGTTCAAACTCCAGCTCAAGTACTTACTGGTTAAGAATGACTTTTAAATGTCTATATTGACTTGAGCTGTGTGTGGGGAGGGGGCTAAGTTGTAGTCAGCACCAGTGGTTACCATAGAAAATTAAAAAAAAAAACAAAAAACCTTTATGCGGCCACTCATTCTCCCCTGGCGAACAGTCGCCAGGGGAGTCCACCTTTGATTAGCAGCTCTGAGCTTGCCATTCCACAAACATCTTATTTCATTTTCAGAACTCCATGACGTTGTCAGGGAGACTCTAATATTACATTTTCATAGAGAAGCAGCAGATACAGGCTAATTTTAGAAGTCTTGATATCTAATTCTTACTAATTTTACAGTCATGAAAGGGGATTTTCGTATTACTCCTTTTATGGAAAGCAGACTGGCTCGTGGACTCTCATGTAGCCAAATCAAATGGATACTGTTCTGTTTGTATCTTTCTTCTCCTGCATAGTCCTTTACACAGCCAAACAGTCAGGTGTTTTAAAATATCCTTTCTCTTGGCTTTCACTTACCATAATCTCTTTGTCCTCCCGCCCCCACATGTTCAGTTTATCTTTGCCACCTTTTATGCCGAGACCTCCTGCTTTCTCTGACCTCTGAGTGCTGAGTCCTGTAAGTTCAAGCCTGGGTTCCAGTGGATACTTAAGGCTCTCTAGTCTCAATACTTTAAAAGGCACCTTTAGGACAATGATTCTCACACTGAAGTTATGTCCCCAACTTCTATCCAAAGCTCCAGATTGCTATGTATGTATCATGCTTGGGTATTAAATAGACATTCAAACTCACAGTTTCCAAAACAAATACTGAATTCTGCTTCACAGGAACCTGGATTCTCTCTTATGCCTCTATTTTTAGCCATCTGAGTTAATGCCATTTTATCTATGAAATTTAAAAAGCCCTAAATGAGCCAGGCAGTCGTGGTGCATGCCTTTAATCCTAGCACATGGGAGGCAGAGGCAGGTGGATTTCTGAGTTTGAGGCTAGCCTGGTCTACAGAGTGAGTTCCAGGACAACCAGGGCTACACAGAGAAGCCCTGTCTTGAAACACACACACACAAAAACCCCAAACAAACAAAAACAACAACAAAAAAGCCCTACATGTAAAAATAAGCAAATGAGCAAACAAATGAAATCATGCTTTTCCCCAATTTTTATTACCTCTCTCACTTGATTCATTGCCCGATGCCCCTTACTCTCTCCACCCTCCTACCATCTCTTCATCCCCCTTATTTTGAGGTTGTTTTGTGTCATGGTGTCTGATTATGATCATGGTGTCTGATTATGATCGTGGTGTCTGATACAGTAAATATTAAACAGATATGAAAGTTCAGTGTGTCTTTGACACCTCTGAAACAGCTCAGAGACTGGACATTAATATGTTTGACTGTGTGTAGATATGCAAGACAGACATCAATCAACGATACAATGCTACTACTGTTAAATTTTAAAATGGTCAATTCTTCCTATACATTTTCCTTTTGCTTCTACAAAAAAAAAAACAAACAAACAAACAAACAAACAAAAAAAAAAAACAGAGCAAGGACCCAGGAAAGTTGGTATATCAAGGAAAAGCACCCATGCCGTTATAGGTTTGAGGTCATCGGCATTTCCAATTGTGATGCTCATTTTATTAGCAAATAACCTAACCTAAGGCTCAGAGTGACTTAACAAAGTCAGGCAATTAGTTGTTGGTTCAAACAAGTTAATAACCAGGTTTTCTGGCTTGGAGACAGTGGCCCCGATGAGACTCTACTGAGCTTCAGGAGAGGCATGCCTCCTCTCTGAGATACCCACGTAGGGTAGATCTGAACACTGTGTGCTGCTACGCTATCTCCTTTTAAGTAACTATTGACTCTTAGAATCCATTCTTGGAGGAAGAATCATTTTATATGTTAAATGCCATCTACGTCCTGATCAATTTGGTCTCATAGTAGGTTAAAATTTGAGACAGGGAATTTTTAGGTTAATTATATGCTTTGGGGACATGCAAACATTTCATAGACACACGATGGTTCCGTGAGGGAGTTTCTGGAAACATAGGCATTTGCTGACTTTGGGTTTTACTACAAACCATACATGCTTTATTGAGCGAAGTGAAATAAAAAATGAATGGTTGATTAATGTATTTTAATTCACTATGCATTTATACCAGATTTTATTGAAGGGTCAAATTTTAGAAAACTTGACTATATATTTTTTTAAAAGTAGATGATTCTATATTGGAGTTCAGTTATAAAACTTAAAGATATCCGTTATCTCTCTGGTCTTTTCAACATGAGCTGCTAAAGAGGAAAGGATTCTTAAAAGCTTTTTTGTTGGAAAATATTCAAGAGATTATTGATTGGGTCTCACTTTTATGCATCAGAATCGTTACTTTCAGGTCACTAGGACACAAATAAGAGAGGATACAGGCAGAGTTTTCATCTTGCTAAATGTGGACAGATAGAAAATTATGTTACTTAAAATCATGCTGACTGCACAGAGACAAGTTTATGGCCAAACTGCCTCACGTACAGCTGACGACAGGACATTAGAGCACCAGTCACCGGGACTCCGTGGCAGCAATCTATCATTTATATGGAGGGTCTGGATGGCTTGCTGATGGTGAGTTCAGGAAGGCATGGAGGGGACAGCAAGTTGCTTAGTCCAGAGTGGACAGGAAGCATGGCCACCTGCATGCAGGCATGGAGAGTCTCCTTTTCTCTGGATGATGCACATGTTAGCATAGATTCTCAAAAAAAGTTGTCACATCTTTGCTAATTAGATCTTTTGAGGAACTTGGTCACACCTCTTCAGGTTAATTATCATACTATACTGAAATGACTTCTTTCCTTTTCCAGGTTTCTTACCGAGAACAAATATTGATGGTTGCTTTCCATTATGGCTTCAACACTGAACTAAATAGATCTGATAATATCTGTAGATGGTATAAGTACATGAGATAGACTTATATATGTACATGCATGTACACACATTAATGAAACACTTATCAATAGTGCCTAAACTGTTTAGGAAGTTGATGAGTGGTCAGGAGTGAGGCACACCTTGGGAGATCCTATGAAGCTGGCAGGAGTGAGGGCTGGGTGGAAAAGAGGTAGAAATGGGAAGAGGAGACATAGCTGGGCCTGAGTGATGGGTAAATAGCAGGACGTTGGCAAGCAGAAACAAACTGGGCCAAAGACAGAACTGAAAGGAGCAGCTATCTCAAGCTTCTTTCTTGATTGTGCCTCTTTGGGTTTTTTATCTCGGAGGTGTGTCTTTTACTCTAAATGTCTTTCTTTTTTAATACAAGTTTTAATGTTTATTTATTTGTGCATATGTATGTGCAGGGGCAAGCATGTCTCTGTGGAGAATGTGTTACCAGAGGACAACTTAAGAGAGTCATTCCCTTCTTTCATCATGTGGGTCTCAAGACTGGACTCAGGTCATTGGACGTGGCAGCAATCATTCTTATTCACAGAGGCATCTTGCTGCCCCCTTCCTGATCATCCTCCTGCTCTGCTCATCCACACAAACATTACAGACAACCTTTGAACTTCCCCAGAAGATTCCCCCCTCACTAGTACCACATTCTTCCTCTCTATCCTATTCCTGTGTATATGTCTGTGTGACAGAGATGAATGTGTGTTTTTGTGGTATGTATATGTGTCATGTGTGTATGTAATATATATGTATTGTTTGTATGTGTGATGTGAGTGTTATTCGTATGTGTGGCACAAGTTGTTTTGCCACACATACAAATATGTTGTTTTGTGTGTAGCTTGTGCTTTATATCTGTATGTAATTCGTGTGTATTGTTTGTATACATGATGTCTGTATAATATGTATATGATATGCTTTATAACTGTGTATAATTTGTGTGTGTTGTTTGTGTGTATGATGTATGTGTGTTATGCATGTGATGTGTTAATTTTATTTGTATATTCTGTGATGTATGCAATATGTGTGTGCATGTGTGTGTGGTTTGTGTGTGTGATATGTGTGCAAACAGACATGAGCATCCCTGTGTATGAGCATTGTGTTCTGACAATGGTTTTTGTTTTGGGTTTTTTGGGGGGTTTTGTTTTCTTTTTTGCCTAAAAATGGGCTTTATTCATCTCATCACTTCAACAGCTCTGTGTCATTTTGAAACAACTGAAATGTTTTCTCCATCTGCATTACTTCAGTTTTCTTTTTTCCATCACTCCATCTCAGTGATTGTATTGCTCAGAAAAGATAAATGTATATAGCACAGGGGAAAATGCTAGGAAATAAAATTTAATTATCATTGTTTCTATTTTATAGAGCATAGAAAGTAGACATCTCAAAAAACAAATTGACTAAGATGATGTCTACAAATAAATAATTGCCTCCCTGGAGGATTAAAAAAAGGTAACATGCCTCTGATGTTCTCCATGCACACTCCTGGCTGACACCTGGCTCACCAGCAGTGGGTAAAAAATGAAGTGTTGTTAGGGGACTTGGTTCTGAATGAAAAGCATCATTGTGTATAGTCCTGGGGTAGCTGGAGAGGTTTGCGGATAGATGCTATGGAGTGTCTGTGTGGAAGAATTAGGCAGGATCCAACTCTCTGTGTCAAACAACCTGATCTCTTTGGAGGGCTGAGTCGATGGATACCCAATAAAGAATTTGGCAATTAGTTGCTAAGGTTATACTATAGACTATATTAATCAACACACGCTTTTATTCATTTTCCTTTTCCTGATGTTTAATCTTAATCTAGTAACTCAGTTGAGTTATGCAAAAATAGGGTTGCTGTGTTTTAACTCCCCCTTTCGAGTAGAAGGTTGAGTGGGGAATGCAGACCTGAACTCTGATTATGCTGCAGCCAGGAGCACAGAAGGAAAGATCTGAGGGTAAGCTGAGGTCATCTCCACATTTGCAAATGAACACTTTTAGTGAACACTGCCAGACACAGGTGGGGAAAAGGAGAGACTCTTAGGCTAGGCCCTGCCTCCACTGGAAACCACAGTCTTGGATAGTCCCTGGGTTTGCCTTCTCCACTTTCCTCTGTCACACTTCCTGGCTGCCAACATGGAGCAAGCATAATAGCCTGCAACACTTTAGAAATAAGGCTAAGATGGGTCAGATTACATTTACTCAGCAGACAGCTACTTAAGGTCAGTTGAGGTAACACCAACTTCTGTGTGAGAGCCAACACATCTCGCCAATTAGGCTCAAAAGAAGTAAGTACCCTTTTTTTTTTTCTTCTTTGCAAAAGTGATAGCTCATTTATTAATGCATTGATTTAAGCCAAAATGTAAATAATTCTAAATTATGCATGGCTGGAGGTAAAGGAAACTTTTCTATTTTAAAGTCTCCTTCCATTCAGTAACATCTTCCTTTGACTATTCTTATTTTTGGTGCCTACCCTTTGCCCTTTGACCATAAACATATTTTACCTTGGTTTTTTTTTTTTTTTTTTTTTTTTTTTTTTTTTTTTTTTTTTACAGAGAAGAGACAGCTTTCCAGCAGAGTAAAAACATGCTTGTTTTAGTTGGTATGTCAGGTAGATTACCATCCTCTTGTGGTCTTTGAATCCATTTACCTTGACCTTAGTTTCTCATACCAAGAACCTGTCCACATACATATCAGGCATCTCTGCCTGCAGAACAATGTCAGTGTTTGCTTGGCTTGTGCTATTTATGGCAGCTGGACCATTCCTGAGAGTGCATTATTGCTATGGTTTACCAAGTACAAATTTATAAGCAATGCTGTGCCCCCAAAATTCACCTGGGACCTCTCCTGGCTGTTGACCTCCTGAGCTTGACATTTTGTCTATGATGGAACATATCCAGATGTGACAGCTTCTGAGTGACCAAGGATCCCTGGATCAGCCCTGCTCTATGCCCAGAAATTGTTGATGCCAAGACCTCTCTGTCAGAAGCTTAAGCAAGAGCACTCAGCAGCTGTTGGCACAAGCCTGCATAAGTCTGACCTGCTGGCATTTCAGCTGGGACACAAAGGACAAGGAGAGAATTGGACTTTTGGTAACTTCAGGGACAAACAGACAAACAAACAAACGAAAAACAAACAAAAACAACTTGCTTCAGACTTGCGGGAAGATCTTTTGGTTATTTTCAGGGGTATAACTGAGAGAGTCCAATTGAATAAATGGACCTGCTGCTGTGACTCCCAAAAAAATTTTGGCTCTCATTTTCCTCTACCACCAAGATTTGAGGACATTCTGGTCTGTATTTGAAAAGGCTGAAACCCTTTAGCCACCACTAGAGGAGAAAGCTTCACACCAGCTGATATATATGAGCACATCAGGTCATCCTCAAGGACACAGAGAACTGATCCATGACCCACTTTATGCTCAGGGACCTCTAGGGCTCTGTGCACAGCAGAGGAACTGGAGAGTCACAAAAGGAGGTGACCAGTGATGGTAAAAGGTAGCCAAGGGACAACCACAGGGAGGTCAGCTTAGTTAGAGACCTAGCCTCTGAACCAAGGCTATAAGAGAGTCAAGAAGGAAGGTGAAACAGTAAGATGAGACTTTGCACATGAAAGGAGATATCCTGGACTCCCAGCAATCCTAAGCCCCTCCCTCATCCATTGGCTTCTACAGATAGACCACAGGAGAAGAATGGTATCATAAATATGTGTTATGTTTAGGGGACAGATAAGGCATGATCTATTCAGTCTTGTGACTCTAATACTTGTTACAATCTTGAGTATTTCTGTAGTCTGGGACATAAACACTGCAGCCATTTGTGTTCCTTGCTAGACAAGTCTGGGGTGCTGAGATAATTTAGGAAAAACTTGGGGCTACCAGATATGTCTGGATTTGGTGAAAGTATGGAGAAAAAAGCCACTACACAGGATGATGTGAGATCAGCCTTTAAATGCCACTTCTGCCATTTTCTAGAATTTAAAAGGCTTAATCCTAAAGTTCTCTTTCTCACAAGTGGTAGTGAGCCCCAAATGGAATGATCTATCTTAGAGTCCTCTGCAAACCATCAATACACGATGAAGCTGCAGTAATTATATATAACATGTAGAGGGATTTAGAACCACATAACTATACATTCAAAAACTATTAATGTTATGCTATACATGTTTTACCACAATACAAAACTGCTAGAGTCAATTCTCATTCTCCTCTGTTGGGGTGAGTAGAGAGAGTCATTCTAATACTGAAGTCCCAAACTCCTGGGACTGAAAACTTTTAGTGCCAAAAAGGAAGTCATCTCTCTAGACTGCCAAACCCGTGAATGCCAAAATATTTGGATTCTTTCATTTTTTTTAAGTTTATTTATTTATGTATATGGGTGTTTTGTTGGAATATGCATTTGCGCAACAGAGTAAGGTACAGTTCTCACAGGACTACAGTTATAGACAGTAGTGAGACACGGTGTGGGTTGGGCACTGAGAATTGAACTCAGAGCTTCTGGAAGAACAGCCAGTGTTGTTCACCACTGAGCCATCTCTCCCCACCCAAAGTTCTTTATAACCAAATTTTATAAGGATAGAAATAGTCCCAAGAATTATTTTTGTCAACTCTTTCTTTAAATAGCATACTTTTTCCTCTTCAGGATTAGTTATTCTCATTTATTTATTACCTTGGTAAAGATGGGGAAAATAAACTTTTTATTTTGTCTTGGGTTTTTATTGGTTAACACAATACTAAACTCATCATCACAAAATGGCTAAACATTTGAACACACCTGCTCTGTTTTGCTTTATTTTGTTTTGTTTTGTAAAAGAAAAGCATGCAATGCATTATTACCAGTATCAGTTCATGCATAAAATATTACTAATTATTAATTTTGGATAATATTTGGATATTATGTAGATGTGAACATTGCATCATCTACCACTATGCTCTTGTGGCTCAGGAGTCATCCATCCATCCTTTAAAGCTCTCACTCCTGAGGAAGGCACAGCCTCTCTACTGATCCGGAAGCCAGAGAATCACTACCATGCAGTGACATGCAACAGCCAGGTTTGGTCCTAGCTTTCTCCCCATCTGGCTGTGCCCCAGCCTGCATTTATTTACTGGATATCTACAGAACCACAGACTTTGGTCTACATGACATTTTTTTTTTTTTGAGTCACTGACCACCCCCATCTCCAACTTCAGATCTCGAGTTCTCTATGTAGATTTTCCAGTTCTCTGAACTTTGTAAATAACTTCCTAAACTTTTATTTACCCTAAACAAGAGCTGAACTCAAACAATTTGTGGAGTTCAGGATTCCTCATCTTTCAAAGAAGTGCACTGGGTTGTCTGAATGACAACCATAGGCCACATGCAACCTGTGAGAGTCAGATACCCCTTTAAACTATTTTTCAAAGATCTTTTCTGTTTTTAGGAATCTAAGCTTTCTGGCCAAGGTGTATCAACCAGCAATTACTCTGAATGTTTGCATTAGCTTCTCCCAAATTATAAATATTGTTTTTACATTATAACTATGTTTCTGAAAACATTTATTGTCAAGCAGAGAGACTCTATGGCATTCTTTCCTTAGTATTCTTAATTAGCTTAATGCATTCTTAGGTTTGAAACAGTTAATCAATGTGTTTCTTGTTGCAATAATACATCCAAATTCACCATCCATGTTCTTGTTTACAATTGATGTGACATTTTATCTTATAAATTGGCATTGCAATTATTTGAATGAGTAGAATTATAGCTGCAGCTAATAGTCCGGCAAGAAAAAGTATATGACCAATCACAACAGTACATACTCTGGCTCTGATGCAGAATCTGTGGGGTGGCAGTGGGTGAGTTCATTCTAGATATTGTTAGTTGTGTTCACAAAAGGAAATCTCACTTCTGGGGAGCATAACTAAAAATAAATATTTAATGAGGAATATTTACTAAAGGGACCAAGTCATGGACATATAAATATTTGCTGAATCAGTAGGCTAGGGACCTAAAGCATTCCATTCCAGTAAAGACCTAATTACTCATGTATAGTATGGGTTTAAGTGTGACTTGAAACCAAGTCTTTCACAATCAGTATGAGGATCCCTGATGCTGTAACCAGACTTTTGGAAATTGGAAGGGTTTTTGTTTTGTTGTTCCAGCTTCTTGGAAAAGCAGGAAGTGAGCTGGATTAGATGTTAACATCCCCCTTTGTTTTAGCACTGAAACCCCGCACCTAAAAGATGCTTCTTCTATCTCACACACACCAGGACTGGTAAGCCACTCAAATTGACGGTTTGGGCATAAAAGATGTCATGAAGAGTTATAAGCTTGTGCTGAATCAGCTCATATTTCCCAGTCGGGCATAATGACACTTACCTTGTAAATAACTTCCATTCTCTCTTCTCAAAATTGTATTTACTTGGCAAAACTCCAAACTTAGATGAGCCCAGAAACTGTACACTTGGACCCCAGACCTTGGAGCTTGCTGGAGACAATCACATAAACTTTATTGTTCTTGCTGGAACCCGTAAATGAGTATTGATGTTCCATTCTATTCTCCCATAACTTTACTTCCTCACTGTCTCATTCGCCTGACTTGCCTTCCAATATCCTATATCCATTCTCAGCCATCATCAACTGATGGCTAATAATTCATTAAAAACAATAGATGCAGTCATGGGTCGATAACCTTGTCCTCTCAGTGCCAAACTAGCAGCCTACCTGGCTCGATGTCTCTGCATTCTCTCCCATTGCACACAGCATCTTGCTCCTGAGGGCTTGACCCTTTCTCATTAACTGTAATCTGATCCTTTCTTTCCTCTTGCAGTTTCGGAAAATTCTCTGTTGTTTCATTGCTCTTTCCCCTTTTACTCTTTCATTTATAGCAGTGTTCAAGTAGTAATAGCCATATAAACAACTGCTTCTTCCGGCCGGAATACTCTCTTAGCTATGGCCATCCTCTGTTCGCATTTATGGGACAAAAGAACTAACTACAAAAACTGTGTGTGTGTGCATGTACGTGTGCACACATTCAGGTGTGTGTGTGCAAGGATGTCTGTGTGTGTGCATGTGTGTATGTGCACACATGCAGAGATGTGTGCATGTGTGTATGTGTGCAAGGGTGTGTCTGTGCCTGTGCATGTGTGTGTGTGTGAGTGAGCATGTGTGTGCACACATAAGCATTTGTGTATGTTTGTTTATGCGTGTGTGCATGTGTACGTGCTTGCTTGTGCCAGGGTGTCTGTGTGTGTGCGATTGTAGAGGCCAGAGGCTTATATTGGGTGTCTTCCTCTCTCACTCTCTACCTTATTTTCTGAGAGTGCTCTTGGAGCTCCCTACTCTGGATAGACTGGCTGGCCAGCAAGTCCCCAGATAAACTACGTCTATCTACTCACAACCCAGCTTACAGATATGAACTACTATTCCCTGCTTTTACAGGAATGCTGGGAACCTGTGCACAGGATTTCAGGCTTGCATAGCAAGCATATTACCACTGAGCCATCTCTTCAGCCTTTGACTAAGCACACAGCTTTGCTTTTCTATCCCTTATTGTCCTCTCATCTTACTCATTTAGAACCAGTCTCCACATGTCTCTAGAATAGTCCTAAAACGTTGGGACAGTATAGTAAGACTTAGAAATATTATTTGTATTTTTCTGAGTGTCACACATTACTTTAATTTTTACTACTCAATGGCATTTATGCATATGTATCACCTCCCATCTTGAAATAATTTTCCTGACAAGTTCTTGGACATTGAAGTCTTTGTATTTCTTCCTGCCTTGTTTTCTCTTACTGTTCTTTGGGATATGACTGGTTTAGGCCCCCTTTCTTCCTTGTCTATACTGTGGCCCTGAGTCCCTCCCATAAGCAGATGATGTCAGAGCATATGTGTTGACCATATTTTCCAGTTAAACTTCAAAATAATTTTTCATTGGATCTCAAATACACATCTCAAAGCAGGCAAAAAAGGAGGAGGAGAAGAAGGAGGAGAAACAGGAAAAGGAGGAAAAGAAGGAGGAGGAGGAAGAGGAGGAGGAAGAGGAGAAAGATGATGAGGAGGAAGATGAGAAGGAAGAGGAAGAGGAGGAGGAGGAAGAGGAGAAGGAGGAAGAGGAGGAGGAGGAGAAGGAAGAAGAGGAGGAGGAGGAGAAAGATGAGGATGAGGAAGATGAAGAGGAAGAGGGGGAGGAGGAGGAAAATGAGAAAGAGGAGGAAGAGGAGGAGGAGGAAGAGGAGGACAAGGAGGAAGAGGATGAGGATGAGGAGGAAGAGGAAGAGGAGGAGGAGGAGGAAGAGGAGGAAGAGGAGGAGGAAATAAGACATCTTAATGTTTCCCTGTAATCTAGATCCTCTTAGTAAACTATAGTGCCTTCCACCCAGTTCCTCAAAATAAAAAACATGGAATAAACCAAAGGTTTCCCCTTCCTTTGCCTTTGTGTCTCCTAATAAATAGAAAAGGGTCAGCCTCAATTACCCCACTATCAGGACAGTCCTAAACTCAAGCTTCCTTTTTCTATTTAATTATTTTTTGAGTCAGGGTCTCATGTATCCCTGGCTGGCCTTGCTATACAGCCGAGGATGGCCTCAGGCTCCTCGCTTTCATCTTCCCAATGATAGGATAACAGTCTGTGTCACCAGACTAGGTTTTATGTGTAGGATTGTTCAGGGCCTCTCATGCTTACTAGGAGAGCACTGGGGTTCCAAACTCAGTTTTCCAGTCCTACTCCTGGTCTACTTATAGTCTATTCTCTACATAGACTTCTGGGCAGTGTGTAATTTTCCATTGTTAATTAAAACACTCCAAGTGTATCATTTTCTGTCTAAACATCCCAAAAGCCTTCCCCACACAGCATTCATTTCTACAACAGGGCTTTTGTGATTCTCCAAAGAAGGAATATACACTCTCAAATTGGAGTGTCATTGTCTTGTTCACAGTATGTTTTCTCAACTTCGCTCTTTGAGAGAAGAGTTCCAGACCATAATAGCTCTTTCCCATTGTGTTTATGGTCAAGCACACATGTTCCTTGGTAAACTGTATACTCAACCCCCTACCAATACTATTGGTTTGATTATCTCCTTGTTGCACACTAGAATTTCCTTGATACAAATTTTTGTTAGTTCTGTTTACATTTTTTCAGTCTACAGCTTTCTCTTCTTTCATCCCCTCCCCCTTTCCCCCTCCCTATCCCATTCTGCTTTCTTCTCTTCCCTTCTCTTTAAACTTCCCTTATTTTTTTTCCTCCATTTTCCTTGAGATAGTATCTTATTTAATAGCTCAGGATAACTTCCAACCCACAATCTTGCTGCCTCCACTTTCTAAGTCTTGAAATTGTAGGTTATTGTCAACTGGACCTGGCTTTTATTTTCTTCTGAATAACTTTGACAAGGGTACATTTCAATGTTTGAAGTTTCAGCTTTTTTTTAAAAGATTTATTTATTTATTTTATGTATATAAAGACACTGTCCCACTCTTCAGGAACACCAGAAGAGGGTACCAGATCCTATTGTAGACTGTTGTGAGCCACTATGTGGTTGCTGAAAATTGAACTCAGGACCTCTGGAAGAGCAGCCAGTGTTCTTTACCACCTCTGCAGCCCCCTCATCTTTGTTTTTAATATGTCATAAGGTTTGCATCCTGCTAGGGAAACTGAGTCCAGATCATGACCAAGACCATGACGATCTTGTAGGAATTTTATAATTTTGAATATATATATATATATATATATATATATATGTGTGTGTGTGTGTGTGTGTGTGTGTGTGTGTGTATGTGTGTGTGTGTGTGTGTGTGTGTGTGTATGATTCATTTATAGTGTGTACAATGTGAGGAACAAAGACTCATTATTTACATGCAAATCATCAATCATTCTAGCACCATCTGTTAAAAACTAATTTTTTCTTTCTACTAAATTGGCTTAGCATCTTTGTTAAAATTCAAATTTAGTTAGGTATAAAATAACCACATAGTATGTGTTTACATCGCTTTTACTCATTTGTAGACATCCTCCTTTGCCTCCAATCTGTTAGATGTTGGAGTAGTGGGGACTAGAGCCTGAGAATGATAGGAAGAAAAAGATACAAACAAGGTACCCAAGCAGTACCAAACACAAATAAGAATCTGTTCAGCCTGTCATTTTCATTGGTTTAGTTTGGTTTATTTCTCAAGATGAGGTCTCACACTGTCACCCATACTATTCTAGAAATCACCTTATTCCTCAATTCACAGGAATCCTTCCTCCTGCAGCCTCAGAGTGCCAGTACTACAGGCAGAAGACATCATGTCCAGCTGTTATGGTAATCTTACACCTCATAGATAATATAGTCTACAATCATCTAAGATATACACTAACATAGCTAGAACAGGGTGAAGGTATATAACATGTAGTAGTATAATTTAGGAGATTAAAATTTGATATGTGATTGTTATATATTGTATTCCTGTATCAAATCCTCAAACTTTACCCTACAAATATACATACATGTGTCATCAAAACAGTCACTTTCCAGATTAGTAATGTCCACTAGAACTTTCTTCATTGATGAGGATATGCATGATGCCACTAGCCACTTAAATTGTGAACACTTTAAGTTCAACAAAATCTAAAATTTTAATTTTATTCATGTGTAATTACATTTATATTTTAATAGCCATGGAAGGCTAAAAGATGCCACATTTCATAATACAATTTTGGAATCTTTTACACACTCCACTGCCGTTTAACCTTGTACCAAGAAGAGAAAACCTCTCTAACCACTGTCGATTTATGATAAATCCTAGGGAACAGTCGACTCCTGCATATTGCTTCCTTATTTTCCTTAATTGCTTCCTTAATTTTGTTTGTTTTGGATCATTCACATGGCCATATTCATTTGGAAGTTGCTTGTGGGCTTCTACAACAATATCCATTTATCTGTGAATGTGTGAATGTGTACATACAACGACTCTCTCTCTCTCTTGCTCTCTCTCTTGCTCTCTCTCTCTTACTCTCTCTCTCTTGCTCTCTCTCTCTTACTCTCTCTCTCTCTCTTGCTCTCTCTCTCTCTCTCTCTCTCTCTGTGTGTGTGTGTGTGTGTAGGTCAGAGGACAACTTAAGAGATTCACTTCTGTTCTTCTACCTTATGGGTTCTTGGGATCAAACTCAGCTTGTCAGGCTTGGTAGCAGATGTCTTCAGCTGCTGGGCCATCTCACTTGTCCCTGCAAGCTGAGATTAAATTGTGACTACATTGAATCTATGCACAAATTTTGGAAGGTTGTTCATCTCTAAACATGAAACCAGATCTGAATTTTTCTTTAACTTCTCATAGAAACAGTTGTAATTTTATATAATTTGTTAATGAACATTTGTATTTTTAAGTTTTGTAAGTGATGTTATTTAAATTTAATTTTTGAAATGCTTTTTGCTCACAAATATGAAAATAACTGATTTCTTTTATGGCCTTTGATGCTATAAGATTACTAAATTCATTGTTAGTGTCTAGTAGTTTCCATTGATTCATCAAAAATTTCTAAAAATACAGTTAGTTGATTAGGAGTAAAAAAAAAAAAAAAGCTTTCCATATTTTTTAAGAATGTTCACGGGGATGGAGAGATGGCTCAGCAGCTAAGAGCACTGCTAGTTCTTTGAAAGGACCTGGGTTTGATTCATAGCACTGGTATGGCTTGCAACCTTGGCTCACAGTCCCAAGGGATCTGGTACCCTTTTCTGACCTCCAGGAGTAGCAGGCATGCAGATGGAGACCAGATACACATGTAAACAAAACAAAACACACACACACACACACACACACACACACACACACACACACACACATATATATATATATATATATATATATATATATATATATATATAATAAAGCAAGGGTTCAGGATGGGAGTTAGGAAGGTGGCTCAGTATGTAAAATGCCTGCTGTACAAGCATGAGGACCCACATAAAAAGTCAGGCATGATAGTGCACCTCTATAATCCCAGAACCAGGAAGGGGTGGGGAGACAAGAAGATCCTTGGAGTTCAGTAGCCAAGTTTGAGAGTGCTAGATTTAGTGAGGAACCATGTCTCAAAAGATAAAGAGAAAAGCAAATGAAGAAGATGCTCACAGTCAGTTTCTGCCTTACACATGCACATGCATTCTCACATGTGTATATGTAACACACACACACACACACACACACACACACTTGCACATAAACTACATGACTTTGCTTCTTACCTTAAGCTTGGTCCTGAGAGGTGAAGCTTTCTGCTCTTACTTATGGTTGTGTATGACAGTAGCTAGCTGTAAGTTGATGCTTCTCTGTTTTGCTTTTGCAGGTGTTTGCTTCCCTGTGGAAGTTCCCTTCTATTTCTAGTTTTCTGGGAATTTTCTTTTTCATGAAAGATGGTTGAATTTGTCACATATTTTCTGTATTTATTTAGACACGATTTTTCTGCTCAGTCCATCAGTCCTCTTAGTGTATTGTTTAGATGGTAGATGGGGGAGGGCCTGCCTTCCTATTAACAAACCAAGCTTGCATTCTCTGTGTATTGCACCATACATGTTGGAAATGCTGTTCTATTAAAGGTATTTTCCCTGTCTTTACAGAGGAGCTATTGGCCATTGGTTCTTTTTATTCTGATGTTTTGTGTGGTTTAGGTATCAAGACAAGGACAGTGTTAAAGTTAAGCTGGTAAATGTCCCCCCATCACTGATACCAGGAAGAGCTAGTGTATGATTCATGTTACTTGTTTCTTAAGTGTTTGATGGAGCTCCCTTGTGAGATTTTAAGCAAGCATTTTAGTTAATCTTTTTTGAACTCAAAACACTTTATTTATCAGTATTTGTATATATATATATATATATATATATATATATATATATATATACTTATACATGTTTACATATATACATACATATATGAACAATAATTAGATAATAAGATGTATCTGAAAAGTATGGAGAGTTGGGAAGAGTGGGAGGAAGGAGAGAAAGGGAAAAATTATGTAAATACAGTGCTCATATATGAAATTCTCAAAAAGGAATCCAGTTTTTTTAAAATGTTCAACAGATTAGCACTTTACAATATGAAAATAAATATGACTTATAATTATGTTGAAAGACATTTTAACTCACTACAAACTTTGAAGTTTAAAATGAAATCAATAAAAATTATTTTACCCAGCATACTAACAAAAACCACAATAACGTTTTATAATTTAAAGTATTTCTGAGAACAAAAAAAATGAATTGTCAGAAGCTAAGTCAGCAGAGCCAGGGGGACACTGTGTGTTATTTCTTTTTTTCTTTTCTTTCTTTTTTTATTATTATCAAATCATAATTTTTACTTTTTAACACAGGGGTTATAAACACAAAAAGGCAAGATTTAGGGAAGGGGATGACACACTAGCATAGGTGTTCAGGGGGAGTACAGATATCTTTCAGAACAGGGTATCAGCTGGGTGAAGGTTCAGGGGTCAGGTCACTATAACTCTGCCTATGATTCACTTGTCCTTATCTAATTTGGTACTATCCACCAAGGCTGCCTATTTACAAAGTCTATGACTTCTCAGGCTGGTAGATTTCCACAAAAGCTGCCTGTTTACAATAGTTTATAGACATTTGTTTCAGTGTTTTTCCATAGAGACTCAAGACTTTGTGTTAGCAGCCATGTATGTCAGGCCTATTGCTGATTTTAGGCTTATGGCTGATTTTAGGCCTTCAGTGTATAAGCAGGGCTGCCCCTGACATCTCCTCCCTTCTCCAAGTATAGAAGGGCTGTGGCAATTCTAATCTTGCCAAGGCAGGGATAGAGTCCTGACCTCCAGTAATTAAAGGGGACCTTGTAATGGCTCCAGTCCTTCTGTCGTTCGTTGTCCAGTGAGGCATGAGGGCCATACCCGTCCTGATGTCTTTTTCCTGGAGAGGGGATACTTTTGACATCAACCCCTATGCAGTCAGGCTTGTCCCTCAGGGAACACAGAAACATATTTTTAACTTTTATTTATATTTCCTTGCAGTGCTTAGCCTCACAGCCTAAGCAAGAATTCAGATTGCCAGTCAGAGGGGGTTCTGTGTGACCCCTCTCTGCTTGGTCTAGGGGCAGAAGTCCCCTCTTTTCGGTTGGGTGGAGATGGGACTTGGGAGCACCCTGGATAGAGTAACATCCTCATCTAGAGTCTCGTGGTCCTTCATAGCTAACTTATGATAATGTATCTGAATAGATTTTGCTATCAGATTATCTATCTGTTGTTTCACAAAGTTAGTCAGCCTATTTAAGGCCCAGGGACCAAAGGAAATAAGCAAAAATAACCTAATTAATGATCCCAAGATGAAAGGAAGTAGGGTTAACAATCATGGAGAGGTTGAAGACCAATTCTTGTGCAAGCTCTCATTTTTCTCTTTCTCTCTCTGTCTTTTCTCAAGACCTTCTCTGGCCTTTTTCATGCTCTCTTTAATCATCCCTGTTTTGTCTATGTAAAAGCAGCATTCTTCTTTAAGGGCTGTACACAGTCTAGAGCTGTACACAGTCTTTTCTATTGTAAAAGAGAAAATCAAGTCCAATAAAGTCCTTTGCAATTTTTAGGGATCTCATCAGACAGCGAAACGACGGATTTCTTCAGATTAGTGATGTCAGTCTATAGCTGTTTGATATCCTTGTCAAAGGCCCATTGGAGGTCTGAGTAGTATAAGTCCAGAGGCCAGCATCAGGATTAGAACTCCTAACAGCAGACATCACGGGTGATTAATTTTTACCTGGAAAGGAAAAAAGAAGGGAATTCTCGGGGAGATTTCTCTCCCTGGATGTCAATTGTTATTCATCTTATTTATAATTGGGCCTGGTTTTGTGGGGGTATCTATTTAATTCATTAATCTTTTTGGCAGCCATTTAGCTGTGCCTTCTGTGGTATCAAACAGGCATATCAATCCTCGGCCCCATATAGGAACTGAGTCCTGGCCATTCCATTTAAGAGTAAAAGCGTCCTTCCACATAGTTCTGGCATAGTTTTTATTGGTCTCAGCGATGCCAGAGGCAATCATTGGCAGATTTGCTGTGAGCTTTCAGTTTTAGAAAATTAAGAGTAAAATAGACATGCTTCTTCCACCCTCAGAGAGTCATGAAGACACTATTTAAAGAAATATAATTCTTTATTAATAATTTCTTTTATCACAGGACTATTATAAAACAGCCAACAATTAATCAATCTATATAATATATCAATTAATGAGAGCTTCTTCTACTTTTTGTAAAATTACTCCTCTTTTGTCAATTAATTGTTGAGGGAAATTAGGATTTGCATCTGTCTTGAGAATATTAATTTTTTTCAGACCTATTATCTGTTCTTTATTGGATATTTTACATATTTACCTTTCACTGTTATCTCCTCTTCCTTTCTCCCCCCAAACCCCTTATCCCATACCCCCTCTTCCAATTTTTATGAGGGTGTGTTCCCACCATTCTCCCAATCCCGCCTCCCTGCTCTTACATTCCCCAACACTATGGATCCAATCTTTTGGGGACCATGGCCCTCCACTTCCACTGTTGCCTACGGAGGCCACCCTCAGTTACCTATACAAGTGGAGCCATGAGTCCCTACTTTTCTGTTCTCAGGCTGGAGGTTTAGACCCTGGGAGCTCTGGTTGAGTATTTTGCTACTCCTTCTAAAAAACAAAACAAAACAAAACTAAACAAAACAAAAAAATAAACCAAAGCTCCCACACTTTGGTCTTCCTTCCTCCTCTTAAGTTTCATGTGGTCTATGCATTGTGTCTTAGGTATTGTGAGCTTTTGGGCTAATATCCACTTATCGGCGAGTGCATGCCATGTATGTTTTTTTTGTGATTGGGTTACCTCACTCAGGATGATATTCTCAAGCTCCATCCATTTGCCTGAGAATTTCATGAACTCATTGTTTTTAATAGCTTGTGTAAATATACCACATTTTCTGTATCCATTCCTCTGTTGAAGAACATCTGGGTTCTTTCCAACTTCTGGCTATTATAAATAAGGCAGCTATGAACATAGTGGAGCATGTGTCCCTGTTGTATGTTGAAATATCTTTTGGGTATATGCCCAGGAGTGGTATAGCTGGGTCCTCAGGTAATACTATTTTCAATTTTCTGAGGTACTGCCAGACTGATTTCCATAGTGGTTGTACCAGCTTACAATCCCAACACTGGAGGAGTGTTCCTCTTTCTCCACATCTTTGCCAGCATCTGCTGTCACCTGTGTTTCCAATCTTAGCCATTCTGACTGGTGTGAGGTGGAATTTCAGTGTTATTTTCATTTGCATTTCCCTGATGACTAGGGATGTTGAACACTTCTTTTGGTGCTTCTCAACCATTCGATATTCCTCAGTTGAGAATTTGTTTATACAGTGAATTACATTGATGGACTTCTGTATATTGAACCAACCCTGCATTCCTTGGATAAAGCCTACTTGATCATAATGGATGATTGTTTTGATGTGTTCTTGGATTCTGTTTGCAAGAATTTTATTGAGTATTTTTACATCAATATTCATTAGGGAGATTGGTCTGAAGTTCTCTTTCTTTGTTGGGTCTTTGTGTGGTTTAGGTATGAGCGTGATTGTGGCTTCATTGAATGAATTGGGTAGAGTTCCTTCTGTTTCTATTTTGTGGAGTAGTTTGAAAAGAATTGGTATTAAGTCTTCCTTGAAGGTCTGATAGAATTCTGCACTGAAACCATCTGGTCCCGGACTTTTTTTTGTTGGGTAGACTTTTGATGACTGCTTCTATTTCTTTCAGGGTTGTGGGACTGTTTAGATGGTTTGTCTGCTCCTGATTTAACATTGGTAACTGGTATCTATCTGTCTAGAAAGTTGTCCATTTCATCCAGATTTTCCAATTTTGTTGAGTATAGGTTTTTGTAGTAGGATCTGATGATTTTTTTGGATTTCCTCATTTTCTGTTGTTATGCCCCCCTTTTCAGTTCTGATTTTATTAATTTGAATACTGTCTCTCTGCCCTCTGGTTAGTCTGGCTAAGGGTTTATCTATCTTGTTGATTTTCTCAAAGAACCAGCTTTTGGTTTTATTGATTCTTTGTATAGTTCTTTTTGTTTCTATTTGGTTGATTTCAGCCCTGAGTTTGTTTATTTCCTGCTGTCTACTCCTTTTGGGTATATTTGCTTCTTTTTGTTCTAGAGCTTTCAGGTGTGTTGTCAAACTGCTAGTGTATGCCCTCTCCAGTTTCTTTTTGTAAGCACTTAGAGCTATAAGTTTTCCTCTTAGCACCACTTTCATTGTGTCCCATAGGTTTTGGTATGATGTGTCTTCATTTTCATTAAATTCTAAAAAGTCTTTAATTTCTTTCCTTATTTCTTCCCCGACCATATTATCATTGAGTAGAGTATCGTTCAATTTCCATGTGAGTGTGGGCTTTCCCTTGTCTTCCTGTTTGCATATCCAGCCCATTAGCCTATGTCTTTTTATTGGGGAATTGAGACCATTGATGTTAAGAGATATTAAGGAGAGGAGATTGTTGCTTCCTGTTATTTTTGTTAACAGCAGAGGCATTGTTTGTGTGATTATCTTCTTCTGGGTTTGTTGGAAGAGGCTTACTTTCTTGCTCTTTCTAGGGTATAATTGCCCTCCTTGTATTGGTGCTTTCCTGCTATTATTCTTTATAGTGCTGAGATTGTGGAAAGATATTGTGTAAATTTGGTTTTGTCATGGAATATCTTGGTTTCTTCATCTATGGTAATTGAGAGTTTTGCTGGGTATAGTATCCTGGGTTGGCATTTATGTTCTTTTAGGGTCTGTATGACATCTATCCAGCATCTTCTCACTTTTATAGTCTCTGGTGAGAAGTCAGGTGTAATTCTGATAGGTCTGCCTTTATATGTTACTTGGCCTTTTTACCTTACTGCTTTTAAAATTCTTTCTTTGTTTTGTACATTTTGTGTTTTGATTATTATGTGACGGGAGGAATTTCTTTTCTGGTCTAGTCTATTTGGCATTCTGCAGGCTTCTTGGATGATTATGGGCATCTCATTCTTTAGGTTAGGGAAATTTTCTTCTATAATTTTGTTGAAGGTATTTATTGGCCCTTTAAGATGGGAATCCTCACTTTCTTCTATACCTATTATCCTTAGGTTCGGTCTTCTCATTGTGTCCTGAATTGTGGGTTCCTATTTCTGGAGGGTGTCCCATGACGATCTCCCGACTGGGAACAGGGTGAGAGCAGGGAGGGCTCGCTACTGTCTCAGCGCTGCCTCCAGCCTGCGTCTCCACTGTCTGTAGGTGTCTGGCCCAGCCTGATGCGAGAGGTCAAGGCCAAAGGACATTGAGTGCGAGCAGGAGGGGAGATTGCCTGCCCCTGCCACTGCCTCTGGCGCCCTGTCGCTGACCAGTCTCTCCCACGTGTTGCCCCTGTCTCTCCATGCTGAGCCAGTCCAGGCCCAGGCTGGGCCGATAAGGAGCTGGCTAGCTGGCAAGGAGGCAGCTTGGTGTCCCAGGCAGGTTCCGGGAGGGCAAGGCTCTTCCCAAGTGTTACAGCTCTTGTGACAAAAACTCTTGGACACCAGGATGATTCTTGAGCATGCGCCTTTTACTTCCCCCAAATAGAGTCCTTATATACAGTTTTGGGGTGGGTTGGGGTCTGACAGCAGATAATGTCTATTGGCTTGACCTGAGAGCTTGGAGATACCTCATCTGCATGCGGAAGCACCTGAGGGACCGTTCCTCATGACTGATGGTCATAAACCTCTCTGTGGGAGGGGTTGTTGGAGGACTGAAGCTAAGTGAAAAGAACCAGGGCCTGAGAGCAGAGCTGAACTCCTGCCGTCTGATAAAGGTTCCGGGGTTCTAAACTCATGCTCAACCAAACACCCAGCTGCTTCTCACAGCCCACCGCCCTCCACTGAATTTCCTGGATGTTTTGTGTTAAGAACTTTTTGCATTTTGTGTTTTCTTTGACAGTTGTGTTAATATTTTTATGATGTCTTCTGCACCTGAGATTCTCTCCTCTATGTCTTGTATTCTGTTGGTGATGCTTGTGTTTATGACTCCTGATTTCTTTCCTACGTTTTCTATCTCCAGAGTAGTTTCCCTTTGTGATTTCTTGATTGTCTCTACTTCCATTTTTATGTCCTGGATGGTTTTATTCAATTTCTTCATCTGTTTAGTTGTGTTTTCTTGTAATTTATTTGTGTCCTTCTTAAAGTTCTCTATCATCGTCATTAGAGGTGATTTTAGATCTGACTCTTGCTTTCCTGGTGATATGGGTAATTCAGGACTTTTCTAATGTGGGAGAACTAGTTTCTGATGAAGCCGAGTACTCTGGGTTGCTGGTGCTTGTGTTCTTGTGCTTGCCTTTCGCCATCTGGATCTCCTTGGTGCTACCTGAGCTGTCTCTGACTGGAGCCTGTCTTTCCTATTATCTTGGTTGTGTCAGAACTGTTTGGGACGAGTCTTATTGCTGGGGTTAGAGCTGAGGTCCAAGCTCTGCTCAGTGTTCAGGCAGAAACAGAAAGGAACCAGTTCTCTGGGCCAGGAGTGAATTCCTGGGTCCCTGTGGGTCCTGGTTACTCCCTGTTTGGGTAGAGTATTGCTGTCTCCTGACCTGAGATACTGCCCAAGTTAGAACTCCTGGGAGCCCTGCCACCTCTGGGTTTTACGAGGTTGAGTACAGAGCTGCCTCCTGGGATCTGCTCTGTGCTCGGGGCCCAGACAGGAAGGAACTGGTACACCTGCCCAGGAGTGAATTTCTGGGTCCCAGTGGGTCCCAATTACTTACTATTTGGTGTGAGTGTTGCTGCCTCCTTACCTAAGATACTGCTGGGCTTAGAGCTCCTGAGAGCCCCGCTTCCTCTGGGTTCTGTGAGATTGGGTGCAGACCTATCTCCTGGGATCTGCTGAGCGCTCAGGCCCAGACCGACTGGAAAGTACCAGTGCTCCTGGCCAGGAGTGAATTCCTGGGTTCCTGTGTGCCCAGGTTACTCTCTGTTTGGGGTGAGTGTTGCTGATTCCTTACCTGAGATACTGCCCTGGTTAGAGCTCCTGGTAGCCCCGTTTCATCTGGGTTTTTTGAGGTTGGGTGCCCAGACCGGAAGTCCATTTTAGTTAATCTTAATTTAAATGATCTTTTCAGATAGTTTAGGGCATTAGTTCTCTCCAAGGGATAGTTCTTTTCTGAGGGAACAGTTCCTAATATTGGAAGACATTTGGGTCACAGAGTGAGGAGCTACTTCCGGCATCTAGTGGGTAGAAGCCATGGAGGCTACTAGGCATTCTATGTGCAGCTCACAGGACACCACCTACACACAACCCTGTTGTCAGTCATACCAAGACTGAGACTCTAGCTCAGAGCTGCTTGTTACTGTCAAATGTATTAGCCTGAATCTATTTGCAATATTCACTATGTGCTTTTTCTGACATCTGTAGCATTATTGTCTATTTTTTCTTCATGATATTTCCCATTTTCCCTAATTGTTCCCTGCCTTCTTTTCTTCCTCCTTCCTTTGCTTATTAGTTTAATGAGGTTTATAATTTCAATGACTTTTTACAACAAATATTTTAGCTCTTAGGTTTCATTGATTTTTTTTAGGTTCATTACTTTTCTCCATTGTTTTCATTGACTTTTCTATTGTGTTCAGGTTTTCAATTTCATTGACTTTGCTCCTTGCTTTTTCTTCCTGTGCTGACTGTAGAGAATTCAAAAATAACCATTCACCTCCCACCACACACATATAATCTTTTCCTAGAGTTTGTCGTATGAAGTCCTGTGCATACGACTCTCCATATGCATATGAATATGTATGAGAATGTCCTTTTTAAATTTATTAGGATAAAGTCTTGCACACTGTTTTTTGAGTTTTTAATTTCAGTGAATAATTTCTGTTGATTACATTGTCAGATAAAAGGTGTGAAACAGAATAGATTCCATGGAATTTGAACCAGGCAACAAGCCTTTCTAAGATTAATCATTAGATTATCCATCGTGGCAAAGAAGGGTATTTATTTGGAAGAATGTGAGTCATGTTATAATATGAGAGTCTGTAAAAAAATACTTAAGAGGACCAAACCCAACAATAGTTAGATATTAGATGCAGGTTTACCATTATTGTTGAGAGTGGGAATGAATTATTAAAGTTTGTAGGACTTAGATAAAAACAGTCTCTCAAGCTATTGGGCTCTTATAGTATATTATTATTGCTGGGGCATAATTACAACTGTCTTAGCTTAATGTATTCAAGAGTATAAGATAAACACTATAAAATCAATTTTAATTAACTGTGGGTTGGAAGTCAGATGGAAATACATAATATTACTAAATGGGCTTTCAACCTACATACTGTCTTACTTTACATTTCATTCTACAATTTGGTCTAACAATGGCATTTTTCTTTTGAATTCATACTGAAAAAACAAGCTCATTTTGTCATTTTTGTTTTAAGAAAATAACTCAATGCAAGCTAATTCATAAATGGTTAGTTTTGCTTTTTGAAGACACACTCCCTAATTTATGAAATAGTAATGAAGGAATTTAGTAAACAGGATGTTTTTTGTTTGTTTGTTTGTTTTTGTTTTATGTTGTTGCTGCTGTTGGATTTTTGAGGTACAGTGTTAAATGATTCCAAATACTTATCTTTATGTCCATAGATAAGTGCTGCTCTCAGGGCTCTGTCAGAGAAATGTTTTCATGCAGAGGGTGGCAGTTAATTCAAAGACTTAAAACTGGGCAGAATGAATCAGTAACTAAAATGCTTGGACTTAAACAGGACATCTGTATTTTCTTTTCCCCATGGCTCAGATAATATTGTGGAAGATGGGCTAGGAAGAGGTCAGAGGTGGGAAAGGAGTATTTTCAAATGATGCCTTCTAGACATGCCACGATGGCTGCTTTATTCATGAACACCCTGTATCTGTGGGTCCAGGAATTGCCTCATAAACAACCAGACCACTGATCTCAGTCAGACAGAGATAGTTTATTGAGCATACACCCCAGGACTGATTGACTAGGGTCATTGTCCTAATTTGGGAACTGAACCGTGACCCCAAGTTAAGATTGTACAGGGTTTTAAAGTGCCAAATCCACAAAAGCTGTGAAAAGTATTCTCACTGTTCCTTTTGCCAGGCAGTGGTGGTGCACACCTTTAATCCCAGCACTTGGGAGGCAGAGGCAGGCAGATTTCTGAGTTCGAGGCCAGCCTGGTCTACAGAGTGAGTTCCAGGACAGCCAGGCTTACACAGAGAAACCCTGTCTTGAAAAACCAAAAAACCAAAAAAAAAAAAAAGGGGGGGGGATTCTCACCAATGAGGATTTATGGATAGGGGATTTTCTTAGGAATGTGTTTTTGTTGTACATTTAACCTGTTTCCATTGGTTGGGGTATTCCACTGTGGCAGCCACTACTATTGAAACCCTCTCCATCTTTCTAACACCTTCCTCCTATTTTGATTTCTTTTTGACCCATTGAATTTAACTAAGGTTGTTTGCATGAGCTTGAGTGGTAGTTGTACTGGAACATGATTAACGTATCAGTAGCTTTACCACAGAGGCAGGAAACAGGTTAATTCGCAACTAAACTATAAACTAATTGCCTGACTTGACAACAAACCTAGGCTATACAGCTTGAAACCCATGAATTCAGTCCTGACTCCTGTGGGCATCAAAGAGGCAAAGCCTTGTCTGAGTCAGCTGCACTCAACACTAGATCTTTATCCATACACATGTTTTTCTTCCTCAGGTAGCCACTATGGAAGACTAACTTTTTGCCTTGATTTTTTTCTGGAAGCCTCTAAAGCTCTTTAACTGGCTGGAACAAAATGAAAACAAAAACTTCTGAAGACTAGCCACATTGTCATCTGTGGTTTAGCAAGACACAAAGCCTGTCTTATCATAAACTTCATTATTCCTGATTGTGGTATAATTTGATGATTATCCCATTAAAATGAGTACACAGCTCATTCAAAATTTTCTTCATTTTCTGTACATGCATCACCTGCCTTTAGGCCTTTAACCAGTCTTAAAGACAGGGAAGACAAAGAGACTTTCTTGAGACTAGATTAGCATGCACTATATTTTTATACTTCTAATTATTTTTCTTTTCATTTAAAATAGAGCTTACAAAAGACTATGGCATGGAAAAGTTTTTCACCCAAACCATTAGAGAGGGCATTGTGAATGGGGTGGCTGCCACTGCTGTCTAATCCACTCCATATTTCTTACAGATATGGGCATCCTTTCATAAAGCCACAGCATTTCCCATCAGGAAAGTAACAAATCCCACTGAGGATCTGACAGCTGTTGCAATAACAAAGTGTTCTGCTTTGGCGTTGTGATTTTTTCCATCTCAGTTTTTGTTCAAAATTACCCAGTGCTGATGTTAAGGAATGGTATTTAGGAACCAAACATTGCTTCTCATTGGTGCTCAGAGCTTATAGTGTTGGCTCTCTAGTGCCATCTCAGGAGACAGAACTAAGGTATGTTTGATATAAATGATATTTATATCTACATCATTTATTTCATGTCTATCATCTATCATCTATATTGTCTATATGTATCTATACATCTATATGTATCACCTTATCTATATCATCTATATATTTATATCTATCTACATTTTTCTACTTCTGCATGTAAAATTTGGAAGTTCACATCAATACTACCTAGATCAACCCAACACTCCAAAATTCATTCTGCTTTCTCCCTTTTTATATTTACTACAGGGAGAAACCCAGCTCTTGTTTCCCTCAGCATACTGACTTAGTTGATCAAACCTCAAATGCTCTGGGATGATCACACCACATATCTTCCTCAGTGACGCTCACCTTAACCTTAGCTTTGATGGATTACACTTTGCTTTTTCTGCTCCACCTGTTTCCTCAAATCCTACATCAATTATCTCTCTGGCGCATGCTTTTCTCATGCTACCTGTCATTATAATGGCATCCTGTGAGTTCTGTGCTTTGAATACTTCATCCTGATTTCACAGACTTTCTAGAGATTCCCCCAAGCTCTTAAGTTCGACTGAAACAAAGAACTGGCATGAAACAGCAACTTCAAACAGCAGTCTACAAACAAACAAACAATCCTCCCCCCCCCAAAAAAAAATAAAAAACAAAACAAATGGATTCAGCAGCTGTATCAAGTTTAAAGTGGGCTTTGTTAAGAGAAGGGGAAATGTGGTATCACTAGTCATTTTCCTGTCAAAGAACACTGAGGTTCTTATAGAGTCTTGTTTTCAGGCTCAAGTCTTCATGATGCCTCTTATATTCTCCTACATACCTGTGCTGTTGTGTTGTCAGTGCTAAAAGACAGGGCCAGAAAAGATGTCAATGAGTCAGTGAGGACCTATGTGCTGTATAGGCTACCATGTACTGAAAGGAGGTAAGAGATTGTGGTCCAGGGCAAGGTTGATGTCATCTTTCTGGCAGCACCTATAGGAGTTTAAAGCTATTTATTCACAATCGATGTTTGAAAACTATTCCAAATCACTTTCCCTGGCAAATGCTTCCGTCAGTTTGAGTTTAAAGTGTTTCCCATCTTAAAGCATAGAAATTCAATGGTACTTTTGGAGGACAGACTTTGTAGATTTGTGAACTAGCTGTAGGGAGTGTTGTATTAAAGGCAGCAATATGGGTAGGAGCCATGCCTTTGTATTTACTGTGGAAATTGCCTAATAAATTCTTCTTTCTCAGCACTGCCATGCCAATGTTCACATTTGACTCATTTTCCTTTGGTGGCTCGTTGTCATGGTGTTTGCAGTTAGCTTCCAGAATAAAATCCTTTACATTGCTTCCTTGGTGGTATTGTTCAGAGTTCGGAGAACACAAGTCTTCCTCTAATGTTTCCTGGGGTCCACTTCTGGGGCTCTGACTGGGGAAGTTCCAGGTCTCCTTAACATAACCTCCTAACATTTCATGGCATAAAATTAGCAGGTGCCTTGTAGTTTTCCAGGGAGTTTGGCAAATCCCCTCACTGTGACTTCCAGGCAATGGTGAAGACTACCCCTTCCCTCAATGGGCCATAATTGGAGCATCACTTCTAAGAAAGGTAATTGATATCAAACAGACTCTTCTTACTGGAAAAGGAACAGTTAAAAACAAAATTTGATTTGCTTTTGTAGCATTGAATGTTGAATTCTAATAAGATAAAGTTTACTTCCCATACACCTTCTAACCTCTACAAAGAGAATTAACTCACCACTGTATTTAGTTTCCAGTCCATGAATTACTCCAAAAATGGTCAGCTGGTTTTGATCCTGGGCATCTTTTCACCCTCTGTGCACTGTAGAATGTGGTATGCACATGCCACAACACACATGTGGAGGTCAGGGGACAAGTTGCTGGAATAGATTCTCTCATCTCACCATGTGGATTGGGGGGTGGGGGGATAGAACTGAAGTCTCCAGGCATGGCAGCAAGAACTCTTACACACTGATATGTCTCTTTGGCTTAGCCTCCGTGATTCTTTAAGAAAGGAAAGATAACACAATTGAAGACTTCTCCCCTGGTGTTAGCTTCATAATTACATTGTAAGCGGGTGGCGTCCTTTGGGCTGGTGAGGTGCAGAGTTCCCTGTATCCTGCACTAATGGACCAGTTACCCAGCTTTCCTTTGTCCTTACATTTGCTCTTAATTTCCTGGCTCATTCTTCACTGTCAGGAAGTTAGATAATATATCTTGCTGTTATTCAGCTCTTCTTTCACATCCACATTCTCTTTTAATTTACCTTAGGCAAATAACCCAACAAAACCTGATTTTGTAGATGTGAATTTTTAAAATAATGACCTTGAAAACATACATTTTAGCTAATAGACTTTAGTACATGAAATTGGACTGCCAGATGTTTATAATGTTTTAAATTTAATTTCACGTTGAGCTGAATTTAGAAGAAGAGATTTGAGGTCTGAGCTCCAGATAGGGTGCTAGACGGCTAGTGTATAGTAGTTTCAGTAACTTTATTTTGTAACAGAGTTACTCTCAGTCAACACTCACACACTCATGTACACACACAGGCAGACACATAAACACACACACAGAGACACACTAACACACACACACTTTCATTTATACTTTACTTAAAATATCAAGGGGTTATAGACTCATTGATAAGCCTAGAAAAGCAATCTATAGGTGGAGCCTCTTGTACCAACTGATGACCTCTAGAGATATTCTGCTTATACCCTAAGTGGGAACACTGACATATCAGGAAGCTGATGACACTGCACCCTAAAAACTGCACTATCTTCAACACAACCTCCACTTTCTTTACTGTGCTATGTTCTGTGTTTTTCTTCATCCCAGGTCTCTTAGACATTTGTGACTACTAAACTAGTGAGTGGCCATTGGGAAGCCCTTGAGAACTGTAGCTGCAAGGAAGCCTGGAGACTGCAGATTTATGTTTTTTAACATTAATAATACAAGACATAACTCCAGAAAAGGATTAGAGCATGTGTTCTGAAACTATCGAAATCACCCTCACATCTAATAACATTATCATATAACTGTATACAAACTAATCCAGAATTTTCTTACACTAAAGAACTGTAAAAGAAAATTTGAACAGTGTGTGAAGGCTCACATCTAATTTTTTTTATAATTATGTTTAAATTTTTGTTGTTTATGTATTTGGGAGTAGGTTTGTATGTTTATATCACTGTGAAACATATTTGTGTGTGTGCTGATACATTCTTCTGAAAATATCTCTTGCTTTCAGAGGTTGAACTTTTACCAGACCTTATAATGAAGTTAATAATATGCTTTGAGACCATTGAAGACTGTGTATTTAACCTGTAGAATTACTTTACTTAACTTTAATCCACCTTTAAAAGGACAGTACAAGCAACCTTACTATGCTTTGGATTTCTGATGTATCTTAGGGTTTTATTGCTGTGAGAAACACCATGACCACAGGAATTTATAATTCAGGAATATTTTAATTAACAATTAGTCATATTTCCCTACCATAAAATTTATCCTGTTATCTTACCAATATTTTCCTGCTCTTCTTTCATATGAACCACTTGGAGGATACTGTCCCGATTGTTTATATAGTCAGAACCCAGCTTAAAACCTCATAGATGCCTGGTTATCAAAAGCACTTAAAGAGACTTGCTCAAGGGATATTGTGATCAGTCATGCTTGATACATAACTCTACTCCAGCTTTAATGTGTTCTCTGTGTTTTATATGTTGTGTATAAATGATTATACATAATACAAATAAATGTTACATACATGTATGGATGTCATGTTATGGAATAAACACAGAAAAACTTCCTCTTAAATTAATCTGACTAAAAGGGAGTCAAAATGGGATTCTTTACTTCTTAATGGGACGTCTTCTGTTTGTCTGTAGTGACTGGTCCATCTATATCTGTTTGTTGCATGTGCCTGATCTGTCTTGTTGTACCTATGTCTGTGCTTCTCTCTAACACAGGGTTTTGGTCTGTATTTATTGAATAGCATAGGAAACATGGTATGGAAAAGGAATAGAGACACTTATTTCAGACAGATCTTTAACAAAATTTCACAAGCTAAGAAGTGATTTTACTTACTCCAAAGTGATCCAGAAGCACTCAAAACCACAAACAGGTATTACTTACCCATATCTACATGTTGTTTCTAACACTTAAGTAGTACTTCTGCTGTTTAAGCTTGCTTTCAACCTGTGGGCTGCTTGCAGAAAGTGATAACCACAACGCACACAATAGATGCACACATTATTCTGGTTCAGAGGCATCAAGAGTATATAAGTTCAGATTAAATCTATGTATTTAGTTAGGTAGTGTGGTGGTTTGAATACACTTGGCTCAGGGAGTGGCACTATTAAGAGATGTGGCCTTTTTGGAGGAAGTGTGTCAATCCAAATGTGAGCTTTGAGACTCTCCTCCTAGCTACCCATGAAACAGTCTTTTGGCTGTCTTCTAATCAAGATGCAGAACTCTCAGCTCCTTCTCCAGCACTGTGCCTCTCTGGATGCTGCCATGTTTCCCCCCATGATGATAATGGACTAAACCTCAGAACCTGAAAACCAGCCCCAATTAAATGTTGTTCCTCTTAAGAATTGCCTTGGTTATGGTGTCTCTTCTCATAGGTTAATGGAGACCCAAACTAAAATAGATTGTAAATGCTGACTGAATGCTCTGGTGGTTTGAATGAAAATGGTCCTATAGGCTCACAGAGAGTGGCACTATTATGAGGTATGGCCTTGTTGGAGTAGGTGTGGCCTTGTGGAAGAAATGTGTCACTAGGAGTGGGCTTTGAGATTTTAGGAGCTCAAGCCAGGCCTAGTGGTTGATTCTCTATTCCTGCCTCCTATGTGGAAGAAGCTTAAATTTGTGCTTTGTATCCTGGGAGTGACATCTAGGCTTAGTGTCACATGCTAATAATCCTGGCACTGAAGATTGAGTGAGGTAGGAGGATTGAGAGTTTGAAACTAGCCTCAATTATTTACCAAGATCTTATCCCAAAGAAAAAAATGACGCTGGGTGTGGTAGCACATGTCTGTAATCTCAGCACTTGTGAGGTAGAGATGAAAGGCTCAGGATTTCAAGGCCATTTTGGCTACACAGAAAATCTGAGTCCATCCTGGGTTTCATTAGATCTTTCTCCCCAAAAAACAAAACAAAACAAAAAAATTTAACAAAAAAAAAAAAAGAAAAGAAAGAAAGAAAGAAAGAAAGAAAGAAGACGAAAGCAAATATTTGACGTTCTAGTTTGGTTTTTAAAAAATACTTGTCAGGTGTTTGGGTCTTATTTAATACTATAATTAATTTAAAGTATGCATTCTTATTTTAAATAATTTTTATTAAAGTATTATCTTTTGCTTATAAATAGATATGTTATTATTGTACTGGGTCTGCTACTCTTAGAAAATGAAACTAGCATTTCATAGCAGGGGGTTGATACTGGACTTGGAAATTTCTTCTCCTCAATGTCAGAATTTTTCTGAAATCTAGGCCCCACCTACATCCATGCCTATTAATAGCAACATTCTTCAGTATCGCTTTGTGAATTATATTTGATGCTTATGATTAACAATTAACACATTCACCTCACTCAAGGTTTTCTCCCATGTAGTTTTTCTCAGGATGGAAACTAATGAGGCCATGTGTCCATCACTCTGAAAGAATTCCTTCCTAGCTAAGGCAGCATTTGTCTGAACAGCAGTAGTGTGTGGAAGCAGGGCAGGCTGGGAGGGAGCAGAGGGATGTGTCTGTGCCTATGTGGAACAGTATACATAAAATCCTTGAAGCTACCTAAGATTTCAGGACATGAAGTGTTAACAGTAAAAGACCTAATTTTAGTAGGCTTTGAGGCACAGTGGAATTTTATTTAGCTATAAGAAAAAATGAACTTGTGAAAATTTCAGGAAAATGGGTGGAAACCGAAACAATTATATGAAGTGAAATAACTCAGGATCAGAAAGACAAATATTGCATTTTCTTCTGTGTACACACACACACACACACACACACACACACACACACACACACGAGAGTATGGATAGGAGTCAGGTAAGCTGAGTGGAGCAAATGCCTCAGGGAAGAGTGTGGAAGAGGTGCTAAAACACAGGTTTTTTTTGAGTGAGAAGGAATATTTGGGGGAGAAGGGTCTAAGAGGGGACAGTAGACAGGGAGATTGAAAGAGAGCAGCACATGGAGGCGGTGGTCAAGCAAGAGAAGTCTGGAACGTGATGCTATAAGGAAACCTACTCTTATTAATTCAACTTAAAAATTAAATGAAAGAATTTTAAATTCTTTGTAAACAATTCATCCCCTTGTTTATGTCCCGGTGACAGACGGCTTTCAAGTAGTCATTCTGGATAGTCTGTTTAACTCTTAGTAACTCTATTACACCTTAGCTCAAAAATACTAATTTTTTTAAAAAAATGGTATTCAGTGTACTTACAGCCTGGCTCCAAAATGATTATTTAGTGCATTATTCCCGTGTAAAATGTATCTTTTTTACCACCTCATTGAACACATACAAGCACTTTGTAAACATCATCTATAAACA
This sequence comes from Arvicanthis niloticus, assembly GCF_011762505.2. Classification (NCBI taxonomy): domain Eukaryota; kingdom Metazoa; phylum Chordata; class Mammalia; order Rodentia; family Muridae; genus Arvicanthis; species Arvicanthis niloticus. The sequence continues at coordinate 66,320,437 of NC_047673.1, read as the reverse complement.
TGAAGGCACAGTTCATCATGCCTATGTGCTCAGTCAAATGTAATATCAACCACCAGTTAAATTTGTTTTCTACCCAGTTGTAAACATATCTTCAGATGACAGCAAAAGAAGTATTTTTTTTGTCTGAATGGTACCTTGTATGTTTGTTACTAACTCCTCCTCCCCTCTTCTCTCCCTCCTCCCTCCTCTCCTATTCTTCTTTTTTAAGGAAGCTTGACATCATTTGACAGCTTCTTTGCATCTGCCTCCCTTGCTTGACTCTGCAAAGTGTGTCTGAAATTGACTTATATTTGGTGTCCTGGTCTGGAGAAGACTCGATTATTTTGTTTGCAAATCCTTTTGGAGATATTTAAAATTATTCATGGTTAATTAACAAACATCTCCATGGTAACAATAATTGTCTGCATTGATAGCCCAGGGTATTTGATAACATGGAGGAGTACAGGAAAATGAGCCACAATACTGGATTTTCAGATAACCTCACAGTTACTAAGTTTTTTCATTTTTTTCCCCAACAGCAATTGGAAGGTTCTAGGGTGTTCACTTCTCTTCCTTTTACTATGTGAGTTAGTTTTGTTCATTGCAGACCACCCTCAAATGAGGAAGCTTGAAAAACCAATCATTGGCACAGCTCATAGTAACATAGGGCAGCAAGTTAGGCTGAGCTTAGTTTGGTGGTTCTTCTGTTGTGGATCAGACATATCTCTCCTAGGGCTCAGTTGGGTGTCCCTGATACACACACACACACACACAAACACACACATAAACACACACACCCCACTTGGAGCTCTCTAACGATTGCTTGAGGATATCCTGGTTCTATTCAGGGCCTTTTATTTTCCAGCAAGCTAACTGCACTTCATGTTCTAGTGAGAACAAGCCCACTGCATAACACTTTCCAAATCTTAGGCACCATCACATTTACAACTATGAAATTCTTCCAGACTCAAGGGATAGATGAACACTGTGGCAGTTGGTATAAAAAAAAATACTATAAAGTCACAGCACAAGGATGTGGATCCAGGGATGAAAGAAACTGTGGCCATCTTTGGATATTTCTATAGACATATGGATGTCTAAACATAGAGACACTTCCAATTTGAAGTAGGTCACCATGGAAGAAGATGACTTTTACTAATATGTACTAAAATTTAGATACAAAAATTTAAGGGATTAAAATATTTTCTCCATCTTCAAGTAAAATTCACACTGAAGCAAAGCATTCTTTGTGACTCACTGGTTTGCATTAACATCTGACCCCCCTCCACATCTTCTATATTTGCACATGTGAGAGTATATTTGAGAATAAATTATCAGAATTCAGTCCATATCAATACTTTGATACCAAAAAACACAAGCACTCTTCTCGGTGTCGGAGACCTGGGCTAGGAGGAAGATGAAAGAGGTTATGAAGAGGCAATGCTTAAATTCAAATTTGATGGTAAGGAGATAGAAGGGAATAGACACAAAAGATGGAAGAATAACCCTATAAAGCCAGATAAATGTCAAAGAAAAAAACAGGATAGTAATTTACTGTATTATTTCCTTGGCATTGAGGATTCAGGGCCATCCACACACTACCAGATAAATCAATACAATAAATCTTTGTTATCCGTCACTCTGCAGAGCTCTCGACTGAGATTTCAGATATCTCTGAAATGTTTTTTAGAGAGTTAATTGAATTAAAATAGAAATAGGCCAACTGATGATAGATTTTCTATCAGCTTTTTAAAGGATTATAACCTGTTGGTTTGTGTGGCTAAGGAATACTTGGCAGAAAGCGTACATAAATGCAATGAGAGGATGGAACTCTGCCTAGAAATGTGAGAGCAGACGCCACTTTAGAAGGCTCCTAGAAGACATATTGAGGAGCTAGGACAAGGTGAGGGGCAGATGAATGAGGATCTCTGCCCTTTCAACCTGGAGTCTACCCAGACTGGAGAGAAGGAATAGAGCCAGCCAAGTTGATGGCATTAGCTAGCCCATCAGGCAACCTGTCTTATGAAAATGTCAGACCTGCTTTCATTCATTCATACTGGCTTGAGTCCAGCATCTACTCTAGCATCTGACACATATGCTATGTGTCAGATATGACACATCTTTCAAAGTTTGGTCATCTTCAACACCACTCTCTCCTGCTAAGAAGCAACTAAACACACATAGAAAACACCAAAGAAAAGGATGCAGAGACTGTGCCAGCATGCACAAGACCTTCATGGGTTCAAACCAGATAAAATCTTAGCACATAGAAGGGGAAGTTGGTGGGAGGCAATGTGTTTAGTTTGGTTTTGTTTTTCAAATTTCAGTTTCCACAAATGCACAGTGGCTATGGTGATTAGATCTAACTTTGTGACATTGCTAGGAATAAACAGAGAAAGTGCCAGGACCAAGACTAACAATTAGCAAGGATGCAGTCTTAGGTAGTGTTAGTCCTTAAAGGTCTCTTTCCATTTCCCAGTATCTCAGAAGTCCCATATCTCAGGCCACTATGGCTACCTTCCCAAGGAGCTTATCAGATATCTGGACATTAGTCCAGGCTACCACTTGAGTCCACACTGCCTACTCACAAAGGCCACTTATCACCTTTGTGTTTATACCACAAGCTACTTAAAAAGGAAATCACTTGCAATGGCTTTTCAGAAACTATAGATTAAGATATGTTGGGATATCTTTTGTTATTGTGATGTTTCCCAAACTCAGAATTTGAAACCTCATATCCAGAGAGAGAGAGAGAGAATAAATATGAGCTCATAAGAGCAAAACCTGGTTTCCTCAGTGGCAGTCGATTTCTGCCACCATAATAAAATACCCATTAGTTAATTCATAAGGAGAACACGTTTATTTTTGTCTTCTAGATTTGAGGGTTCCTGTGATGTGGTTTGATGACAGTGACAGAGTGGGTATAGTGGAACAAACTGCTCACCAAATGACTAGAAAGCAGAAGAGAAACACAAAGGTACTCAAGTCCCTAACCCCCTTTGGTGGCACTCAGTAGCTCAATAACATAAAGACTTCTCATAAGAAGCCACCTCCCTAAGGTTCCTTGACCTCCCAATAGTGCCACCCCGAAGCCAAGCCTTTAAAGCATGGGCCTTTTGGAACATTTAATATCTCAAATGTAGCAACTAAGAGTGATTATACAAGCCATTCACATACTGTTTCAAACAATTTTGCTTAATTTGCTAGAAACTAAATCATCCCTCTGGATGAAGTAATGGAAAAATGTATTGTAAATGATCTACTGAAGTTTAAGTTCTCTACAGTAACCTCTTGCAGAACAATTTGAATATGCCTTCAGGTGCTGATTTTTGGTGTGCAAACATGGCTCCATTAGGCACAGCAGCTGTGGCCCCACCTCTGTGGGCTCCACCAAACGTTAGGTTGAAATCTATTCCTCAGTTCCACTGAATACATTTTGGGAACAGTTGCTCAGTTTTTTGACCTCCATATTCTGCCTCTTCCCAGTGTTTTAGATAAAATTATTTTCCTGCCCAGCCCACTGGACCATTTTCAAAGTAGTTCTCTTGGGGTTAGGTGATGGCTCATTTGGTAAAGTGCAGACCTTCCATGCAAGCAGGATGTTTGATCTGACCCACAGAAGAAAGCCAACTAGAGAGGCATAATCTTACAGTCCCAGTGTTGGGAGAGTAGAAATAGAGAACCTGGGGGTTTCTGCCCAAGCCGTGTTGATGGGCAAGTCCCAGGCCTGTGAGAGACCTTGCCTTGAAAGATAAGATGGACAGTGATTGAGGAAAAACATTCAAGTTTGTCTTCTAGCTTTCACACATACTCACACATGTGCACCCACAGGAACACACACATGAGAGAAAGAGAGAGAGAGAGAGAGAGAGAGAGAGAGAGAGAGAGAGAGAGAGAGAGAATAAATACCAAACCCTCCATTAAATAAATAAAAAACCCTACTCTATAATTTTAATCTCCCTAAGTTTTATCATATCTACCACTTGAAGAGCATTTTTAACATTTTTACATCAATAATAGAAGTGTAAATTTATGAAAGTTGAATTTGACTATATTGTACATATAATATACCTTACAAGATTATCTACAGAGAAGCCATCATCTCAATCCAGTTATTATATTATCACATTTTATAAAGTCTTTGTGCTCTGAAGGCCCAACAACCCCTAGAAGGTGGTCTGAACTGATTATCCCCTCTCAAGGGTGAAAATCTTCCAAGTAGGGTGTTTTAATGACTTGCCCCAGATTACCAAGGCAGTGATTGGAAAACTACAGAGCCTGTGTTCGTTTTTAGCTTTAGGGCGCTTAAGACAAATTACAGGCAAAACTATTTCATCAGTAAACATCTGACTGCTAGAAATAAATGGAAGAGGAGAACCTGAAGCAATTTAGAAACTGTCAGGGAAATCACTGATTGGAAAATGTAGTCACAAACTGTTCTGATGAGCATTGCATCCCATTATTTCCCCGCAGTCCCTTTCAGACAAGGTGTCAATGTTCTCCTTGGGTGCAGGGGAATTCTAACGGGGTGGGGTGTTTAGTGATCGGCAGGTGATGATGCCTGGGTTCATTCACCTGTGAGACTCAAGCAGTGTTTCTTTTAACTTCTGGATAGTCCAGGCTCTTCCTTCTCAGGATGCCATAGAACATGCCTACCAACTACATTCTAGAAGTCTTCTCCCAAAGTCTTCTAGTTGGTGAGGTTCCTACTAGAACTTCTCTGAACTACTTCGATTGTGTACCTGGACCATCCAGATTGGGCTCTGAGAAAGCTCTGTAGTAAATGAGGTGCTGACTCGCAGACCACACATCCATTCTGGGGGTACACATTTCTTGGCCTACTTCCTATGTTTGGAACAACTGCTGTATCTAGAAGAATGTTGGTCTTTATAAACAGCACAAAACTTGTTTTGGTCACACGGCTTAGAGAGATGATAGAAATGGTATACCAAGGCTCAACTACAATGTCTTGCTCATTAATCTTGGAAGGATTTCTGAGATGCATAGTTTCTGAGAAGCAAACCTTCATCCTCCTTGACAAGGCAGTGAGTAGACTTCAACTTGGCACATGGATTAAAGCAACCCATCAAGCAATTCAACAAGAAAACTCTTGAGTCTGGACCCAAGGGACAGGTGTTGCAGTCATACTCTATGGTTCCATAGTGTTCAAACCGACAAAAGATTCAGAACATGTGTTAGGATTAGCGTCTTCCTCTTCATCCTGCATAGATGATGAATGGGTAGATAGTATCATCAACGTGCACCTGATCTTCTCAGACCTTTTGGAAATGAACTGTGTGGATCACAGAACATATGTCTTTTTCATGTATAAAAACCTGGAAAGCATGGAATTCCTCAATGTATGCTGGCCTTGTAAACACAGCTTATAGGATGAAATCAAATTTCCAACAAGAGGTTGTCATATGCAGTGAGTGTGACTTGTGCTACTAAGAGTATTTTTATTATACTCTTAATATATAAAAAAATCATCTTATTATATTATATAAATTATATATAATTTTATATAGTATCTAATTATATATTATATAATATAATTATGTAATAAAAATAAATAAATAATATATATAATTATGTATTATATTATAAAAACAAAATTTCAAAAGATAACTGTAAAAGTTAGCAGAGAGGCTCTTATACTTGCCGGAGACCTCTGCTATCCCCCATAGGCTTCTGTGTTTGTATATCTGGTATGGACTGGTTGTGCTGTTTGGGTATACTATGGCACTTTTGAGTCATGGCTCTCTGGCTGACATCGACTGCTGGAGATTGGCATTGAACCTTGCATCTGCTTCCAATTCTGATACAAATTTTCTGCTTCCTAGTTTAGCTAATTGTAAGTGGGCAGCAACTGTAAATACTAAAACCACACACTGACCACACTAACCACCATGCCTTCTCTGCCATAGAAGACTGTACTCCTAAAAGCCGTGAGCCAGAATAAACATTCTCTCCACTAAGATGCTTCTCATTATGTCACAATGAGAAAAATAACTAAAATACTGCACAACCCAACAATAAAGCATGCTTAAAAAATTCATAAAGCCAAAAATCTCAAATGAATTGGAACTCAAAATAAATGCTAAAAGCGCCTAACACATATTTAAGCATTAAAAATAGTTTAAATAATAACAATTAAGATAAAAGTGGAGTTATAAAGTTAGACTCACTGCTTTAAGATTTATTGTACTTTTATTTATGTGTATTATGCTCATGTCTGTGTGTGTTATATGTGCATGAGTGCAGGCACCCATGCAAAGCAGAAGGGGCTGTTGGGACAGGAGCTACAAGCAATGTGCGTTGCCTCATATGGGTGCTGGGAACTGAACTTGGATCTTCTGAAAGAGCAGTTTGTGCTCTTCATCTCTGAATCATGTCCTCAGCCCCCACAGTCACGTCTTGACATGGCAACTGCTCATTAACACCAACAGGTGGCAGAATCATTTGACTACTCAATCAACATCATAGGCTATATGATTAGAGACAGAGCAACTAACTGGAAGAAGAATTATTCAGAATGGAGAGCAGATCTTGTACGATGGTTGTCAGCTGTGGAGATCCTTGCTTAGCTAATGGGGAAGGTATTGCCAAGTCATTGTTTAAAGAAAGAATGGAAGTTCTGTTGTCAGGTGAAGAACACAAATGCATTTTATGTCTAGGGTAAGATGAGAGGGTGAAGACCAGCCCATTAACTCAGCCAAGAACGTTGGGAAGCTGAAAGTCATGGACAAGGCAAGGTAGGTGGGATCAGTATGGCATTTCTTAGAAACAAAGCAAGAAACTGGTGGTATTTACAACTGAGAATCTGAGGTTCCTTTAAAATACAGAGGGAAAAAAAAGCAATTTTGATAAAAGTCTGTTGAAGTGTTAGTACCAGGAGAAATGAGAGGTGTGATATGGTACTAAGTTGGGAGAATTTCCAGGAATCTGTATCTCCATTTGCAAAATATAAAGCCCCTTGACAAAGGACTGCCCTAAGGTTTGTGGTAATATAGTAATTACATTTAAATTCTAAATACCATCCAAAGCTCCTGAAAACAAAGAGTAGAAGTGTCCTCATGAAAACAAGGGTGAATTTAAAAGTCACAGCTGTGATCAGTAGAACACTGTTCCAGAACTGTGACAACTGAGTTTTTGTATAGGTTCCCAGAAGGCATTGATGTGGAGACTCCACCTTTAATGGAGTTAAAAGTCACCAACAAATATCTTACGTTGGAATAAAGCAAAGAGAACAGTTTATTTTCGAGACAGGCCTTCACTCATGGTATTCCCCTGCCTCTGTGTCCTAAATGCTGGGATTGCAGGCATGAGCCATCATACTTTGCTGCCAAGGATGTGGTTCTAGGAGATGGTTCTGTGGTGCGTTGCATGGACAGCTCAAGGCCTGGACAGCATGGCCTTTTGAGTCCCAGGGGTCTTCAGCATTTGATAGTCTTTGCAGGAGGGAAGAAGAGTTTGCATTGTGTCAGACAAAAGACAAGTCTGTAGTCTTGTTCTCAATAATTTGTCTGGTGTGATTACTTAGTAGCAATTGTGGTAATGTAAAATGAGACAACATTCCAACTTAGTTCTCCTACCTGAGTTTTCTGACATTTCTTCTTTAAAAAAAAAAATAACTTCACTAGCATCTTTTATGGCACTTCAGTTGTCGAATTAGCCCAGTTATTATGTTTTTATAGCTTATGGTAAGTATGGCTCTTCAGCTCTATGGATACTTTTGATTTAAGGTGGATTCAGCTAAAACATATGTACATACATGTATGTGAATACACACAAGCATATACATAACACAGTGAGATAGCATACACAGGCATACATACACACATGCACACAGATACATACACACGCACACATTCCACAGTGACTACACATTTTGAAGATGATTGAAGTCAGCTCCTGATTCTATCTAAACTTATTAGTTATACCACATTGAACGCTGGTCTGCTTGTCTACAAAGGAGCTGAAAGCATGTGCTCCTTTAATCAGGGAAGAAAACAGTGATAGATGTGAATTCTTATTGCATTCTCTATGGTAATCACTATTTACCGACATCTTTTTCACACAGCCCACCTTTCCAACGAGGTTATCAGCATAATTCCATTGGGATGATTTTCATTTGATGTGGGTATAAATCAAGTAAGATTTGATCTTTGCAGAGAATAAATTGAAAAGTTAGGTAAATGATACACTGACAAATTTTGTGTAAATGTAAGATATGAGCCAGGGCATTAGCATAGTAGCCTATTTTCAAGAAAGTCTTCTAAAAATACAAGCAGATTCTTGACAATTGGCATTCATATTAAGAATGTTTAAAAGAGCAATGTGGAAAGTATTTTATAAACTATATTTACATATTCACAGAAGAGTTTAATTGGTGTTAATCTATATAGGGGATAGCATTTTTCCCAGATAGAATACCAACTAAAAAGCCCAGTGTCAGGTGTGGGCCACCTCTCCTCAAATTGTTCTCATGTGTCCCAGAGATACCTCCCCCCACAATAATTGCTATTGATTTTGGTTACCCACGAGAACCTTATGGTAACACCCTATTTTTGGTGACATCACATACTCTGACCACCAGACAAGGAGAAATCTAGATGCAACTGGTCAGTTAATTTCCTTCTTGCTGATTAGCTTTCATGGTACCAGAAAGTAGGTACTACACAGCTGCTGGATGGGCATATCATCAACAGACATGCTCAGTTGTGAACTCTGTGATCTTATGGTTGTACATAAACAAGTTCAGGTTGTCTATAAGGACAAAACAATAACACTGATCACAAGAATTCTCACCATATAAATCAAAAACAACAAAAGCCCCATGCCCTAGCTAAGGAATTCCTGGTTTATAAGGTGAGAATTCTTATGATTGGTATTTCTCCAAAGATTTGATAATCTTTCTCTATGTAGCCTTAAATTATTTCAGTGTTTTTGTCTAAATTGCCTTTAACCTGGGCTACCTTTGCAACACATTCTGAATTTCCCATTTGTGAGAGCTACAGAAAGTGGTGAAAAGAGAAGTTGTCTAGCCTGGAGCTGTGCATCTGTCTACATTAAGTAGAGTATGTCATACTGAAGATTGTGGAATAGTTTGAGGAATATTGGTATTAGTTCTTTGAAGGTCTGGTAGAATTCTACATTAAAACCATTTGGCCCTGAGCTGTTTTTGGTTCAGAGACTTTTGACAACTGCTTCTATTTCCTTAGGGGTTATAGGGTTGTTTCAATAGTTTACCTGATCTTCATTTAACTTTGGAAAGTGGTTTCTGTCTAGAAAATCATCCATTTTGTGTAGTGCTGGGAGCCTCCGGGCCTGGAGATGGTTGAAATGTGACACAGAGTAGGACTGCGGTGTGGCTCTAAAGACTGATGGTCTCCAGATATTCTAGCTCTTTAATTATACTGAAATGTTGATGATGATGTCTAAAACATCTTTAAAAAAATCTTTCTTGCTCTTTCTGAGGGTAAAAAGTTGCTGGCTTAGGTGATTGACACCTGTAGCCTAACGGCAGGGGTCGGGCAGGGGCATTAAGAAATGTAGTCTTTGTTCTATCTCATCAGAAACTGCATGGTTCTAACTTTCAGCCTGCTAGTTGGAAGTCTCAGGAAGAAAAGGGGACACCATGAAAAATAATTATAGTGTTTATTTCTATGTTGTAAAAAATTACCTATGAAAGCTCTCCAAGAAAAAGGGGAGAAGCAGAAAGATCCTAAGCAGAGCAAGGAAAATATTTTCTCATACTTTTCTCTTTGTCCTCAGTATTTATACATCTTTCAAAATACATGATCACATGATAAAAGTTCATCACAAGTTTACAGAAAGTCAAATCATAAATTGAATAAGAAACTTACAATAGTGAATGGTTATATACATATCCATTAGGAGTAATTATCTGGCTAAATATTCATCACCTGTCACAGCTCCACAGGTTCATTGAAAGTTAAAAACTATAACTAAGTTATTAGTGAAGTTTTATACAAATAAACCCAGTGAGTATTTTATCTTCTGTCCTAACACCTATAATAAATCATTAGTTTTCTTTTTATGACCTTTGGTTAATTGTTTTACAACCTCTTGGAATGTGCTCTGAGTAGGAGAAAGTCTGGTTACTATCTAAGAACAATTAACTGATGACACTTAAGAGACTGGCAGAGTTCTCATTGCAGATTTGACTATCAGAAGAAACATAATAGCAGTCCAACTATAAAAGAGCTTAATACATATTGATATAATTTTAGGAATACTTATAGGATTATCATTAATAATTAAGAAGTCATCCATTTGTCTATATAGCATCACTATAAGAGAGTATATTTTTGTAGATCTGCAGAGATCTATTTTAAAGGAGTGGGCTAATATCTAGTGATTGTTATATATATATATATATATATATATATATATATATATATATATATATATATATATATGTTTAATATTAACAGGAAAAGCATATTTAGGAATCTTTCCTAAAATTATTTTCTCCTGGGCCTTGCCTGTCAGAGCTTTGTCATAGATATTAATCTAAAGCGAAGTCATTTCAGGAAGATTAGTTATTAGCTTGAACTATGATGGCTCCTGACAGTTCGAATTTTCTAATTTTATGGAGTACAGGCTTTCGAAATAAGATTTAGTGATTCCTTGAATTCCCTCCTTGTCTGTTGTTCTCTCTCCCTTCTCACTTCTGATTTTGTTTATTTGGATGCTGTCTCTCTGTCTTTCAGTTAGCTTGGCTAAGCGTTTGTCTATCTTGTTGATTTTCTCAAAGAACCAGCTCTTAGTTTTGTTGATTCTTAGTATTGTTTTCTTTGTTTCTAATTGATTGATTTCAGCTCTGATTTTATTTCCCACTGTTTACTCCTCTTGGGTGTATTTACTTCTTTTTTTTTTTTTTCTAGAGCTTTCAGATACACTTTTAAATTTGATTGTATTTCTTGCCTTCAAAGAGACTGGACCTTTCCAATCTCTGACTTTGCAACCAAGGTAATAACAGCTCTGAGTTCATTTAAGACTATGTTCTTAACCTCAGACTGTTAAAATTTAGCTTACCTTAAAGAGAATAGTGTAACATATCTTACATGCCTTGAACTTCCCCTGCAATCAGCTTTGACAATGTAAGGTAATGCATAACTTAAATGTCATGTATTCTTCCAAGACCCTGACTCAGAATAATGTGTGTGTGCATGTGCTGTGCTAACCATTTGCTGAAAGCAACTGAGAGTCAAAAGCAACCTTAAAGAAAAAAAAATCTCTTAAATGTTGGAATCAACATGTGAATACAGGTTGGCAACATGTGTTTGCAGTTTTGAGTGCTATTTTGGGCCAATTGGGAGTCAGTAAGTCACTTCTTCCCTTGTGTGCTTGTCTGACTCTGTTAGAGATTTCTGTATGAAAGGTGTCCTTTCCCATACCCTGTGCTGTCCAATAAATAAAAGTCAAAGACCTTTGTTAGAGAGAGGAATACACACACACACACACACACACACACACACACACACACACACACTGGATTACAGTAACCACACAGATCTCAAACAGGTGCAAGACACAGGGAGAGAAGTGAAGAATTTAAAGCTGGGCTCACTTTTTCTCAAACCACTCCAAGAAGAGGATGCTTTGTTTTTTCAGTAGAAATAGACATTTGTTATGGTTTGATATAAAATGTTCCCACAGGTTCACATTTTGAATGTAAGTTAACCAGCTTTTAGAAAACTGACATCTGTAAGAGGCACAGCTTAACTAACAGAAATAAGTCACTGAGGGTGGCCTTTGAGAGTTATAGCCACTCCTGGTTCCTACCTTGTTCTTGGTATCTTGTCCACTATGATAGACAGAACTCCCTGAAACTGTAAGCTACAGTAAATCTTTCCTGCTATGAGTTTTTCCATTAGTCATCTCCCACTGACAGAGAAGTAACTCATGGAAAATGTACCTGGAAATGTTTCTTAAATTGTTTGGGAAACAAAATTCAAAACCAAATCTTCCAATCCAAAAATCTATTCCACAAATATGGTAAAGAAAACACTTATTGATTCATCCCTTTAACCAGCATGTGTGGCTGGGAGATAGCTCAGGTCCTAAAAAACTTGCAATGAAAGTATGAGGACTTAGGTTCAAGTGGAAGTTATGTGTTGAAGCCAGATGTCATGTCCTATACTTGTAATCACACTGCAAAGGAAGCAGGCACAACAGATCCCTGGGGCTCGCTGGCAAACCAGTCTAGCCTACTTGGTGAGTTCTAGGCCAGTGAGCGAATCTGTCTTAGAAACCTAGATGGATAGATTTCTAGGGGTGCCACCTGAGCTTGTCCTTTGACCTTAACACATATATGAACACAAGTGTACCTGCATATGCCTGTACACTGAACACACACTAAATAACATTCAACATAATGCTTACAATAGACAATCAACTAAGACTTGCACAGTCCACAGAGATAGAAAGAAATCAGCTTCTCTTATACAATAACACAGGTACAACCTCTAGAGACACATCTCCAAGAGACACAGAAACTAGACCTGAAACTGGAAGACATGATGCTTCACACATAGATCATTCTCCTATTTCCAGGTGGGTAGAATGCCTATGAGAGGACGCCTGGTTTTACCTAGAGAGAAAAATATTTAATTTTTTTATATCTTTATGGTGTCAGATCATTTTTGCAAACCAAAGCAAAAAGTTCATTGAAGTTAGGCCTATACTGTCAGGTATCTGGGAGGGAGCCATGCTAGCTCCCTTGATGTTCATGGTTTTAGGGTAGCTCAGGTCTTTGAGAAAGACACGTGTGCCACAAAGCTCACAAAACTCTGTCCAGACTGTGGAGAGCCATTCCCAGAAGATGGCGCCTGGCAGGCAGCCAGGCAAAAATGTTTGTATCTATAAACAAACCTTATTAGGAATATATAAACAATTTGCAGCTTTCTCTAGTAGAGTACACATAGTATTATGCCACGTGGCAGAGAATTGTTGGCTGGCCTTTAGGGGATATAAGCCGGACGCGGAAGGGGAGAGTGTGCTATTTTTGTATCATAAGCTTGAATAAACTGCTTGAGGAAGAAACTCGGAGTTGGGCTTTCTTTCTGCTGGTCAGAGAGGAGCAACAGCGACACCAGACTTTTAAAAAAAGATGATATAGACACACAGAGACACATGCGTACTTAAAGAAAACTATGTAAGTTTTCTAAAATGAATGCTCTATAAAAGAGAGGAAGAAAATCTCTTCTCTGAATTCCATTAGGAAGAATTACTTTTTTCACTTTCAATATATGTTTGTCCTATATTTGTCCTTTAAAAATAGGTGAAGGGGACTAGGGAGGTAACTTAGTAGGTAGGATAGCTTGCTCTGCAATCATGAGGGTCTGAGTTTGAGCCAGGCATGGATATGTAAGGTGGATACAGGCAGATGCTGGGAGCTCACTTGCTAACCAGTCTACCTGAAACTATGATCCTCTGGTTCAGTGAGAGGCCCTGCCTCAAGACAGTAAGTCAGAGAGCCACAGATCAAGATGCCAAGTATCCTGCTTTGGCTTCAGTATGTGCACAGGTGAGTGCTTATGCATACAAACACGTTCTCATGCATGTACCACACACCACATGTAACACACATACACAAACACACACACACACACACACACACACACAGACTCACACTTATATTATGCACCATACATCATACATATATACATTCACATATCACACATATAATGTCACTCTCATGCTCACATGCATACACTAAACATCTAACACACACACACACACACAGAGAGAGAGAGAGAGAGAGAGAGAGAGAGAGAGAGAGAGAGAGAGAATATGAAGGCCTTTCTACGGTCAGTACCATAGTCTACAAACAAGCACTCCTTGATCACTAGTGTATTAGGATTAATTAATATTATATTTTCACAGTGAAAATGAAATTGGAAATGCTCCAAATACATTATAATTTACCTTTCATAGACACTTACAAAATGATTTACTTTGATATAACCTGCATAAACAAGACCCTAAACTGTAAAGTTGCTAATTGCTCTTGCCTTTCATGAATGTCAGCCTCTGTGTATTGAGCTAAGTAAACACACATTAATGAATCATTAATGTCCGCCCAGGATCAGGCCAGAGCTTTCAAAGTAACCAAAACACCATTATAAAGAAATGGATTAAATTAGGGGAAGTATGTTAAGTCGCCTTTATTTTATCTTGCAACACTAGATTAATCACAGGCACGAAAGTGTTATCCTAATTGAGCTTAAAAAAATAGTCTTTAGACTTTGATTAGAGTTATTTTAATAATGACTCCAATTTGCTTTATATGTGTAAATCAAACCACAGGGTGCTCAGAAGATATTAATTGGAGATGAGATTAATCATTCCTTTGGGTTTGATTCACTTGATATCAACCCCTCCCTGATGTTAGGGAGAATCAAGGTCTTTGGTGCTTCATTAAGCACAGAGAAAGCCAATGGGAAAGTAACACAGAGATCCTCTTGCCTGATAATGAAGATTCTTCCTGACCCTATATCTACTGCACAGATGTGAAGATGTAGAGTGAAAAATTATAAAGATTATTTTATGAAATATATACAGGCTTTTTCTTTATCCTAGACCTGAGCAAAAGAATGCAAGTTCCAGAAGGCGGAACTGAATGTAAGATTTCAGGCCTTCACTGCCCCGGGATACATTCCGGGTGGAGGACATTATTCCTGAATTAGAGGACACTTGCTAGATTAACATTCCTCAAGCCTCAGGGTGGGGAAGGCCCAAAGCAAGAAGACACATTCCTGACCACAGAGAAAGATGCAAGTCATCTGGGTGGTTCCAAGAACTAGCTAACTTTCCACTGTTCTTGTTTACCCCTCCCCCCTTGAGGTCTTCCCAGTGTTACAGCCTGCTGATGTTCAAAATTTGTAAAACAACCAATCATGTGTAACCGTGCAAAAATGCAACCAATCATGTGTAACCGTGCAAAAATTCCTCCCTTTCCTTACCTTGTGCTATAAAAAAAAAAAGCCCCTCAGCTTTCTGGCCTTTTGTCAAACTTTGTTCCTGCATGGACGAGCAGTTTGACCATTGGGTAGCCAACTCTCCCCAATAAACCTCTGCTGATTGCATCCAGGTATGGTGTCTTGTGATTTTGGGGTGGCCGTGATTTCCTGAGACTTGAGTAAGGGTCTCCCAAGTTTGGGGGTCTTCAGAAACTGGATTTCACTTACCAAGAAGAAAAAAAAAAAAAAAAAAAAGAGTTCTTAACAGCCCTTTGAGATGCAGCTTAAGAGCAACCAAAATGGTAGACATGCCCAGACAGCAACTCACCTCCAAGGAGCCCTCACAGTGTGCTCATTGTGCTCTCTGTGTGCTGTGTTCTCTCCCTGAGTGCCTTCCTATCGTAATAAATTCCAACTCTACTTCATGCTGGCTTGTCCTGAAATACTTTTCTGGGTCAAAACCAAGGATCCATTTACCTGATTTGGTGTCCCTAAAGGATTAAAGGAACCTCCTCCTTTGGCCTCTGTGGGTAACAGCATGGAGACGGGGCTCTGTCCCTGCTGCTGATGACAGAGTTCCAAGAGTCTCTGCCTTCAAGCCTGATTTCACCAGCCCAAGCTCATCTGTTAACCTCATCTACAGTGTAGCCAAAAGATTCTAATCATCCCCTATTGGAGCCCCTCATGGACTGCCCTTCTATGCCCTTTCTATGCATCACATCACATCTTCACAGAAACCTTAAAAGTAGGCTTACACAAAATGAGGAAACCGAGGCTCAAGGGGTAGTTAGGCACTGGGAATGATGGTTCCTAGCTTGTAAAGAATGGGGTGGAAGCTGGGCGGTGGTGGCGCATGCCTTTAATCCCAGCACTTGGGAGGCAGAGGCAGGTGGATTTCTGAGTTCGAGGCCAGCCTGGTCTACAGAGTGAGTTCCAGGATAGCCAGGACTACACAGAGAAACCCTGTCAAAAAAAAAAAAAAAAAAGTGGGGGGAAATAGACTGGGGTGGAGATTAACATTAGATTTGTTTATCTTCAAAGAACGTGTACCTGATTTAAGCCTTTCTTCTGATGATCAGAGAAAATTCATCTTAATTAAATATTGTTTAAGGTTCAAGACAATAAGGAAACCTCATCTCCATAAGGAAATCTCAGGTCATTAGCTATTAACAGCACAGGGGAAAAGGCTCAGTGAAAGCTACAGCTAGTTAGAAATGTTCAGAGGTCTACCTTGCTTTTTAGTACTTTTATTGGTAAGCTTAGAACTCTTCTTCTTCAGACAATGTTGAAGGCCCACTTAGCAACTGGATATCAGCTTTCCATTCATTTATAACTGTTCTGAGACACCTGCCACAGCTGGATGAAGTGGAGACCTGGGAATTTGCTTAATGCATGAGGAAATGTTTTAGCTTAGTAAAAGATGGGTTAAAGAGAAAGGCAGAGCTTGGTGGCTAAAGTGTGTATTTGTGTGTGCTTCTATGGGCTTAGGTGAATTTTGTATATATAAATGTGCTGGCACATATATGTTCATGTGATGAGGGATAGAGGTTTTTCTATGATGTCATCTTTACGTTTCTTTGAGCATGAAGACATGGGTTTGATCCAGTGAACTCAGAAATGGTGGCATGTACTTCCAACCTCATCACTAAAGATGTAAATCCCCTGGGCTTATTAGCCTGGTGGCCCAGCCTACTTGAATAGTTCCAGGCCAGTGAGAAAATTTGTCTCAAAGGGGCACACACAAATACACACATGCACAATGACAATGTCAAAGGCTGTTAGCCTGCCTGATTCTCTAAGCTTGTGGAATAATGGTGGCTGGTGGTGGTGATAATTTAAGTTACAGTGGGTATAATGTCCAGCAAGATGACCTGAGAACAAGCAAGTCTGAGACAATTGCAGCATCAGATCTACCAAGTTCTACCACATTGGGGAGCAGATTGCTTTGTTACTTGAGCATCATGTGCATGAGTGAACCATCATTGATAGCCATTTCTTAACAAAACTAGTTGAAAACATTCTTGACTGTGGTGGAGTAGAATCAATGAGAACCACCACAGAAGTACTGGGTTGTAGTTTTCACCAACTTCCAAAGAAGTTCATGATTCAAGTGTATTTGAAATGTATTATATATATGTACATGTACATGTGTATGAATATGATGCATATGTGTGGATATATATATATATATGATGTATAAGGTATATATGTATATATATACACATATATATGATGTATATGATGTATATGTATACATATATGTCCAAGAAGCTTACATAAAATATATTACATGTGCATTAAATATGTTACATACATATTTAAAATATACAAACTTACATGCTACACTTTTCAAAATATAAACATTCAAAAACCAAGGTCTTGGAAAAAGCATCCAGCGTATTGTACCATTGAGGTTGTCTATTCATTAAATAAATCTGTTGTTGCTTGCAAATATGATTTCAAATCTCTACTCTTAGACAGTGTGGAAAAGAACAGAATCCTTGCACCATGATGGAACTTGGGGAATTCCACATGAATATTATTTGATTTGTGTCTTCCTCAGTCCCTAAGAGTAGTCACCTCAGGTTGGCAATTTCATCCCCAATCAAGTGACAGCAGTATTTGGTCTTATCTAAGCCAATTTACCTGCTAAGCCTCTGAAGTGCCTGCATGATTCATTCTGCATAAAATCATTTGTTTTTTTTTTTTTCTTTTCTCCCTGTAGATAATTGGTTCTTGGCACCAGAACTTAAGCTATTTACAGTGCAAGTCTGTTAAAATGACACTGAGATCTAGTTCAAACAAACAGAATCAAAGTCCAGGATGCAGTTTTAAAAATGCTTTTTACCACACCTGTTCAAATTAAATTTTAAAATTTTAAATTTTAAATTTAAATACCCCCATGGGACTTATTGAGGAAAATGGAAATGAAGAAGGCATTCCAAACCATGATCCAACAGTGATCTTATTCAGTTTTCCCAGAGAGAAAAGGGGAAAACAAAGGTTTAGGAGAAGTCTTTCAAGAGACGGAGATCCTCTGTGTGGGCCACAGACAAATAATATAATTTGAGAATGTCACACCTTATGTCCCCTCAAATCACACCTTGTGCTTAGAGGTCTTAGGGTCTAAGACGTATAAAGATGTATTTAAGAAGGCAATGTATTAATCATGTGTTATAACACTATCCTGTAATTCACTGACCTAACTCTAGGGAAGAAGTCTAGAAAACTCTCAGAAGCCTACCTATTTGGGTTCATAACTTTCTGCTCCAGGAGGACACAAAAACATTCAAATGAGAAATTAATACAAAAGTAGCTATAATAGCTCAAACTTGTTGGGTATAAAATATATAGTAGAAACTATTGTAAATTATGCTAATTAAATCATCTATATGAAATACTTAGGCTACTACCTACCCAGCATATATAAATGCTTGGCATATTATTTTTAATTATTATGTTTTTATTAAGTAAAATGTAGGTAGCCTTTTTAGCCTTTTACATTTCGAAAGGAAACAGCATTTGTTGTGGTTTCCGATGCTGTAACTGTGAATTAGTTGGATAAATTCTCCTGACAAAACAACTGTATGTTTTTATAACAAACATCACATATTAAACTGCTTGTTAATTTGAAGAGTTTCAAAGACAGACAAGAACTCCCAAGCTAATTAATTTTTGGATGAAGTCCCAAAATCAAGAGGTAAGCAGAATATCGGAGGACAGGAATTGCATGGATGTGAATTGAGGTGTTAGTGCAGCAAACCTGGGAGCTGGCTCCCAGGCTCTGCAGGCGGAGGCAGAAGCCAAGGCTAGGCAGTGTTCACTAGAGTCAGGGGCCTGGAACTGCCCAGCATAAAGACAAACTGACAAACTGGATCCAACCAAACTCACCTGTACCCTCAACCCAGAGGTCTGCAGAAAGACAAGACTGTGTGGACAGTAAGCAAAGGGGGAAAAAAGGAAAAATTAAAAGTTTCTGAGCAGGTGTATGATTTTAGGCCTCTAAACTCTTATGAGTATATAGCAGTCATAATATAGTCAATAAGATTAAAGATCAATAGCAAAAAGATAATTTAAGAGTAGCACATCAAGTGTGAATGTTGACAGGTTGAGAGAAAGAGGAGGAAAATGTCCTTAAACACAGACATTGTCTCTGAGGAGGTGGTCTAAATTAATATTCGGTGAGTTGAGTAGGCATAGTGTAATTTCTAGGGTAAGAATTTAAATGATAGAAATACAAGGTATGAAAAAATATGGCTAATAAATCAAAAACAGTCCACAATAAAAAGTAGCAAACAGACAGAAGGACAACTATAAAACAGCAGGGCAGAATAAATCTAAGTGGATTATATAGATTTAATTATAGAGAAAAAAGCATTGAGCTAAGTATTTATTATCAGACTGTACAAAAAAAACAAAAAAAATCTAGCAATACACCATTTACAAAAGAAAATTTACAAACACATACATTCAAAATTTGTACAGAAAATAAGTTGTAAAAGAGTAAGGACATAAACACATTGAAGGGGACTCAGAGATGCCCACCCTAACTGAGGAGCAGCCCTAACAGCAGAAGCTTACTTCTGAGGGTAAAGATTTTCATTCACTCTGAACTTTCTATTATTTTGAATTTATAAACAACAAATACCATAGCTTCAAAATATTAAAAATAAAAACTGACCAAACTAAAAACAAAAAAAGTAGAGAAGTCTATTGCCCTAATGAGGGATTAAAGTACACACCTGAAAGAATCAGAAAACATAAGCAGGCAAAATAACACTAAATATTTGAACAATGCCATTGTGTACAGAAAGAATGGATGTAGGGTGGGCATGGCATACATCAGTGTCTTTGTGCTTGTATTCTTTCCATATAGCTATAGCCTAAAGCTTTTTTAGAAACTCTGGACAGAGAACTTTCCCTCCAAACAAGGATATATATTTGGATATGGTACGCATATGTATAGCTTGCATATAGTCACAAAACAAATATTGGTCTTATTTCAACACTTTCTGTTCAGCTACCCTATGGGCTGAGGGGATCAGTTTCTTAAAGCCCTTTTAAATCACTCATGGCTGAAAATAGGTGCAACACAGTTGTAAAGCTGTGGGATAGAAGGATCTTGCCATTCTAAGAATAAAGGCATTATATCTATTGGTGATATCAAACTACTTCAATATCTGGAGAGTCAAAACATTATTCTCTCAGTTGCTGTGAGTTGACAGTTGGGAGTGTCTTAGATTCTGTTCAAATATTTGCTGGCATGTGGTCACAGGTTACTGGACCAAAATAATAAAATAATAATAATAATAATAATAATAATAATAATAATAATAATAATATCACTGAATGTGTTTAATCAGGAAACCTAAAAGCAAGAAGCTGGCTTGTGTTCTTTCTTGGTTCCTCTTTTTTTTTTCTTGATAACTGGACTCCAAGGTGGACTCTAGCAATAGCTGCTTCCTTATGGTCACATCTCTGTGTGGTTTCCTCTTAGAATGAATAAGGTTGTCTTGTGTCAACAGTACACTATTGAAATAATGATGGTAACTTCTACACATTATACCATCCCCCTTGATCTTGTTTGGGTTAGTCATCCAGGAAAGCTAGTCACTGAGATGTGATCAATTCAATAACCTCATGCAGAGGTCCACAGGGTGAGGAGTCAAGGCTTCCCTCCACAGACATCTCTCATGCACTAATTAGACAGCCATTTGAGGGATGTCTTGGAAGCAGAGCCTTTACTTCTGGTTCAGCGTTTAGATGATACAATGCTGACAGTAGACTATACCTGCCATGGGCAGCTCTGAGCCTTAGCCACCCAGCTAAGACACTCCCAATTGTCAACTCACAGAAACTGAGAGAATAATGTTTTGATCTATAGATATCGAAGTAGTTTGTTACCACCAATAGAAATAAGTTTATCTAATAACCATGACCCGTTCCTAGTTCCTCAGCATCTATCAAGCGTTTTAATTCCATATAGGTTTAAAACCACACCACAAAGTTTGGAAGTTATATTTAGTCTTTTTCTTTCTTTTTTTTTTTTTTTTTTTTGGTTTTTTGATTTTTTGGTTTTTTTTTCGAGACAGGGTTTCTCTGTGTAGTCCTGGCTATCCTGGAACTCACTCTGTAGACCAGGCTGGCCTCAAACTCAGAAATCCGCCTGCCTCTGCCTTCCAAGTGCTGGGATTAAAGGCGTGCGCCACCACCGCCCGGCATTTAGTCTTTTTCAAATCTCCAATAAGCAGGAACAAAAATTATATCCCATAAGCACTCCTGGGAGTTGCCATGGGTGGGACCTGGGAGTGAGATGTGGTCCGGGGTCCTCTCAGCCTTATCAACAAACTTGTTCTGGCATTTTCATCTCTGAGATCAGTTTTCTAGGTGAAGTGATTGTTGTGTAACCAGCAGAGCATCTTTGTTGCTATAACAATGGCCATGTTTGTTTTCTAAGTTTGAAAACAGAATGTCCAGCTATGTGGGAAGTGAGCAGAAGAGATGAGATTGGGGTGGGGACTTAGAGAAGCTTCTGGAACACTGAGTCCACATGTGTAGGAAGAGGAGAAAGATGTAAAGATAAATTCTATCTGTGACATGAACAGCATGTGGATACTGAGACACCACACAGCAAGCCTGACCTACTGTTTAGTCTCAAGGAGAGAGTGACTCTGAAGATATGAGGCCAAATGAAGATTCAGAACCAGGACAACAGCTGACCCTGAATCTTCATTTAACTTCTAAACTCATCTTTTTGTTCCCATTATCTGTGTACTTGGTTCACTTGGACAGAATGTTCCAAGGAACAGGTTGTTGTGCACAAAAACATCCCTGTCTTATCTGGGCTAGTTCTCTGGTTGCCCCTTTAAATATGTCCCCTGCACTCTGTATTGTGACCAGTGAGAGAATATTTAGTCCTCTCTCCTCTCTAGAAAGTCACGGCTTGACTGGAGTAGGTAATATTGCCAGTTTCTTATTACAATGTTTTGCAAACACCTAGAAGAGTATAGACCTACGGTGGTCATTCAATTAATATCAGTCATTATATTCAAAAAAGCAAATTAATAATTGATAAGGAAAGTCTATAAATTTGGGAGGCTTGCCATGGAGTTGAAAAATGCCAACGATGCAAAATAATGTTATATTAAGAAGGGGCAAACACAGAATCCTAGGTTTTTACCTATGAGCCTTTGATAAGTGGGGATTTAGTAAATAAGCAAAGACTTCTCAAGAGGCTCAGGACAAAAGGCTTGACTTCACTCTTAGGGGTGGAAGGGTACCACACAGAGATGAGTTTATCATGGGTATTTGTCATGAATAGTGAGTTCTAAAACCAGGGTGCTAGTAAGATAACAGTATTTATATGCATAGTAGTTCTCCGAGGAATAGGATAAGCTGTAGAGCAAAGATTGCTACCACCCCACATGGAGGCTGAAACCTAAAGTCTCCTGATGATTGTCACAAAAGATAACAATAACACAAAGCATAATGTTAACAGCACAGTGCCAACCATAGACAATTGTCATGATTTGAACCTGAACTGTTATGGTTCGAACTTGAACTGTCCCCCACAGGCTCTTGATTTGAATGTTTGGTTCCCGCTATTAGTGCTGTTTTGAGAGGTTCTGGGAACTTGGGTTGCTAAGACTTAGTTGAAGGAAGAAGATCTCTAGAGGAGGATCCTTGGGAGACCCTCTGCTTTCAGTCTATCACCATGTGAGCAGCTATCTTTTGCCATATGGTGTCACCATGATTTTCTGCTCAAATACACGGGGCCAATAAAGTGTGTACTGTGTCCTCTGAGTCATAGATCAAAATAAATTTCCTCATAAGTGATTTCCATCGGCGTTTTGGTCATGATGATGCTTGAGCAACTAATGTAGCAATGAAGCAAAGGCAAAAGCACAGAACTCTAAACTCACTTCTCTGTGTGGATCTGGGGTTCAGGGACAGACCTGAACAGTCCCCAGAATTCTTGTGGAGACATTATATATAACTAGACCCAGTTCCAGGCCTAGATTAGAGTCGGGGCCCTTACTATGTGCCTGTATTTCCTATAAAAACCTTGTTACATTAAAAAGAGAATGTTTCTTGTTTAATATACATCTTCTAGCTAACTATGACCTCCCTTACTCGCTGCTGTTTTCTCAGAGCTTAGAAACGCCTGGCACAGAGAACTAAGTCAATATATGTGAAATTAATGAGGAGCTGATGAAATGAATGGTTGAACTCCCCCATTCATCACCCCCTCTGTTTTAGAAATGTACTGTCAGAGTTGGAGAGTTTTGAACTTTCCAAAGGGAAGGGAACCACGGCCATCAGCAGTGGCGGTCTGTGAAGCATCTTGTGTCTCTCTCCTGAGAGAATGATGCCACCTCAGTAGAAAATATAAGCCTGATTTGAACGCAGTATCTATTTGACTCAACTCTATGTCCCTAAGGTGTCTAGCACAGTGCTTTGTTAATGGTGAAGAATAATTCTAAGAAGCTATGAGACAAGTAGATGAATACTATGAATACTATCACCACTGAAGTATATATGTATACCTTGACGTAAAGAAGTCACAGGAACCCAAGTGTGGTAGTTCCCCCTCTCATCTCAAGCTCAAGAAGCTGAAGTAAAAGGGATGCTATGAGTTCAAGGCCAGCCCAAGTTACATAGTGTGTCCAAGCCAGTATGGGCCACAGTACAAGATCCTGGGTCAACAACAACCACACAACAACAATAAATAAATTACAAACCCCAATGTAGAAATCACTAAGGTGGGATTTCAGATACATGCTGCCTGCCTGGGTGTCAGAGATAATGTAAAGAAAAAGTAGATTTCATAAGGACAATTAAACCTTCATTTTTTTAATCCGATGAGTATTACTGAGAACCTATTGTAAGCCAGACGCTGCCCCAGGTATTTGGTAGACATTAATGAGTAATAGGAACATCTGCCTTCTCTTCTGTGATGTTCCCTGAGCTTGAAAGGCAAGGGTTGATGGTTATGTCTCATTTGGGCTGAGCACTTTGCCCAGCCCCTTCCTCTCAGTACTAGGACCATTGTCAGCTTACACTTTCTAGTATGACCCAAACCAAAGCAATAGACACAGAGCTGGAATGTTAACACATTGCTTTTGACATTCTAAAATTGTGCAACCACTTTGGAAAGCCATTTGACAACTAAAGTGGAAACTTCTGGTTTCTTTGGAGAGTAGTTGTGTTGGATGGTATTTTGCTGGGGAAAACACGTGGTGGAGTATTTTCCTGAAGCTGACAAAGGTGAAAGGATGTTTTGCTCAAGCAGATCATGAAGGAATGTTTTGCTGAAGTAGACATAGGTGAAAGGATGTTCTGTTAAAGCAAGCATGTGACAGGACCTGTGATGAAGGATTCTTCACTAATGACATGCATGTATTGGTCTGCCTTACATTGTATAGTTGAACTTGGTTTGTTCTGACTTCATAGAGAGAAATGCACCAAAAACTTCTTGTAGTATGCTGGTGGCTTCTTGCTGCTTTTGCGGACTCGGGCTGATTGGCACAGTGGCATCAAGCTGAGACAGACTTACATGCTAAGGCAAGACCTGTGGTGACAAAAGACCCATAGAGAACATGTGATGTTTGGAGAAAGTATTAATAGGATTCAATGGCCTTTGAGAGAGATTTGCAGGCCTAGCTATGTTGCATCACTTATCTTTGCTTCCTTGAGACAGGCATGGCAAAGAACTTCTCCTGGTGTCCCCGGTGGTCTTGGTCCCTCTTACTGACTTATGCCAATTTGGCTGAGGCCTAGCTGTCTCTGCTAGATCATGCCATTGCTCCTGATTCAGATTTGCTATCTCAATTCTACAGAACTGGACTTCTGGTGTACCCACGAAGTGTTTGTGAGTAAACTGAGCTGCCACTGCTGACCTGTGGACTGAATTGCTGATTTTCTGACAACACAAAAAGGATTTGCTCCAAATAACCATTTCCAAACAGGTCCACTTCTCCTGTATCCTAATAACTTTTTTTTCCTACTACTTTGGGTAGGTGGTGCTCTAGAAGGAAAGGTAAAGTGTTTAAGAACCCATATTAAAAGTAGGTTTTGAAAAATTAAAGAAAACATAACATTTTATGAAGTTAAACATACACTAGTCTTACAGTTAACCAATCTCATCCCAAAAGGAAGAAAGATGTATGTTTGTATAAGCCTTCTACATTCACGAATATTCAATAGCTAATCTAACTGCAGAATGCTCATACAAGGGAACACGGTGTTATGCACACAAAAACACAAATTATTATTAGAAAAAAATAGGTTCCAAGCCAAACAAAACACAAAATTTACATTGTATTATTACATTTCTATGAAATTCTAGAAGAAGCAGGTGAGGTAACTGGGGCAGTAGCTAGGAAAGAGATGATGGTTTTGTGACTGTGTTCCATACTGTACATTTCAAAGAGTGAATTTGGTGGTGAGCAAAACCTGAATAATTGGAGAATAAGAGGAGAAAACAGAAATGAATGTGGCTATAGACAGCTGTGGCTTGGATGTCTGAGTCAAACACACATAACAAGGTGATTTCATCACCTTTCCCCTCTAGTATAAATGTCACCTGCTGGGTTTCACTTTCAGAAAAGATGCCTCCTTAAAGGAAGACCTTCATTAGAATCCTTCTGTCTTGTCTTTCTGGATCACATGGCCAATATTCTAGACTTTCAAGTCTCTTCTGCAGAACTTGACACGTCTAGTTTTAATATTTGAGAACTTGTAGTGGTAGGAAGTAGTAACATGTTTCCTGCCAATAAGGGCCCTAGCCAATGCTCAATAATAAAGTATGTACTAGTAGGCAAAACGTGTACCAGATTTATCTAGTAAGAGCTGTACCTAATGCCAGAACCATTGGAAGTGAAGACCAAAGACCAAGTAAGAACTTT
This sequence comes from Arvicanthis niloticus, assembly GCF_011762505.2. Classification (NCBI taxonomy): domain Eukaryota; kingdom Metazoa; phylum Chordata; class Mammalia; order Rodentia; family Muridae; genus Arvicanthis; species Arvicanthis niloticus. Next base: position 66,294,558 of record NC_047673.1, on the reverse strand, counting down.
CCTATGTGAATTCTCTGTGATGAGAATGTAGAAATGTGATTGGGCAAAGTTTTGATCTTTTGTCCAATCAGATATAGCAGCAATTCCTAGGAATATTCTTACAAAGGGAAATTCAGTGGGGCCTGTGAATTCGGTTTAGATTATTCTTGTGTCTCTGTGTAGCTTTCTTGCCTCTGTGTATTGGATAAAGCCTGCCTCTTCAGGGATAGCCTGCAAGGATTAAGGGAAAGGAGGACCTTTTTAGGATTTATGGAGATTCTAGTTTCTATGATTCAGTTTAAAGGAAAATGAAGAATGGGAGACAAAGGGACAGAAGGCCTGGGGGGAGCTTGCTTCTGAGAGCTTCCAATCTTCTTCACTGCTAAGCACAGCAGGCTAAAGAATCATAGTTTGGGATATCATTGTATGAGTCCCAACAGAGTGAAATAAACACAAGAAAGAGCGATGGGATGAGTGGGAAGGAATGTGGTAAACACTTTGGACTTTGTTTCCGGAAGTTGGAGAGCAATTAAAGCAGCAAGGGCAATGTTATGGAAGACCTTGTGAGTATCATGTCCTTCCTAGATGGACCAACTCATGCTTATGTAAAGAATGCGAATACATACTTTAATTCAACACTGGTGATGCTTACAAAGTCCTGTGACTTTTGCTGGATCTTTAGGTTTTAAAGCTCGGGAGGCACACAGTGCTTGTCCTCAGATGGTCTAGTGAAGAATATGCTAGCAAATCTCACAAGCCAGAGATTGTCATAACAGAGCAATATACAGAATGCAATCGCAACCAGGTAAAAGAGCGGTTAACTCTGCTAAGAATTTCAATAGTAGCTTTCTGAGTGAGAAACCTGATCTGGAGTCTTTCTAGTAAACAAGAATGAGGAACAGATCATGCAGAAGGTGAAAAGGAAAAAAATGAGGGTGTGGCCATTCAGAGAGTCAAGCCAGAAGAGAGGCAAGGAGAGTGAGTGGCAGGTGAAGGAGAGAATGGCATCATATGAGGTTGGCTAGGGACAAGGAAGGACAATGCAATTGTCTTTTATTCTATCCCAATTGAATGTAGAGTGAAACGGGCCATTAAGCATGATGCAAAAGCTGCTTGAGGCCATACCCAAGCCCCTTTCCTGAGCCCATGAATACTTCTTGTCGATGTTTAACTGACTAGTCAATGCTTACAACTGCTTCGTAACTTGTTGTGGCAAGCTATTTTGCTTGGAAAGTTATTATTTATCCTCCATCGGTATCTTGGGCAAACTACAGCCTGTAATGGCATTATCAGAGCACGTAGGTAGCATCAGCCACTTTACCTTCAAGGAAATAGCATCAACATCAGTGTTTGCTGCAAAACCTTCATCTGGGCCCAAGACTTAGTCTTCACTCAATCTGTTTTTCTCTTACTCTTTTTTTTTTTCTTGCCTTCTTTACTTCACCCTGACTTGAAAATTTCTCATGAGAGGACTCTCTCTGGGAACCACAAACACCCCAATTTCCATTCTAGGCCCTGATTCCAGCAGACCTGTCTGAAGACATTGGAAAATAAACTTATCAAAGTTATGTTTCAGAATGAGATTTGGTTGAATGTAGAGTTTTAGCAGAGGGAAAATGTAAGGATAATAGATTTGGAAGTTAACAAAGGGCTGCATCAGGGCCTCATCAGGAAGATGGGGTGGGAAGATTTGATTTCATTTCCTGGGTATTTTATCAGAGTGGCATATGAAGCAGCGAAAAAGTCTAGGCTGATCCTCCAGTTTTGAGGACAGCAGGGTAGTCTTCAATATCATTTACTGAAGGGAAAATGAAAGAGAGATAGCCCCTCCGGGAGGCAAAGTGCCAAATGAATTCAGCCTGCAACTTCTTAAGTTGAGACTCTCCTGGGATATACTACCAGGAAAATGTTTTAAATCAGACTCTAGATCCTAGGTAACAGGGATGGGCAGAAATGTTGATCTGGAAGGCATCAGCATTTAAATGCCAATTGAAACCACATCCTTGTATGGATAGGAGTAGGCTGTGAACAAGCTCTGGAGACTTAACATTTGGAGAGCTGCTGTAAAGGGGGAAAGCAGCTTGGGTGATCACTGAAGCTCCAAGGGAGACAGATAAACCTAAAGACAGCTGCAATGCCAAGCAAAGAAAAGGATGAAGAAAGATGGCTCTGGATATTCAGTACATCAGAGACCTGAAATAGGAGAGTGCCAGAAATGGACCAAAGTAGTCTGCTACTTAGTGGCTCTGGGGATGGTTTTGATGAATATTTCAACCCATGAGCTAAGCGGGAAGCATTTGAGTCTCAGGGAAATGGAAGATAATATGGGGCAGGCCCAATACTGATACTTCCAACCACAAGCCTTCTGCCTTGTGGTTTGTTCTTCTGATTAAATACTCCAAGTTGTTTTATTCTCCCCAGTTTCTGTCTGAGTCATGAGAGTGAGTGAACTATATACCTGTCAGAAAGAAGCACCTGCCATAGTGAGGAGGAGGCGGCCATAGACTTTTCAAACAGAGTAAGTAGGCTTCTAGTGCACTGTCCTTGCCTATTACTCGGCAGACAGTCACTCAGCCAGTCTACACAGAGGCCCAGGAATGTCTTCTCCTGCCTTACACAGTCAAGAGGCTCCCACTGTACACTTAGAATCAGTCATTCTCTTCAGTGGAGACCTTGAAGGGACCCTGAGGTCCCAGGCATCCCAAGGACATGAAAAGTGCATTTCCCAGGGGATCATGGGAACTCAACATTTTTTTAGAATAAACAGGAATGAAGAGTGCTACCTCTGAAACAGTTTTTGTTTCATCCCCACTTCTGTCTTATCTGCTTCTTCCCTTTCAACACTATTTCTTCGTGTTTGACTATTTCTTTGTGTTTGACTAACTTAGTCTTTGTTTTTTCATAGTTTCTGCTTTGACTTCTACAAAACACTATTTTAACATTGGTTAAACAGTTCGAAGGGGGGATGGGTTATGCCAGCAGATTGGCTCTTCTGCCTCCTCATGTCTGTTCAGCTCCCATGGCTCCACTGTGACTTCCTGCTAGGGACTATCTGGTGCTAACAGGATTGATTTCTTAACATCTCAGGCTTTTCAGCTTCTCGGGAGGAAGGGAGTCTACAGAACTATGGAATCTGTTTTATATGGCCACAGTTCATTAGATAGACCATGGGTAGTTCCCACAACAACTCCTAGATGTGGAGAAAGAACCCTAGCTTTTAAGATCTATGCCAAATGGCCAGAAGACACAAGCTAGAAATGCAATTATATTGAGTCCCTCTGGGGTTTGACTTTGACAAGAAAGAACTAGGAGATGGAGAAGAGCCAGCAAACGGTTTCTCCTTCTGCCCTGCATCCTGCTGCAGGGAGAAGTCCTGAACTGTACTCCTCTCCTTTCCTTATAGTGCATCCTCTCCCCGACCTTATACTGACTGGCCCAAAAGTGTGCCTTTCAGTCACCCCTTCATATGTTTTTACCTCAGGCTTCATATTTCTCTGGACCCTAGGCTAAGCTAGAGACCTGAAGAGAGTTGATTTCAGGACTTAGTGATGGGCCAACTTTTGAAGATCAAGTTCAAACTCCCACCTGCCTGAGAAAATGGCCTGCTGCATTTCTGAGCATGTCTAACACGGGAATGCCCACACTCAGATAATCCCTCAGTTTCTCTGTAGAGAATATTGCATGTGGACATTTCTTTCTTGCCTTGGTACTACATGGAGACCATCAGAGAGGACCACTCGTTCACAGTTTAGGGTCAACTGAAAGTCTTTATTTCAGCCAGCTAGAACTACACTTATCTATTCAGGACCTAAATGTAGTCCTGAGCAAGATATTTTAAAGATTAAAAACCAAGATTTTTTTTTTGAGTTTTTTATTAGATATTTTATTTACACTTCAGATGCCATCCCCTTTCCCCATTCCCCCCTTAGAAAACCCCTATCCCATGCCCCCTTTTCCTTTTTGCATTTATACATTTTTTTTAAAATAATGTTAATCATAAGCTTTATAAGTTTGGAATTGTTCAATCAGAGGTGTAACCCACTGACCAACAACTATCTTTGACTGGTGGAGATACATGAATAACTGCCTCCCTGTCTCCCCCCTCTTTCTCTCTTTCATCACCTAGCTTCTCCTATCCTTCTTCTCCTCCTCTTCTTACTCCTTTTCTTCCTCTCAGTACTCCTCCTACCTTAGCTCCTCCTACACATCACCCTTCCTGTTAAAATGAAACTTTTCTCTCAATATACAATTAGAGTATAATTATGCCAATTTGTATCAGTGAGGTACAAGATAGTTCTAATACCCCGTCCATCCTTTTGTTGACTAACCAGCACCTCTGTCATCTATCTTAACTAAAACATTTAGTTCTGAACCTGGCTTTAGGATGAATGTCAGCTGACGACCATCCACTCAAATCTTTTCTCTTAAGGTAAATAGCTATAAGTTTTCAACCCCGTCAGAAATCCAGAATGACTGCGTTAACTATAATTGTGGGAAGCACAAAGCATAGCTTCTAAAACTTAGCCAATTTATAGAGACCTCTGAACACCTGAAAAGCCCCTATACTACTGAACGTTGGAGTATCAAATCTTCAGTCTTCTGGCCCAGAATCATCTGACAGACTTTGGTGATGCAGGATTATTAAGGACTGATTACTCTGTCTAGGCAGATATAATCAGTCGACTATTCTGCATGTGTGTCCTTTTCTGGACAGTAATTTGTCTGTAGATGGAGAGAGGCAATTCTTGCCTAGTGGCTGTTACCACACAACTGGAGTAACTCCAAGGATGCTCAATTTCTTCTTAGAATCCACGACAGGAAGCTGTCAGGAGCAGACAGGTCTCTAATCAATATGAACATTAATATATAAATATTTGTAGCGTCAGTTCTATGGACTTCTGATGTTTTGAAAACCAACTATTCATGTAAGGTAACCTGGACTGTTGTCGGTTCACTCCTCTCAGCTATTTCTAAATAAAATATGGAAAACACCCTAACAATAAACTCAAAAATATGAATATGCTATAGTCCCTTAACTCATAGGTTAACCGTCCCAAATCAGTTAAAAAAGTTAAAAAAGGGCTGGGTCTAGGCATTGTATTCCTAAATGTGTTATACAGGCACAATGCCCATGAGCGTAAAAATATTCATCTCATTTTTATATTAATAAGAGGCTTGTACCAAGGAAAACCTTAAATTTGAGATCAAAGTAAATTTTGTACCATTTAAGAAATTATAACTTCATCTTGATAATAATTATACAGATTTCTACCAGTAGGTTATGGCTATGCAATAAGTCCTAGCTAATCCCCCCTGTTCCAACAAAACCACTACTTGTCCCTAGAAAGACAGACCATTATTAACCACATTAGTCCCCAAGCTCAGGGAATAGGGGCACTGACTCTTCTTTAACTTCTTCAAGCTGATTAAGGGTGTTGAGATTTTAGAAGAGGGGTGGGGGGAAGAGTAAGTTGATAAGCCTCTGATGCTGTGTCTTCACTGAATCCAGATGGAATTCCAGGACATCAGAGGTTTGGGCAGGTCTGCTCAGTATGCTTGATGAGTAGATACACCAAGGCTGTGTATTCTGCAATATACAATTCTCAGAACAAGTTTTAGTATCAAGAAAAAAAATTTCCCACCCCAGGGGGCTGACATTTTTTTTTAAAGATGTTGGTTCTGAAGACTTTTTTTTTCCCTGCTTGTTAAAATTGTTTGTAATATTTACGTTTCAGATTTTATCCCCTTAGCCTACTTCCTCCCACCACCCAGAAACCTCCTATACCATCCCCCTCTTCATGCTTCTATGAGGCAGTGACTGCACCTACCCCCCCCCCACTATCCCCTCCCCGCCCTCACATTCCCCCCCCCCACTGTGTGTTCATTTTTTTTTATGGGACCAAGAAACTCCTCTTCCACCTATGTCCGACAAGGCCATCCTCCCCTACATATACCTCTGGAGTCTTGGGTCCCTCCCTATGTGTTCCCAGGCTGGTGGTTTAGACCCTGGGGGGCTCTGGTTGTTTGGTATTGTTGCTTTCCACCTGGGGTCAATAACCCTTTCTGCTCCTTCAGTCCTCTCACTAAGTTCTCCATTGGGAAACCCCTGGTCATATCAGTGGTTAATTGTGAACATTATCCTCTGAGTGTGTTAGTCTTTGGCTGACCTCTAAGGAGACAGCTATATCATGTTCCTCACATTATGCACTTCCAGCCATCCACAACAGTGTTTAGATTAGGTGGTTGTACATGGGGTGAATACCCAGGTGGAATGGTCTCCTGATGGCCCCTCCTTCAGTTTCTGTTCCATGTTTTGTTTCCCTATTTGCTCCCTTGAGCATTTTTGTTTCTCGTTCTAAGTAGAACTGAGGCATCTCCTCTTGGTCTTCCTTCTTCATGAGCTTCATGTGGTCTGTGGGTTGAGTCTTCGCTAATCCAAGCTTTTGGGCTAACATCCGTGGAGATATGTTTGTGTAACTATCTTCTTTTGGGGTTTTTGGAAGATTACTTTCTTGCTTTTTCTAGGTTGTAGTTTCCCTCCTTGTGTTGGAGTTTTCCACCAATTATTCTTTGAAGTGCTGGATTTGTGTTGAGATACTGTGTAAATTTGGATTTGTCATGGAATATTTTGGTTTCTCCATCAATAATGATTGACAGTTTTGCTGGGTATAGTAGTCTGGGCTGGCATTTGTGTTCTCTTAGGGTCTGTATGATATTGGTCCAGGATCTTCTGGCTTTTATGGTCACTAGTGAGAAGTCTGGTGTAATTCTTATAGGTCTGCCTTTATATGTTACTTTGTCTTTTTCCCTTACTGCTTTTAGTATTTTTTCTTTGTTTTGTACATTTGATGTTTTGACTATTATATGGCGGGAAGTATTTCTTTTCTGGTCTAAACTATTTGGAGTTCTGTAAGCTTCTTGTATATTTATGAACATCTCTTTCTTTAGGTTAGGGAAGTTTTCCTCTATAATTTTGTTGAGGATATTTACTGGTCCTTTTAGTTAGGAGTCTTCCCCTCATCTATACCTATTATCCTTAGGTTTGGCCTTCTCATTGTGTCTTGGATTTCTTGTATATTTTGGGTTAGTAGCTTTTTGTATTTTGCATTTTCTTTGACAGTTGTGTCAATGTTTTCCATGGTATCTTCTGCACATGAGATTCTCTCTTCCATCTCTTGTATTCTGTTGGTGATACTTGTGTCTATGACTCCTGATTTTTTTTTAGGTTTTCTATCTCCAGGGTATTGTCCCTTTGTGATTTCTTTATTGTTTCTACTTCCATTTTAGATCCTGCATGGTTCTGTTTAATTCCTTTTCCCATTTGGTTGCATTTTCTTGCAATTCCTTAAGGGCTTTTTGTGTTTCCTCTTTAAGGGTTTCTATCTGTCTACCAGTGCTCTCCTTAAGTTCTTTGAGAGTGTTATTTATGTCTTTCTTAAAGCCCTCTATCATCATCATGAGAAGTGATTTTAATTCTGATTCCTGCTTTTCTGGTGTGATGGGGTGTTCAGTGCTTGCTCTGATGGGGGAGCTGGGTTCTGATGATGCCATGTAACTTTGGTTTCTGTTGCTTACATTCTTGCTCTTGCCTTTTGTCATCTGGTTAACTCTAGTGCTGCCTGTACTTGCTGCCTCTGACTGAAGCCTGTCTTTCTAGTTATCTAGCTTGTGTCTGATCTCCTAGGGGTCCAGATGTCTCTGTGATCTTTTCCAGCTGCACTGATTACAGTGGTACCTCTAGGATGCCTCAGGATATGGTGCCTCCAAGGTAGCAGTCCAGCTAGTTGTCTGCTGTTCTGGGTGCAGTGTCTCCTCTAGAATATATCCGGATATGCTGTCTGATGCTCTGAGTTCAGTTGTTCCTCTGTGGCTCTGGGTTGAGTGGACCTTCCAGTATGTCTCAGGTGGAATCTGGGGTCCACACAACAGCAGACCTGGCAGAGGTCTGATCCAGGCCTCAGATCTCAGAACTAGTTTCTAAGACACTGTCCAAGTTAGAGCGCCTGGGATCCCTGCTTCCTCTGGGTTCTTGGAGGTTGGGGACAGAGCTGCCACCCAAGATCTGCTCAGTGCTCTGGCCCAGACCAGAAGGGAAAACCAAGATATTTAAAAGATAAAAAGATAAAATGGAAATATAGATACCATTCTGGTATCCTACTCTGCAGCTGCAGGGAGGAGGTTTGCACAATCAGTCAGTTTAATAGAGGCTAAGGTAAGTTAGCTGGGGCATTTTGGCCTCAGGTCCTAAACTAAAATTGGGTAATTTTCCACGGGTTTCTCCATCAAGGAGAGCAAGTTCTAGTTAAAACTAAAATGGCCTCGGCAAGAATACAAGTTGGAGGAATCTCTGCACTGTTTTGCCCTGTCACACTGTGACTGAAATCTATACTTTTAAAATTCCAATTAATTTAAATATCTACATTCATTAAAATCATAGGACATTGTTTATAAGTGAACTTTTGCTCTAAGTAGGCCTAGCAGACTAGACCAGACCAGACCAAACTGCGGTTACTCACACTAAATGCATTTAATCAAATCAAACATTATGCCTGGAGACCCAAGACATAGACCGGCTGAAAGCACCAGGTTCCAATTTATCTGTATCAGTGTCATGAGAAAAGTCTTTCTGCTTTAGTTCTTATGATGGTTAGTATATGCTCAGCCCAGGGAGTGGCAGTATTAGAAGGTGTGTCCCTGTTGGAATTGGTGTGTCACTGTCGGTGTGGGTTATAAGACTCTCATCCTACCTGCCTGGAAGCCAGTATTCTGCTAGCAGACTTCAGATAAAGATGTAGAACTCTCAGATCCTCCTATGCCATGCCTGCCTGGATGCTGCCATGTTCCTACCTTGATGATACTGGACTGAACCTCTGAACCTATCAGCTAGCCCCAATGAAATGTTCTTATAAGAGATGTCTTGGTCATGGTGTCTCTTCACAGCAATTAAACCTTAAGACAGTTCTCTTACATAGGAAACTGGAAGGTTATAAGACCTGGAGGATGGAGAGGAGTCCCATGAAGCATCATCTTCTGGATATGACTTGGTTATAGCTACCAGCACAAGAGCTGCGTGTGCACACAAGACATCAAAGTAGGCGGTGAAGGCTCATTGGAAAGGAAGGGTTCTGTAGGAATGAGAGAGGATAGTGGGGTGGACATGCCATCTATATAAAATTGTCAAAAATTAGATTGAAATAGTGATAGAAGATAAATGCATTGTGGGCATCAGTCTCTCTTTTACTGTTCTGCTTCCTCTTTTCTTTAATAAAGTGCACTATTCACTCACACCAGATGAGAGCACTCCATGTACCTGCAGGTTGCAGCTGCTCTGATTCATGAACCATAAATCTAAGTCATTTGGGTCTATAATGAAATCTATTGTAATTTGTCCTGTCAAAGCTCTTGCAATTGAATGCCAAACTTTAATGAAAACCATGATGCCAGGGAACCCTCTGGGAATCAGGGACCTGAAAAGGGAGCATCAGCTATCTTTGCACTGCTTTCATCTGTTTGTAAGTATCACTTACAAGAAGGTATTGAAACCAAAATAAGCCCCTTTATTTAATTAACATTCCCAGTTAACCGATGGATAAGTGCCATGTTGTGTTCCTAGTTGGTTTGTCTATCTCTCTGCATTCCAAATGAAGTTTACTTAAGTTGAATAAAGAGTGAGCTGTTATGCAATGCTTCTCTGTGGAGTGTGCTTCAAGCTTGGTTGGTCACCAAAGCACCAAAGTCATTTCCTACAGACATTTTCTGCTTCTCTCCATTCACTGTCTCCTTCTCTTGTTCATGAAATCTGTCTGATTGTTTCCTTCCTTTCTTCATTCATTGTCTTCTTTATTTTCTTTCACAGAGTCTCACATAGCACAAACTGACCTTAGATTCTCTGTGTAGCCAGACATGACCTTGAAACCTTGAGCACAGCAGCTGAGATGGATTGCAGGCTTGCACCAGCATACCTGGGCAACATTATAAACCACTTTTGTTTATGTCTGCCTTTTGCCAAAGTTCAGAACTGCTATCTTCATATTTATGACTTATCACTGTCTCTGATGCCTGTGATTGAGCCCATATCCATTATCCCTTACTTTGTAGACCTAAATATATAAGGTTAACTAATATCCTATTTCTCAACTTTAGGTTTGTGTGTTTAACTTGGAGTGTCTGTGGAAGCCAGGAGAGGAGAAAGATACCATTGGAGGGGATGGAGAAGAAAGATCTTTTTTTTTAATTTAATATTTTTCTAGCCTTTTAAATTATTTTTATTTAATATTTTATTTATTTACATTTCAGATGCCATCCACCTTCCCCATTCCCCTAATCCATTAATCCCCTATCCAATTTCTCCTCCTTCTTTTTTGCCTTTATACTGTTTAAATTACATGCAAGTGTTAAGGTCAGTTCTAGGTTGAGGAACTAGCAATACAATAGATGCAAATAGTCCAGGAAGGCAATTAACCCAGATAATCAAAGAACAAGCATGACAATAAACAGAGTCCCATCATCACTCTTGTGATCACTATTTCTAAGGGCTTATCAGGATGATCAAAATATCTGCACCTACTTCCCGGTCCTAGCCCAAAGTCATTTTCTTGCCTGAAGCCTACTTCTTTGTTCTAGCTTAAGATTTAGAATTCTGCCTATAATTATTTCTTTGTTCTAGCCTAGGATTTAGATTCCTGTGTGAAATTTCTTATTTGTTCTAGCCTGGGATTTAGATTTCTGTCTGAAGTTACTTCTTTGTTCTAGCTTAATGTCAGATTCCTGCCTTCAGTCCATTTCCTTGTCCTTGGCCTATGTCAGACTCCTGCCAGGCAGCCCCAAAAGCTCTCCACATATCTTCCTTTTTATTACATAAACCAGACCGAGCCTTTCTTAGGTCTTTCTGACAAGAATGCCTTCCTTACTCATAGTGGAATATGCATTATTATGGGCAATGTATTTCTGTCTTAGGTTAGTAAGGCTCTGTGCAGAATCTTACCCATGCTTGGCTTGGCAGCCTGTTAAATTAATAACTCTGTTTGGGGGTTCATTTTCAGTTTCAAGTCATATACATTGGCTGCCAGTCTGTTGATGTATTTAGAGACAAGCTTTAACACTATGGGTAGGAATAAAAGTATTCCCAGGACAAGAAGGGCTTGCATAATTAAGCTATATATGCCATTCATGAGGTTTGACCAAAATGGAAATACTGACCTCAGGCCATGGATAATTTTACTGGCATTATCTGCAGCATCAAAGCTTAACAGAGCAACATTTTTTAAATTCATAATCTCACTATGCAAAGTTAACACACCCAGAGAGGTGTTAGGATTATGCCAAATACCCTACAGGGGTCTTTATATTTTTTCTAATTATAATGTTAATCATTGTAAATTTTAGAAGTAACACTTCTCCAATGATATTTGTCATGACACTTGGGATGGCTCCTAACTCTTGAACCCTGAACCTCCTTCAGATAATTTGAATAGGTTATAGAGCATCAATCTGTTGTTCCAGATACCTATATAAATCCTTTTGTATACTCAATACATTAGTAACATTTTTTTTGCTAGATGGTTAACAAAAATAGTTGTCTTAACTCCTTGTTCAATGCTATTGCAGAAGCAGTGGTGCTAGCAATTAATGTAATTAAAGCAATAATCAAGCCCACTATCCTCCTGCTTCTGCTTAAAGCCTAACTCACTTCTTCCAGCACTTTCAAGCTGTTTTCAGAGAATCAAGGTTTTCTACCACTCAGGGCAGTAAGACAAAAGCTGGTTGATAGACCCCCATAACAGACATGCAAGGTTCCAACACACTAACACAACTGGAAATTATATAGTCAATGCAACTTACAATAAATACTGTAGAAGAGAACCAGTTTTAGCTTGACAATTATAAGAGCCTTACAACATACAATAACCCTTGTTTGAAATCCAGATCCTGTTGCAACTTTATCTCTTGCTGTCATAACATCATAGTGAACTACAGCTAACTTCCAAATGTGTCTCTGAAAATGTCCAGCTCCAACCTTCCAAATGTAGTCTGTTATTTCCAATATTGGATTGATTTCTAGGCCAGTACCTGATTGAGTCCTAATAGCTGGTTGCCTTTAAGAAAAATACAAGAGTCATTATAATTTCTCTTTTTGATTCTCTGTTCCACAAGGTCTAAAACCTTGAGGCAAGGAAGCTTGTCCCATCTGGGATATAGGCAAGCAAATGTGGGTCAGGAACATATGTCCAATACAGCTCTCCAGTCACCCTTGCCAGGGCACTCAGTAAGCTCACAGGTCTGCATCATTCTTTGTCCCACAACAGCATGTCTCACCAATCTTTTTAAAGTTCCATGGGCCTGTTCCATAATACCTTATCCTTGAGGATTATACAGAATCCCCATAATAAATTGTTGACAAAAAGTCTCAACTGCTCAACTACAATTGCCACTTCCATTATCTGTTTTTTATTGAATATTTTATTTATTTACCTTTCAAAGGTTATCCTCTCTCCCAATCCCCCCAAAACCCCTTATCCCATCCTCCCTCCTCCTACTTCTATGCAGGTATGCCCTGACCCTGACGCATACACCATTCCAACCTCCCTGTTCTCAAATTCCCCAATACTAGGGCATCCAAATTTTCATGGATCAAGGCTCTCCTCTTCCACTGATGCATGACAAGGCTGTCCTCAACTACCTATACAGGTGGAGCCATAAGTCCCTCCCTTTGTGTTCCCAGGCTGGAGGTTTAGACCCTGGGAACTCTGGTTGAGTATTTTGATATTCCTTCTAAGAAGGACAAAATCACCCACACTTTGGTCTTCCTTCCTCTTCTTGAGCTTCATGTGGTCTATGCATTGTATCTTAGGTACTGTGGACTTTTGGGCTAATACCCACTTATCAGTGAGTGCATACTATGTGTGTTCTTTTGTGATTGGGTTACAGAGGAAAGATCTTAAAGGGCAGTTGTAGAGTACCAATAATTTGATGGAGAAAGAAGAAGGGAAGTGAAGTTTAAATAGGGAGAAGATAGGAAGAAGGAACCGAGGCGGGAAGGGGTAATAATTAACACTAAGGATGCTTGAAAAGGCCACACAGAAACCTACTATTTGATAAGCTTCCTAAAAGAGCTTAATTGAAGTTATCGTATATAGGCTAATCATATAGAGTTACCCTACACAAAAAGTCTCCTTGCAGAAGCTATAGGTTGTACATAAAGAGCCTGTTGCCCAGTGTGAAATTCCTCTTCACAAATGGTTGAGCTAGGGTATTACAGAGACCTCCCAAAGCAATACAAACTATTGTGATTGCTCGTTGTTGGCCATCAGAAGGAGATGGTAAGACCCTATGTTGAAAACATCACGCTTGTCCAGGGACATGAAGAAATGGAATTGGTTTTGTCCATAAAGTTTCCTCCTTGCTGGTTAGTTTTCATGGCTTTGGGTGGTGCTGTCCAGGCTGCTGGGGGAGAAAAGTCATCAACAGCTTTTAACCATCTGTGAGTACTGTGAGGTACAATAACAACCAACCTGGCAAGTTAGCCATGGGTCCAGTAGTGTTACAAATGTTATAAGGCTAACCAACTGATTTATGACTGGATTTAAGGCTTGTTTCACAGGAGTAAGCACATTCCTGGTTTACTATATCTGGCCAAGAAGCCATACCTGGGAAGCTTCCAGGCCCTAATCTACTAATATTATGGTACTATCTGGACATGAAGACTTGAAATCAAACCATCTTCAAATTTGTCTCTCCAAATCCAGCGATTGCTATAGCTCTCAGATCTCATCAGAGAAGTTGCTATGTGCAGTAACTCATGGTTAACACAGAAACTGACAACTGGTCAAAGTTCAGAAAATAAGTTTGTGGGGAGGCTTGGTAATTTTAGTCATACATGGGACATCTAGATCATTCTTCTTTCCCACAAAACCCTATTGACCATTCTATAGTGGGCTGAAGGATTTAAGAGCCAGAGGTCTGGAAAGACTGGGATGAAACAGTGCCTTCTAGGCATGACAGGACCTGCACACTCAGAACTCATAGCGGCTGGGGTTGCCTATACAAGACCTGCACAAGATCAAGCCAGTCAATACTTCAGCACCTAGTGGGAAAGAGCTCATAAGCCCCACCCCTAGCTAATGGCCTCTAGAGGAGGGACAGACAGTTTTCTTTAAGGGTGTGACCCCTGATAGGTTGGCTATTCTCTCGAGTGGATGGCTCTATACTTGTGAATACATGAGTAGCACAAATTGAACTCAGTGGGTTATTAAAAAAATAGAGGAAATAAAGTGTTGGGAGGTAGACTTGAAAGGAGTTGGGGAAGCAAGGAGATGAATATGATTTACATACATTGTATGCAGACATTAAATTTTCAAGGAATTAATTAAAATACATTTTAAAAAGAATATCAAAACATGAGGAACTGCTTCACTGTCAAGTCAGGGTGATTGCTACTGAATTACTAAGACAGGGCACCTGGAAATTGTACTATCTTTTCTAGACTTGAGAAAGGAAACACAACAGCAGTGTTTTAGCATTCTCAGTAATGTTTGGGTGACTGAGCTGAATAGGAAGGTGGCAGCAGAGCTATTTTTTAATTCTCCTCCCCTTTAATTCTTGGCTCGCCTTTGTTTTTCTGACATCAAAGTTCTTTGTCTTCTGAATAGAGCTTCTTGACTCCTCTCCTGGATCTCTGAAGAGGGCCTCAGGGCCAGAGTCTGCATGATTCTCAGAACCATTACCTGTGAAACTTGGGCTGTTTTGAAAAAGCATGCTTGGATGCAGGCACAATGGTATTCTTATTTTCAATCTTTCTTAAAAGGCTTATCCTGACCTATTCTCCAGGACTAAAGTCGGACATAGTTATCATTTTCTGTCTGGTTTTTACAAACGTCAAGTTAAGAGGCATATCTATATAGGAAGAGTGGGACATAGTATTTGAATTTCATTTTCTCTCACTGGTGATGGGCTTGGATGTCTTCATTCACCTTTATCATGTCCATTTCTTATGATGAATGATACGACTTTCTCAATTATAAAATACAATGATAGTTGCACTTAAGAGTGATAATAAAGTTAGGGGCTGAACTACTCCAAGGTAACCATTGCCTAGCTAGCTACAGGAATGTCTACGTGTGTTGTCTGACAAGGGTTAAGAGGTCTTCCTGAGGAAATTGTACTCTTTCACCCAGAATCAAATTTTGAGAATGCAAGTTAAACTTAAAAAAACAAAACAAAACAAAACAAAACAAAACAAAACAAAACAAAACGAGTGTATTAGTCAGCTTTCTTTCACTGTGACAAAACACTGAACACAACCGACTTACAACAAGGAAAGATTTGCAGATTCAGTCTGTGGTTCCTTGACCCTATTTATTTGGGTCTAAAGTGGAAGAATCATGTAGCAGAAGAAGGTATTTACCTCACAATAGCTGTGTGCTGGGCTATATACATCTATAATTATAGCACTTGATATGTGGAGGCATATCTTCTGATCAAGACTTATAGGCCAGTGGTGTTCAACCTTCCTAATGCTATGACCCTTTAATACAGTTTCTTACATTGTGGTGACCCCCAATCATAAAATTATTTTGTTGCTATTTCCTAACTGTAATTTTGTTACTGGTATGAATTGTAATGTAAATATCTGCTACCCAAGATATCTAATAAAAGCAATCCTTAGAGAGGTCTTGACCCATAGGTTGAGAACTGGGGTTGTAGGCCATTCTGTTACTTAGTTTCAGGCCAGCCTGGGGTACATGAAACCAGGTCACCCCAAAATGTAATGAAAATTAAAGGTACAAAATAATCTTAAAAAATTTAGGTCATCCCAGCCATCGGCACCTATGAGTGCTCTATTACTTGGCCAGCAATTTAGCCAGCAATGGAGGGGGATTCCTTGGAGGTTTTGAGGAGGCAGAGGCAGGGGTGAATGTCAAGATTTTCTTTCAGGGTAATATTAAATGAGTAAAGTCCTGGGGAGCTGTTGAGGAGTACAGACTATAGTTAGAGGCAGGTGGAGGAGTAGACTTGTCACTACCCTGTCCAGGACAGGAGGAAGAAGGATAAGCGTGGTAGGTCATGACAAAGTTGTCACATGAAAGCTCAGTTTTGTCATCTGCCTTCTGTCTCCTCCTGACACAAATTTTCTGTATTTACTTTGAGGTAAATGGGACTTGTTGGCAATCAGCAGTGGGAGGAAGCAAATGGAAAAGTCCCTAGCCCACCATCTTCCTTTAAGTAGACTGCCCTCCTAGCTTGGAATCTGTTTAGAACTGTACTGGAGAGTGCTTACAAAACAGCAGAGTGGACCAGTGCCCTGTAATTTTACTCCCATTTCTTCTCTTCCTCTCCAAATTCCCACCCACAAGTTCATCAAAATAATGCCAGAGACTGAGAAATACACAGACTCAAGACTATATTGCTTCAGGAAGGTTCTTCCAGCTCTGGAGCCAACTTTGCAAAATGCCAAGAGAATGTTCAACCTGTTTAAACGTTGCTTTCACCTCTAAGGTTCTTTTTCTCAACCTGAAAATCCAACAATCTTTGCATTGGATCCAACTTTCCTATTCCATCTACTACACAGAACTGGAAAGCACCAGGACAGAGAATGCCTGCATAATATATCAAAGCTAACAGCACTTACTAAAGCTTTATTCATCCCTTGTGCCTACTAACGTAACCCCCTGGATGGCACCATTCATGGCTGGAGACTTGGTTTTACTGCTCAGCTGTCCATTCTTTGAATTTATAATAACTAAACTCTTTTTTTCAGAGCACAGCTGCGGGATGTGTTCATAACTCTGCAAAGTCATGGGGAGCGTTTATGGCCATTATTATTGAATCTGAGGTATCAAAAGCTATAAAATGGAAACAGTCGCACTGTGAAACCTCAGGAGCAAAATGCTGACCAATTAATTCAGTGCCTGAAAGCTGTGGATGAAAGCTTTTTAATATGAAGGAAAATTAATCCAGCTGGGTTCTAAGACACTAAGTAAAATGCCCCCCCCAAAAAAAAAATACAGAAAATGAGCCTTTATCTTTGCTGAAACTCCAGATGTGCAAGGGAGTGTCTTAACATAAGCTGAGTATTGTTAACCTGTGTACTGCTCTGTACTGCTCTGTGGTAGACTTGCTATGGCAGCTCAACTCCCTGGCCCTGTCAACATATGTCATGAGCATCAAAACTGAGAGCCTTAGATAGTAGATTTAGCTCCTTTCCTGCTTCCTGGTTACACTTTGATATAGGATGGGTCATTTAAATGTAACACATCACCTTCTTTGTTTAGAAAGCAAGGTTCATAGAATATACATCTTTCATCCTGTCTATTTAAGACAGAAAGTACTTTTAAGTCTCTACTGATGCCTGTCATGACCCTCCCCTTGGCCTCTGCCTCACTGCACTTCACGGACAGGAAGACAACAAAAGGGAAGGCAGAATGAAGCCAAATATAAAATGAAGCTCAAAGTATGTCTGAAGCAGGAACAAAAGCAGGAAAAACAACGGGCTCATTTCATTCTGTTTTCTCCTGCCTCAGGTCATGCTCAGATCTCTGAGAAGCTGTACACAGTGTTGGAGACCCACAAAGTCATTACCTTCCTGATAGGCATTCCCTTAGTGAAGATGAAGAATTAAAGATGCTGTAGCTGTGTCTACGTTATTTATAATTTGCTCACTCTAGGGTTGTGCTTTGTCTGACCAAGAGTCAGACACAGTAAGGATCAGTCCTTGTTGTGTCTCAGAGTGTCCCCTTATCCTTTGGTAAGTAGCAGATATGGAGGTAGGAATGTACAGAGTTCTGCAGCTAAAAGTGTGGAACCAGGTTGCTACTAGCCATGGTGGTTTTCCTCATAGTTCTGAACTGGATTTTCACCCATGGTGGCCAAAAAGCTGAATATCACATATGATATGTGAATATCTGCCTCCATGTCTCCCTCTCTCTTTCTCTCTCTCATCACCTAGCTCATCCTCTCCTTCTCCTGCTCTTCTCCTTACTCTTCCTCTTCCTCTCCGTAATCCTCCCACTTTAGCTTCTCCTACATATCACCCTTCCTGTTAAAATAAAACTTTTCTCTCAAAATATAATTAAAGCATAACTATACCAATTTGTGTCAGTAAGGTGCAAGATAGACATAATACCCAGTCTATCATTTTGTTGACAAAGCAGAACCTCTGTCATCTCTCCTAACTAAAAGACTTAGTTCTGAACCTGGCTTTTTTTCTTGGCTTTAGAATGAATGTCAGCTGAAAACCATCCTCTCAAATCTTTTCTCTCAAAATAAATAGCCAGACTATAAGTTTTCAACCCCGTCAGAAATCCAGAATGACTGAGTTAACTGAAAATATGGGAAGCACAAAGCATAGCTTCTAAAACATAGTCAATTTATAGATACCGCTGAACACCTGGACAATTTCTATACTACAAAATGTTGGAGCATCCGATCTTCAGCCTTATAGCCCAGGATGATCTGACAGACCTAGTGATGCAGGATTATTAAGGACTGATTACTCTGTCTAGGCAGATATAATCAGTCAACTATTCTGCAAGTGTGTCCTTTTCTGGACAGTAATTTGTCTGTAGATGGAAGGAGGCAATTCTTGCCTAGTGCCTGTCTCACCACCACTGGAGTAACTCCAAAGATGCTCAATTTCTTCTTAGAATCCAAGACAGGAAGCTGTCAGGACAGACAGTTCTCTAATCAAAATGAACATCAATACAGAAATGTTTGTAATTCTGTGGACTTCTGATGTTTTGAAAACCAACTATCCATGTAAAGTAATCTGGACTGTTGTCTGTTAACTCCTCTCAGCTATTTCTAAATAAAATATAGAAAACACCCTAACAATAAACTCAAAGCCATGAATTTGCTATAGGCCCTTAACTCACAGGCTAACCATCTCAAATCAATTAGAAAAGTTAAAGAAGGACTGGGTTTAAGCCTTGTATTCCTAAATGTGCTATACAGGCACAATGCCTATGAGAGTAACAATATTCATGTCACTTTTATATCAGTAAGAACCTTGTACCAATGAAAACCTTAAATTTGAAATCAAAGTAAATTTTGTACCATTTAAGAAATTACAACTTCATCTTAATAACAACTATACATATTTCTACCAGTAGGTTATGGCTATGCAATAAATCCTAGCTAACCCTTCCTGTTCCAACAAAACCACTAATTTTCCCTAGAAAGCCAGCCCAATATTAACCACCTCAGTCTCCAAGCCCAGGGAATAGGGGCACCAACTCTTTATTAACTTCTTCAAGCTGATTATGGGCATTGAGATATTAGAAGAGGAGCAGGGGAAAGAGTAAATTGATAAGCCTCTGACACTGTGTCTTTACTGCATCCAGCTGAAATTCCAGGACATCAGAGGTTCAAGCAGGTGTGCTCAGCTTGCTTGATGAGTAGATACACCAAGACTATGTATTCTACAATATACAATTCTCAAAACAAATTTTAGTATCAAGATAATTTTTTGTTTGAATTCTGGAATCTAGTTTTCTGGCAGCCTGCCTGTGTTATGTCTAATCCATATAATTCTGGGAGTTTCTATGAGGGTGTGCTCTCACCATCCTCCAATTTTTGCCTCCCTGCTCTCAAATTCTCCAACACTAGGGAATCCAAACTTTCAGGCACTGAAGAGAGCCGCGGCGAGCGGTGACAACATGCGCCATTACAAGATGGCGCTGCCATCCGGTGCTCCTATAAGTAAACAACTAAACTGCGCAAGTGCAAGTGGTGAAAGTGCACCAAGTCACTGCCCATCCCAGGGCGTAATATGGGGTGATGAGTAAGCAGCCAATCAGAAGTGAACACGCCACTCTAGGGTGTATATAAGCAGTGCCTTTTTGGGGCCTGGGGTCTTCCGCTTTATCCTGCAATAAAGTGTGCTGTAGTAATACCTGACAACCGCCTCCCGTGTCTCACTTGTGGGCGAGGGGACGCCAAGGAGGTGCAGACCCTGACATCTGGCGCCGAAACACGGGAACTTTGAGGCACCGCGGAGACCCCTTTGGACTCGGGGCGGGTTAAAAGACTACAGGATTCAGGTACGTTTCTGAAAGGTATGTTTGGAGTAGGAGCCTTGGTTGCAAGCGGATTTTCAGCCTCCGCCACGGCAGAGATTGTTGACCTTTCGCTTGTTCTGCTTGTATTTTTTGTCTTTTTGTGTTGCACTCACTCTGCCCATCGTGGATTTATTTAGAACGCATAAGGCAGACGTAGATAGGCTGCGGCATTTTCAGAGGGAGTGTTAGACAGATGCAGATAGACTGCAACCCTCCGTCTTCTGTTGTCCTGTGAGTAAGTTCCACGTAGATAAGTGGACAATATGGGACAAACCCACTCAGTGGTCGTGTCGGTCAAGTCGCTCCTAAGACATCGCGACATTAATCTTTCTGATAAATGTATCTGCTCTTTTGTCAAGGAGGTGGAACGAGTAGCGCCGTGGTTTGCTGTATCGGGCTCACTCACGATCCCCTCTTGGAACAAGCTGAAGAAAGATCTTGAGCGAGAAAAATGCGAGGGCAAGTTACATTTAGCCGCTTTATCTGTCTGGCAGCTTGTATATAATTGTCTAGAGGACCCAACATGC